>NC_134397.1:208301915-208622502 GCF_050003625.1 Haematobia irritans | reverse complement strand
ATCGGAGCAAAAAATTGGCCTCTGTGGGCAAATGAGTGTAAATCGGGCGAAAGCTATATATGGGAGATATCTCTAAATCTGAACCGATTTCAACCAAATTTGGCACGCATGGCTACAATGCTAATTCTACTCCCTGTGCAAAATTTCAACTAAATCGGAGTTAAAAAGTGGCCTCTGTGGTCATATGAGTGTAAATCGGGCGAAAGCTATATATGGGAGATATATCCAAATCTGAACCGATTTCAACCAAATTTGGCACGCATGGCTACAATGCTAATTCTACTCCCTGTGCAAAATTTCAACTAAATCGGAGTTAAAAATTGGCCTCTGTGGTCATATGAGTGTAAATCGGGCGAAAGTTATATGGGAGATATATCCAAATCTGAACCGATTTCAACCAAATTTGGCACGCATAGTTACAATGCTAATTCTACTCCCTATGCAAAATTTCAACTAAATCGGAGCACAAAATTGGCCTCTGTGGGCAAATGAGTGTAAATCGGGCGAAAGTTATATAGGAGATATATCCAAATCTGAACCGATTTCAACCAAATTTGGCACGCATAGTTACAATGCTAATTCTACTCCCTATGCAAAATTTCAACTAAATCGGAGCACAAAATTGGCCTCTGTGGGCAAATAAGTGTAAATCGGGCGAAAGCTATATATGGGAGCTATATCTAAATCTGAACCGATTTGGCTGATATTTTGCAAGTTTTTCGTGACCCATAAAATATTCGGATGTACGGAATTTGAGGAAGATCGGTTGATATACACGCCAATTATTACCAGATCGGTGAAAAATATATATGGCAGCTATATCTAAATCTGAACCGACTTTTCCCAAAATCAGTGGGGATCGTCTTTGAGCCGAAACAGGACCCTATACCAAATTTTAGGACAATCGGACTAAAACTGCGAGCTGTACTTTGCACACAAAAATACATCAACAGACAGACAGACAGACAGACAGACAGACAGACAGACAGACGGACATCGCTAAATCGACTCAGAATTTAATTTTAAGCCGATCCGTATACTAAAAGGTTGGTCTATGATTACTCCTTCTTGGCGTTACATACAAATGCACAAACTTATTATACCCTGTACCACAGTAGTGGTGAAGGGTATAAATATGGGAAATATGAAGCGAGAGAAATTTTAATGCAATTGTACAAAAGAGATTTATGATTTTTCAGGCGATACATATGTATTCGAGATATAGGACAATTAGAGTAATATTTACAATTTTAGCTACTCACAAGCGGCGATTTTACAAGGATATTGATTAGATCTCGCCAAGATATGTGGTCAAGTGTGGGTTGTGATATATTATTTGGTCTAGTCGGACGACTTGGAGCCTTATTTAAAACTCATCCGTTCTGTGGAAATTTTGGCATTGCAGTGTATAGGGTATGGCTAAGATATGAGGAAATTATCACAGAATTTTGTGTAAAGTGTGAGAATTTTGGCCATATTTGTATTCTCTGAGGGAACTATCCATTCAATTGGAGGAAAATCCCATTGAAAATGGGTCTAAAATATGAAACAGTCTACCATATTTCCCCAACTCTGGTGTACGTATATATGGGAGTTATATACAATCTGAACCAATTTTGACTAAATTTGACATGCATAGTTAGAATAATAATTCTGCTATCTATGAGAAATTTCACGTAAATGGGAGTATAACTTTGGCCCCCCTGGTCACATGAGTTCAAATCGGACGGGAGTTATATATGGGAGCCATATTTAAATCTGAACCGATTTCAACCAAATTTGCCTATACTACTAAACGTACTCCTTGTGCGAAATTTGAAGCACATCACGGCAAAACCCTGGATTTTGAGGCCATATAAGTTCAAATCGGACGAAATATATATATGGGAGCTATATCTAAATCTGAATCGATTTTTACCATATTTGGCACATGCATTAGTATCATTAAAAGTACCGCTTGTGCAAAATTTGAAGTAAGTCAGGGCAAAACTCTGGCTTTTGAGACCATATAAGTCCTAATCGGACGAAAGATATATATGTGAGCTATATCTAAATCTGAACCGATTTTAACAAAATTTGACACACTTAACGATACTATTAAACGTACCCCTTGTGCAAAATTTGAACTAAATCACGGCAAAACTGTGGCTTTTGAGGCCATATAAGTGCAAATCGGACGGACATCGCTAAATCGATTCAGAATTTAATTCTAAGCCGATCGGTATACTAAAATATGGGTCTATGACCACTATTTCTTGGCGTTACATACAAATGCACAAACTTATTATACCCTGTACCACAGTAGTGGTGAAGGGTATAAATATGGGAAACATTTAAATCTGAAGCAATTTTAAGGAATCTTCGCAAAAGTTTATTTATTTCGATATATATGTATTAGAAGTTTAGGAAAATTAGAGTCATTTTTACAACTTTTCGACTAAGCAGTGGCGATTTAACAAGGCAAATGTTGGTATTTTGACCATTTTTGTCGAAATCAGGAAAACATATATATGGGAGCTATATCTAAATCTGAACCGATTTCAACCAAATTTGGCACGCAAAGCAACAATACTAATTCTACTCCCTGTGCAAAATTTCAACCAAATCGGAACAAAAAATTGGCCTCTGTTGTCATATGAGTGTAAATCGGGCGAAAGCTATATATGGGAGATATATATATGAACCGATTTCCACAGTAGTGGTGAAGGGTATAAAAATATTGTCGGGAGACCAAAGATTTCATGTCCTTAAAATACGAATGCATTTTTGCTTAGCTGATATAAAGTTTTTTTCCTTGTCCGAAAGACAAAGTCTAGGTCGCATTTTAGTCCAATCGATTTTCACAAGTATGTGTTTTGGCTCAGAATAGAACCCTATGGATTTTGGAAGAAATCGGACTTATATGGCCCCGATATGGACTTATATGGCCCCAGAATACACAGTTTTACCCTAATTTGCTTAAAATTTTGCACTAGAAGAACAATTAGTACTATAGTAAAGTGTGCTAAATTTTATTGAAATCGGTTCAGATTTAGATATAGCTCCCATATATATCTTTCGCCCGATATGGAATAATACGGTCCCAGAAGCCAGGGTTTTACCCCAATTTGGTTGAAATTTTGCACTAGGAGCACAATTAGTAGTGTAGTCAAGTGTGGCAAATTTTATTGAAATCGGTGCAGATTTAGATAAAGCTCCCATATATATCGTTCACCCGATTTACACTCATACGACCACAGTGGCCAATCTTTTACTCCGATTTAATTGAAGGGAGTAAAATTAGCATTGTAGCTATGCGTGCTAAATTTGGTTGGTTGAAATGGGAGATATATCTAAATCAGATTTAGATATATCTCCCATATAAAGCTTTCGCCCGATTTACACTCATATGACCACAGAGGCCAATTTTTAACTCCGATTTAGTGGAAATTTTGCACAGGGAGTAGAATTAGCATTGTAGCTATGCGTGCCAAATTTAGTTGAAATTGGTTGAGATTTAGATATAGCTCCCTTATATATGTTTTTCTGATTTCGACAAAAATGGTCAAAATACCACATTTTCCTTGTAAAATCGCCACTGCTTAGTCGAAAAGTTGTAAAAATGACTCTAATTTTCCTAAACTTCTAATACATATATATCGAGCGATACATCATAAATAAACTTTTGCGAAGTTTCCTTAAAATTGCTTCAGATTTAAATGTTTCCCATATTTTTTTACTAACATTGTGTTCCACCCTAGTGCATTAGCCGACTTAAATTTTGAGTCTATAGATTTTGTAGAAGTCTATCAAATTCTGTCCAGATCGGGTGATATTTAAATGTATGTATTTGGGACAAACCTTTATATATAGCCCCCAATACATTTGACAGATGTGATATGGTATCGAAAATTTAGATCTACAAAGTGGTGCAGGGTATAATAAAGTCGGCCCCGCCCGAATTTAGACTTGCTTTACTTGTTATACCCTTCACCACTACTGTGGTACAGGGTATAATAAGTTTGTGCATTTGTATGTAACGCCAAGAAATAGTGGTCATAGACCCATCGTTTAGTATACCGATCGGCTGAATGGATTTAGCGATGTCCGTCTGTCTGTCTGTCTGTCTGACTGTCCGTCCGTCTGTCTGTATATGTAATTTTGTGCACAAAGTACAGCTCGCAATTTAATCCGATCGTCCTCAAATCTGGCATAGGGCCGTTTCTTGGGACAGAGACAATCGCTATTGGTTTTGGAAAAAATCGGTTCAGATTTAGATATAGCTGCCATATATATTTATCACCGATCTGGTCATAATTGGCGTGTTTATCAACCGATGTTCCTCAAATTCAGTAGATCCGAATATTTTATAAGTCTCGAAAAACTTGCAAAATATCATCCAAATCGTGAAATTTTGCATAAAGAGTAGAATTGACATTCTGCCAATGCTTGGTAAATTTTATTGAAATCGGTTCAGATTTAGATATAGCTCCCATATATATCTTTCGTCCGATTTGCACTTACATGGCCTCAAAAGCCACAGTTTTGCCGTGATTTAGTTCAAATTTTGCACAAGCGGTACTTTTAACGATACTAATGCATGTGCCAAATATAGTAAAAATCGATTCAGATTTAGATATAGCTCCCATATATATATTTCGTCCGATTTGAACTTATATGGCCTCAAAATCCAGGGTTTTTCCGTGATTTGCTTCAAATTTTGCACAAAGAGTACGTTTAGTAGTATAGGTAATTGTGGCAAATTTGGTTGAAATCGGTTCAGATTTAAATATGGCTCCCATATATATCTCCCGTCCGATTTGCACTCATGTGACCAGGGGGGCCAAAGTTATACTCCCATTTACGTGAAATTTCTCATAGATAGCAGAATTATTATTCTAACTATGCATGTCAAAGTTAGTCAAAATTGGTTCAGATTGTATATAACTCCCATATATACGTACACCAGAGTTGGGGAAATATGGTAGACTGTTTCATATTTTAGACCCATTTTCAATGGGATTTTCCTCCAATTGAATGGATAGTTCCCTCAGAGAATACAAATATGGCCAAAATTCTCACACTTTACACAAAATTCTGTGATAATTTCCCCATATCTTAGCCATATCCTATACACTGCAATGCCAAAATTTCCACAGAACGGATGAGTTTTAAATAAGGCTCCAAGTTGCCCCACAAGACCAAATAATATATCACAACCCACACTTGACCACATATCTTGGCGAGATCTAATCAATAACCTTGTAAAATCGCCGCTGGTGAGTAGCTAAAATTGTAAATATTACTCTAATTGTCCTATATCTCGAATACATATGTATCGCCTGAAAAATCATGAATCTCTTTTGTACAATTGCATTAAAATTTCTCTCGCTTCATATTTCCCATATTTTTTATTAACATTGTGTTTCATCCCAGGGCGTTAGCCGATTTAAATTTTAATTCTAGAGTTTTTGTAGAAGTACAAAAAATTGTTTCCATTAAAAGTATTTGTATCTGGAAATGCAAACTTTTATATAGCTCCCAGCAAATTTTAAGTAGTTGAGATGGTAACACAAATGTTTGTCTACATAGTGGTGAAGGGTATAATATAGTCGGCTCTGCCCGACTTTGGACTTTACTTACTTGTTTTTTACTAACATTGTGTTCCACCATAGTGTATTAGCCGACTTAAATTTTGAGTCTATAGATTTTGTAGAAGTCTATCAAATTCTGTCCAGATCGATTGATATTTAAATGTATGTATTTGGGACAAACCTTTATATTAGAGGTGTGCACGTGAGTAATATTGTGTTCACGCTCACGCACACTCACGATGGAGAAATCTTATTCACGCACACTCACGCACGATATCTTTGGTAGGACTCACGGTCACGCACGCTCACGAAAAGAACATTTATACTCACGCACACTCACGCACGAAAATTTTTTAAATGTCATGACTCACGAAATATATCGTGACTCACGAAAAATGTCGTGCCTCACGAAAAACTTCGTGACTCACGAATAATTTTATGAGTGATTTACCTATAGAACCTGACTGAAAACATGAGTATGGTTAAAATCGAGTGCGTTATAAAACTCTTACCACCTAGGATGTTACTAAAATTATAAATGAATTCAACTCGTAAGCATTTTATGTTCGTAAGCGGGATTATTTTCGTGAGCGTGTTTTTCCGAAATTCGTTACTCACGCACACTCACGAAGATATTATTTTCGTGACTCACGCTCACGCACGACATTTGGTTAGTTAATCACGCACACTCACGCCGTTGCCGTCAGCGTGACTCACGACTCACGCGTGAGTCACGAAAATGTTCGTGAGTCACGACAATTTCGTGTCACGTGCACACCTCTACTTTATATATAGCACCCAACACATTTGACGGATGTGATGTGGTATCGAAAATTTAGATCTACAAAGTGGTGCAGGGTATAATATAGTCGGCCCCGCCCGACTTTAGACTTTCCTTACTTGTTTTTAATGCGGACTGAGACCAATATTTCGATGTGTTTCAAAATGAATACAACTTTAGCATAATGCCCTCATCCTTTTGGTGAAGGGTATCAAAAGCAAATTTAAACATTGATTTTCGAAAAAAAATTCCATAAAAGAATTACAAGTGCCCTGAGGATCTTGTACTCCGTATAGGGGCAACGGATAACTCAACCTTCGGAGGGTCAACAGTTGTGGGTATAATGTATATTTTGTTGTTTTTAACTGAAATCCTGTCAAAGATTTTAATATTTTTTTAACAAAACTATCTCAGTTTTGATTCTAACTATTGCTATGTAGGGTAAAATGAAATGCATATCATTTAAAAAAAAATATATATATATTTTTTAATTAATTTATTTTTTATTGCATTCTTTATATATTGGGTGAATTCCACATAAAAGACCTGTAAATAAAAATTAATATGCAAACAAATGAGTTGGTATACAGTAGGAGGTCTGTAAACAATAGTTTAGATATCAAGATCACCCAAAATCTAGGAAATACTATTCATGGAATACCACAATGAGTGGTCAAAATTCTAATGCTTACCCATATGAAGTTTAAAGACCAAGTCCAAGTCCACTAGTAAGTCCACCAACAGTTCCAGTAACTCCATTAGTAAGTCCACCAACTGTATGAACAAGTCCACCAACTGTACCAGTAATTCCACCAAGGAGATTACCAAGATCCAGTCCCACTGGTTCAGGGGCAGGTGCAGCTTGGACGGAGGTAATGGCCAAGACCAAAGTGGCAGCAATAACGGCAATGTTCAAAAATTTCATGTTGGCTACTTGTGTATCTTTAGGTTCGATAGAAACTGATGATTTTCCACTAGTAATACTCCACTTATATAGGAATTGAAGACCTATCCTCACTCACTAAGAATATGCTTCTAACCTTTGTATTTGAATAAGAAAGTTTGTTTAAAAAAAAACAATACAAACAAATGTATTAAACCGTGCAAATATAACATAAACCAGAGACTTGATATTAGTTAAATAAATTATTGTACATATTTATAAACAAGTGTTTTTGCACATGGTCCCAAAAAAAAAAAAACAATTATACACGGCCGTAAGTTCCCTCCACCATGGATTGCGTAGAAACTTCTGCATCCACAATCGAATTACTTGCGTTGTGGTAATACTTACCGTCGGCAAGGTATCTTAAAAGTTCTTAACATCATTTTGGAAATTGTGAGTTAATCCATACGTGGTATATATTAGAGGTGTGCACGTGACACGAAATTGTCGTGACTCACGAAAATTTTCGTGACTCACGCGTGATTCGTGAGTCACGCTGACAGCTACGGCGTGACTGTGCGTGAGCGTGATTAAACAATCAAATGTCGTGCGTGATCGTAAGTCACGAAAATAATATCGTCGTGAGTGTGCGTGAGTAACGAATTTCGGAAAAACATGCTTACGAAAATAATTCCGCTTACGAACATAAAATGCCTACGAGTTGAATTCATTTATAATTTTAGTAACATCCTAGGTTAGGTTAGGTTAAAGTGGCAGCCCGATTAAATTTCAGGCTCACTTAGACTATTCAGTCCATTGTGATACCACATTTAACTAAAAGTACCTATTACATATGGGCACTTCTAGTCTTAACCACTGAACCTTCTCTATTATTTACTTTTGTGGAACCAACCAGATTGCTCCAAAAACATTAACAAACTGCTTAAGTTAACGTTTTCCAGGTCAGCCAGTAATCTAAAGCTATATGCTCCTAAAATTCGCTTACGCCTTACACAAAAAGCAGGACACTCACACAAGAGGTGTTTAATTGATTCCTTTTCCTCCACGTCATGACAGCTTATACAATAGTCATTATACTTCGCACCTATAGTTTTTGCAAATTCGCCTATCAGGCAGCGACCCGTTATAGCAGATATTAGGAGTGCTATCTGACGCCTTGAGAACACTAGCATATCTAGTGTGCGGTTTAAGTTTAAATGGGGCCATATTTGCTTGGTGTCGTTACAACCCTTGCAATTTTCCCATCGAATATTGGCCATCATAACAGCCTTCTCACGCAGTAAGAGCTTGCAGGTGGCCAGAGGCATACCAACAGATTCTAGTTCCCCTGGAATATGTAAGGTAGTTCCTAGCCTTGCTAACACATCTGCTTCACAGTTCCCCGGTATGTTCCTATGGCCAGGAACCCATATTAGGTGAATATTGTACTGCTCAGCCATCTCGTTGAGAGATTTGCGGCAGTCTATGGCCGTTTTTGAGTTAAGGAACACAGAGTCCAAGGATTTTATTGCAGGTTGACTGTCTGAGTATATATTAATGCCAATATTTGTTGGAACATTACTTCTCAGCCAATTCACCACCTCTCTTATTGCCAATATTTCAGCCTGAAAAACACTACAGTGATTAGGTAATCTTTTCGCTATTCGAATTTCCAGATCTTTAGAATATACTCCGAACCCCACTTGTCCATTCAATTTGGAGCCATCAGTATAGAAATCTATATATCTTTTATTCCCCGGGGTCTGTGTACACCACGCCTCACTGTTGGGAATTAGAGTTTCAAACTTTTTGTCGAAAAGTGGTTTTGCCAGGGTGTAATCCACTACGTTAGGCACATCTGGCATTACTTTGAGGACCGAACTTTGACCGTACATTTTTTCCGACCACAGCGATAGCTCGCGCAGCCGCACAGCCGTTGTTGCAGCTGACTGTTTGGCCAAAATGTCTAAAGGCAATAGATGTAGCATGACATTAAGGGAGTCTGTTCCTGTCTTACTAAATGCGCCTGAGATACATAAGCTCGCCATACGCTGAACTTTATCTAAACAAGTCGGTTTCTGAAGTGCCGGCCACCAGACTACAACACCATATAGCATTATAGGTCTAACCACTGCCGTGTATAGCCAATGCACAGTTTTTGGTCTTAGTCCCCACTTTTTCCCTATTGCCTTTTTGCACGAGTACAAAGCTACCGTGGCTTTTCTCGCCCTCTCTTCAATATTAAGCCTAAAATTCAGCTTCCTGTCCAAAATAACGCCAAGGTATTTTGCACACTCACCAAAGGGAATTTCAGTACCCCCTAAGGAAATGGGCCTAACAGTGGGAGTTTTGCGATCTTTGCAGTACATGACTATTTCTGAAAGCTGCATGCCCTAGAGGAAAGCCAAGGGGAACAAATCGGCCGCCATGGTGGACTACGGGGTTAAGTAATATGAGGAAATCCTGCAGGAAGCTCTTTAACAAAGCAAAGTCCACAAGAGCTCCGGAGGATTGGGACACTTACAAGATGAATCTGAGAGAATATAAACGAGAACTGAGAAGGTTTCAACAAAACTCTTGGGATGATTACTGTAGCAGTATTGAGAATACGTCAGAGTCTTCCAGACTACGGAAGGTACTAGCATCCACTAACACCGCTCCAGGTTTCATTAAAACATCGGAGGGAAATTGGACAACGTCCAGTGAGGAGACGTTGGAAGTACTTTTGGACACACACTTCCCTGGAAATCAGACGGTTGAACCATGTTCCGGCGGTGTAACAGAGGCTCAGCGATCATTTCCTATCGAGGAAATTGTGTCGGAATCTAGAATAAAATGGGCTTTAAATAGCTTTGGACCATTCAAATCCCCAGGACCTGATGGAATTACTCCAGCGGAGTTACAGGCAGTGGCTGGAAGAATTATCCCCTGGTTGACGGTGATATATAAACAATGTGTAAACTTAGCATATATTCCAGAAAAGTGGAGGGAAACAAAAGTCGTCTTCATACCTAAAGCAGGAAAAGCCTCTTACTCGAGTGCGAAGGATTTCCGACCAATCAGCTTATCCTCATTCCTACTTAAGACCCTGGAGAGGATGATAGACATGTATCTTAGAACTAGCGTGGATTCAGGTTTGCTCTCGAAACGACAGCATGCATACTCGAAGGGCAGGTCTACTGAGACCGCATTGCATGAACTGGTCAGCTTTATTGAAAGCTCACTATCTGTCAAAGAATACACAATCGTGGCGTTTCTAGACATCGAAGGGGCGTTCAATAATATCCATCCGAGCTCGATATTAAATGGACTGACAACTCTGAATGTTGATCCAGGTATTCTTAGGCTGTTAGACGAACTTCTAATGAAGAGACGTATTTCAGCCACACTAGGGCAAGCAAACATACAAAGGTATGTGAACAGAGGCACTCCCCAAGGAGGAGTTCTATCACCTCTTCTTTGGAATGTTGCTATAAACAACCTTCTGGTTTCTCTAGAAAAAGAAAGGATAAAAGTGGTGGCATACGCAGATGATGTGGCGCTAGCAGTCAGGGGAAAATTCCCATCCACAATCAGAGATATTATACAGAGAGCTCTCCGGATGACTGAGAAATGGGCGAAAGATAATGGTCTTGGTATAAATCCAGCAAAGACAGAAATAGTCATGTACTGCAAAGATCGCAAAACTCTCACGGTTAGGCCCATTTCCTTAGGGGGTACTGAAATTCCCTTTGGTGAGTGTGCAAAATACCTTGGCGTTATTTTGGACAGGAAGCTGAATTTTAGGCTTAATATTGAAGAGAGGGCGAGAAAAGCCACGGTAGCTTTGTACTCGTGCAAAAAGGCAATAGGGAAAAAGTGGGGACTAAGACCAAAAATTGTGCATTGGCTATACACGGCAGTGGTTAGACCTATAATGCTATATGGTGTTGTAGTCTGGTGGCCGGCACTTCAGAAACCGACTTGTTTAGATAAAGTTCAGCGTATGGCGAGCTTATGTATCTCAGGCGCATTTAGTAAGGCAGGAACAGACTCCCTTAATGTCATGCTACATCTATTGCCTTTAGACATTTTGGCCAAACAGTCAGCTGCAACAACGGCTGTGCGGTTGCGCGAGCTATCGCTGTGGTCGGAAAAAATGTACGGTCAAAGTTCGGTCCTCAAAGTAATGCCAGATGTGCCTAACGTAGTGGATTACACCCTGGCAAAACCACTTTTCGACAAAAAGTTTGTAACTCTAATTCCCAACAGTGAGGCGTGGTGTACACAGACCCCGGGGAATAAAAGATATATAGATTTCTATACTGATGGCTCCAAATTGAATGGACAAGTGGGGTTCGGAGTATATTCTAAAGATTTGGAAATTCGAATAGCGAAAAGATTACCTAATCACTGTAGTGTTTTTCAGGCTGAAATATTGGCAATAAGAGAGGTGGTGAATTGGCTGAGATGTAATGTTCCAACAAATATTGGCATTAATATATACTCAGACAGTCAACCTGCAATAAAATCCTTGGACTCTGTGTTCCTTAACACAAAAACGGCCATAGACTGCCGCAAATCTCTCAACGAGATGGCTGAGCAGTACAATATTCACCTAATATGGGTGCCTGGTCATAGGAACATACCGGGGAACTGTGAAGCAGATGTGTTAGCAAGGCTAGGAACTACCTTACATATTCCAGGGGAACTAGAATCTGTTGGTATGCCTCTGGCCACCTGCAAGCTCTTACTGCGTGAGAAGGCTGTTATGATGGCCAATATTCGATGGGAAAATTGCAAGGGTTGTAACGACACCAAGCAAATATGGCCCCATTTAAACTTAAACCGCACACTAGATATGCTAGTGTTCTCAAGGCGTCAGATAGCACTCCTAATATCTGCTATAACGGGTCGCTGCCTGATAGGCGAATTTGCAAAAACTATAGGTGCGAAGTATAATGACTATTGTATAAGCTGTCATGACGTGGAGGAAAAGGAATCAATTAAACACCTCTTGTGTGAGTGTCCTGCTTTTTGTGTAAGGCGTAAGCGAATTTTAGGAGCATATAGCTTTAGATTACTGGCTGACCTGGAAAACGTTAACTTAAGCAGTTTGTTAATGTTTTTGGAGCAATCTGGTTGGTTCCACAAAAGTAAATAATAGAGAAGGTTCAGTGGTTAAGACTAGAAGTGCCCATATGTAATAGGTACTTTTAGTTAAATGTGGTATCACAATGGACTGAATAGTCTAAGTGAGCCTGAAATTTAATCGGGCTGCCACTTTAACCTAACCTAACCTAACCATGACTATTTCTGTCTTTGCTGGATTTACACCAAGACCATTATCTTTCGCCCATTTCTCAGTCATCCGGAGAGCTCTCTGTATAATATCTCTGATTGTGGATGGGAATTTTCCCCTGACTGCTAGCGCCACATCATCTGCGTATGCCACCACTTTTATCCTTTCTTTTTCTAGAGAAACCAGAAGGTTGTTTATAGCAACATTCCAAAGAAGAGGTGATAGAACTCCTCCTTGGGGAGTGCCTCTGTTCACATACCTTTGTATGTTTGCTTGCCCTAGTTCGGCTGAAATACGTCTCTTCATTGGAAGTTCGTCTAACAGCCTAAGTATACCTGGATCAACATTCAGAGTTGTCAGTCCATTTAATATCGAGATCCGATGAATATTATTGAACGCCCCTTCGATGTCTAGAAACGCCACGATTGTGTATTCTTTGACAGATAGTGAGCTTTCAATAAAGCTGACCAGTTCATGCAATGCGGTCTCAGTAGACCTGCCCTTCGAGTATGCATGCTGTCGTTTCGAGAGCAAACCTGAATCCACGCTAGTTCTAAGATACATGTCTATCATCCTCTCCAGTGTCTTAAGTAGGAATGAGGATAAGCTGATTGGTCGGAAATCCTTCGCACTCGAGTGAGAGGCTTTTCCTGCTTTAGGTATGAAGACGACTTTTGTTTCCCTCCACTTTTCTGGAATATATGCTAAGTTTATACATTGTTTATATATCACCGTCAACCAGGGGATAATTCTTTCAGCCACTGCCTGTAACTCCGCCGGAGTAATTCCATCAGGTCCTGGGGATTTGAATGGTCCAAAGCTATTTAAAGCCCATTTTATTCTAGATTCCGACACAATTTCCTCGATAGGAAATGATCGCTGAGCCTCTGTTACACCGCCGGAACATGGTTCAATCGTCTGATTTCCAGGGAAGTGTGTGTCCAAAAGTACTTCCAACGTCTCCTCACTGGACGTTGTCCAATTTCCCTCCGATGTTTTAATGAAACCTGGAGCGGTGTTAGTGGATGCTAGTACCTTCCGTAGTCTGGAAGCCTCTGACGTATTCTCAATACTGCTACAGTAATCATCCCAAGAGTTTTGTTGAGATCTTCTCAGTTCTCGTTTATATTCTCTCAGATTCATCTTGTAAGTGTCCCAATCCTCCGGAGCTCTTGTGGACTTTGCTTTGTTAAAGAGCTTCCTGCAGGATTTCCTCATATTACTTAACTCCGTAGTCCACCATGGCGGCCGATTTGTTCCCCTTGGCTTTCCTCTAGGGCATGCAGCTTTCAGTGAAATGTTGAAGGCCTTAGTAATCCGCTCCACTGCGTGTTCGATATCTTGCAAAGTGCTCATATTTGTCTCCGGCACTTCCGGTATCATCAAATTGAACGATTCCCTATACCTATTCCAATCAGCTTTCCTAACATTTGGCGGAAATATGGTCTTTGAAGTACGAACAGCCAATCTGAAACTGATGTAGCGATGATCTGAGAAGCTATGTTCCCTCAAAACTTGCCACTCAGATATCTTATCATTCAGTTCCGGAGAGGTCAACGTTACGTCCAAAACCTCTTGTCTGTTCCTGGTGACGAAGGTTGGTGCATCTCCCTTATTGCAAACTACCAGGTTAGTACGCAAAATAAACTCTATTAGCGACTCTCCCCTTGTATTAGTATCACTACTTCCCCAAATACTATGATGTGCATTTGCATCGCATCCCATAATGAGTTTTGTCTTTGTTTTTAGTGACTCCTCAACTAAGGTCTTAACGGCACAGGGTGGCATGTCCCTATCATGTCCCATGTAGACCGAAGATACCCAATATTTGCATGTGGATATCTCTAGACTGGCTACGACAGTGTCTGCATTGCCCAATGAAGGAAGCAGAAACAAGTTTAGTTCGTTTTTAGCAATTATACATGCTCGATTTATATCGTTACCGGTATTATGCAAAAGTTTGAAACCCGGAGTGCTTAATTCACAGATCTTGTTCTTATATATGTATGGTTCTTGAATAAGAACTATATCTATGTCTCCTTTCATCAGGAGAACTTTTAAGGCAGCACAAGCGGCCTTACAATGGTGAAGATTTATCTGGAGGAACCGTAGAACCATCCAAATTTTCAACCACCGTCACATCAGCCGCTTCAATTGAGTCATCAAGGGCTTCCTCTTCACAGATCTCGGTGACTCTCGCAACAATCCGCGGTTCAGCTTTGGTGAGGCTTGAGCCTGTAGAAACTTCACGCATATGATTTTCGTCATAGTCTGCAGGTTTTATGTCTCCTTCGGCTTCGCTAGGAGATTTTTTCACTGCTGACTCTACCAGAGGCTTGTCAGTTTCGGTATCCTTTGGCTGATCGCTTTTGTATACCTTCATATGGATATCATGAAAGCCATAACTTACGCGTCCTTGGGTCTGGGCTAGGTGTGGCAGCGACTCTATGTTTAATATAAACAGCGCATGTCGTCTTGGTCCATCCACCTCATCCAAACGACCAACCTTCCAATCGGCGGTTGGAAGATCTGGGTTACATTCTTTTAGTCTCTCTAGTATTGACTCAGGATCAGGAGGGTTTGCCGGTATCCATGCATGTGCTCTAGGTTTAGCCGGTATGTCTTTTTTATCGACTAACTCCAAAGCGGCTCCTTCCCAAACTTCACCAATTAGCATCAATGCAGCTTTAAAGCAATCCATAGACCTGTGGTCTGCAAAAGCTATTAACTTATATCGTCCTTGATACCATCCAGCATCTTGCCGTCGAGGACTTGGTCCGGGAAACTTTTTTCGCACCTCTGAGTAGACACCAGACATCGCGTTCTCAATTTCCCCCCATTTTTGCCTTGGAATCATACCGTCCAATGCTCCTTTATTAATAATAGCCATCACAAGGCTGTCTTTTGCAACTGAGGCAAACGATCTTTGATCCCGTTTAGAGGATGGTAGCTCATCCGGTGATCGTTCCCTTTTTCCAGCTTCAAGAATTCCTTGAGCCCATTTTAAGGAATCGCTTTGCTTAGCCGACAACGTGCTTGGGTCGACTGATCCTAATTTCTTTAGGATAAACAAAGCATTTCTTCGTTCCTTGAATCTCTTTCGAGAGGGATTGCCTCCTTTTGATGTCGTCACCTTAGAAAAGGTTCGACTTGCCAAAGTGTCACCGCCAGTCGACCCGTCTACAGGTCGACTAATTGGGCCTGACTCTTGGTCGCTGCCCAAATTTATAACTTCAGTCGTTACCCGTCCACTGGGCCCTGAAGTTAGCAACCCAGTGGATGACTTTGAATTTCGCTGCATGGTGGTTTATTATTTCCACCACACGTGAAATTCGTAATAAGTACTTATTACGATGAAATACTCCGCTATTAGAAAACACGTCCGTTCAGTTCGACGGTTGAATAATAAGTGACATCCTAGGTCTTAACGTGTTTTATAACGCTCTCGAATTTAAGCATACTCATGTTTCTAGTCACATTCTATAGGTAAATTACTCATAAGACAGTAGACGTAGAACAGTGTAGACGTTGTTGAAGCTCCCAAAAAAATAATATTTTTTTGAAGAACAAGAACAATAGACTGTGTGAAAAGGTTATATACCATAAAATACTGTGACTGTGCCCCAGCTAAAATAATAGAACTTTCACTAAATCGCTTAAAACTATTATATTCTCAAAAATAATAAAAATCAAAAATTGCCAAACACGAATAGAGTGCATAAAACAACACATTATCAAAACACTCATGCAAATTGCTGAGAGTGTTTTTCGCGAGTAACAAACGTCAAATAGATCAATACAAAAAAGTTATTTTTGTGCTTAATGAACATAACATCTAAAATCGTTAAATTTAAATTCAAATCAACAAAAATTCAATAAATTTGTGAAACTACCGCTGCTATAAAATCAGTGATATTTTTGTACACCCTAACAGTATGCAATTACATTATTACTAAACGGTTGTGGACTACGCTAAACAGTAATAGGCAACATAGAAACATGCGTTGCTGTTAAGTGAATAATAAATTATAAACCCTAAAAGTATGCATGAAAGTCTCCTTATATGGTTGTCGCCTACGCTAAATTTTAATATCACCCTGCAATTTCATTTAAACTCGTTAAAGTAAAATAAATATTAAATCAAATTAATCTACGTAAATTAAAATAAAAATTAATGTCCAAGAAAGTAGAATTGCCATTTTCGAATTTCGAAAATTTGAAAGTTGTGCTGGATTGTGCTAGGTTTGTGCCGATTTGTGCTGCAATTTGTTTTTTTAAATTTTATCAAATAGCCGAGATATTTGGAAAAAACTTTTTTCAACAAAATTTTTGCCAGAATCGCCATTTTCGAAATTCGACATTTTGACAGTTGTGCTAGCCGAGTACATTATTGTGCCGTTTAAATAAAAATTCTATCTCTTATAGTTTTCGAGAAATTCTAAAATTTCGAAAAATTTCCAGAATCGCCATTTTCGAATTTCGAAAATTTTAATATTGTATTAAACCGTTATCGACTTGTGCTAAGTTGTGCCGTTGAGATCACCTTTCTATCTCAAGCCGTTTCCGAGAAACAGCCAAATTAAATTTTTAAAAAAGTTCAAAAATATGTGTTTGAAAAACGCCAAAATTAAAATTTTCCAATTTCAAAAAACTGAACGTTGTGCCAATTTGTGCTAGGTTAGTACTCATTTGTGCCGTTTGAATCAACTTTCTATCTCAAACCGTTTTGGAGATATTCGCAAAAACTTTTTTTAAAAAATGCCAATTTATGATTGAAAATAGTCAAAATTTAAAATTTTCGAATTTCAAAAAACTGAACGTTGTGCCAATTTGTGCTAGGTTAGTACTCATTTGTGCCGTTCGAATCAACTTTCTATCTCAAATCGTTTTGGAGATATTCGCAAAAACTTTTTTTAAAAAATGCCAATTTATGCAAAAATAGTCAAAATTTAAAATTTTCGAATTTCAAAAAACTGAACGTTGCGCCAATTTGTGCTAGGTTAGTACTCATTTGTGCCGTTTGAATCAACTTTCTATCTCAAACCGTTTTGGAGATATTCGCAAAAACTTTTTTTTAAAAAATGCCAATTTATGATTGAAAATAGTCAAAATTTAAAATTTTCGAATTTCAAAAAACTGAACGTTGTGCCAATTTGTGCTAGGTTAGTACTCATTTGTGCCGTTCGAATCAACTTTCTATCTCAAACCGTTTTAGAGATATTCGCAAAAACGTTTTTTAAAAAATGCCAATTTATGATGAAAATAGTCAAAATTTAAAATTTTCGAATTTCAAAAAACTCAAACCGTTTTGGAGATATTTGCAAAAACTTTTTTTTTTACTAACCTAGCACAAATTGGCAAAACATTCAGTTTTTTGAAATTCGAAAATTTTAAATTTTGACTATTTTCAATCATAAATTGGCATTTTTTAAAAAAAGTTTTTGCGAATATCTCCAAAACGGTTTGAGATAGAAAGTTGATTCAAACGGCACAAATGAGTACTAACCTAGCACAAATTGGCACAACGTTCAGTTTTTTGAAATTCGAAAATTTTAAATTTTGACTATTTTCAATCATAAATTGGCATTTTTTAAAAAAAGTTTTTGCGAATATCTCCAAAACGGTTTGAGATAGAAAGTTGATTCAAACGGCACAAATGAGTACTAACCTAGCACAAATTGGCACAACGTTCAGTTTTTTGAAATTGGAAAATTTTAATTTTGGCGTTTTTCAAACACATATTTTTGAACTTTTTTAAAAATTTAATTTGGCTGTTTCTCGGAAACGGCTTGAGATAGAAAGGTGATCTCAACGGCACAACTTAGCACAAGTCGATAACGGTTTAATACAATATTAAAATTTTCGAAATTCGAAAATGGCGATTCTGGAAATTTTTCGAAATTTTAGAATTTCTCGAAAACTATAAGAGATAGAATTTTTATTTAAACGGCACAATAATGTACTCGGCTAGCACAACTCAGCACAACTGTCAAAATGTCGAATTTCGAAAATGGCGATTCTGGCAAAAATTTTGTTGAAAAAAGTTTTTTCCAAATATCTCGGCTATTTGATAAAATTTAAAAAAACAAATTGCAGCACAAATCGGCACAAACCTAGCACAATCCAGCACAACTTTCAAATTTTCGAAATTCGAAAATGGCAATTCTACTTTCTTGGACATTAAAAATTACATTTAAATACAAACTATAAATATTTAAAAAGCCTAAGTATCTTAAACAACAATGAAAGACGAAAGTATTGATATTACAGTCAGTGAAAACCAAACAATGAGTGATAATTTGTTGTTCGCTCCAAAGCGCCTGATAGAGCTTCAAAGACACTCTTTATCTGAGAACTCTAACACAAACACCACTCCGCGTCGTGTAAACTATGAATCGCCACAACGTGTAGCTATGCTCATAGATAAACGGTTCGAAAAACTAACTCAAGTTATAGACAAGAAATTTAGCGAGTGGGAGAGCTACATTGAGAGAAATTTTGAGAAGAGAATGTCACAATTTCAATCAGAGATCAACAGTATCTCAGATAGATTATCCAAACTGGAAACAGTTGCAGCCAAAATTGATTCCATACAAAACGATATAGAGAAAATAAAGTCATGTAAATGTGAACAAATTATATTAGAAATGAAATCTGATATAATCGTCCTGAAACAACAAAAACTCAAACAAGAAAATTTGTCAGTAGCTTGTGATCTTCGATTGAATGGAATCCCCTGTTGCAACGGAGAAAACTTGCTCTGCCTGTAATTTCATCTCCTCGTATCTAAGATCCCGTTCACAAATCGTTGTTATAAACAATATGAGTTCGAATCCTAAGGACATATCAAGAGGTGTTCCTCAAGGATCTATCCTTGGCCCTACCCTTTTCAGCATGTACATTAATGATTTGGCTGATGTCCCACTTACTTGTAACATACACATGTATGCAGACGATGTACAGGTATACTCCAGTATGAGGGTGTCAGATATCGATACATGTGTCCAAAATAAAAATGCCGATTTGAATAGAATTCAAAATTGGGCCCATCATAATGGATTGCAACTAAATTCGTCAAAAACAAAATATCTTGTCATATCCAGAAATAAAACTATTGAAAACAGTGTGATCCGTAACAGACTATACATTGACAAAACTGCAATCGAATACGTTGAGGCCCATAGGAATCTCGGTATTCTATTTAACTCGAAACTATCGTGGACAGATCATATAACATGTGCCGTTGGTAAGCTTCATGGAATGCTGCGTAATTTATGGGCTGTTCGGACAAATACACCAATATCCATACGCATTCTATTGGCTAAATCGTACTTAATACCAAGTCTATTGTATGGTTGTGAATTATTTGCGAGCTGCTACTACTCAGATTCCCATAAATTGAAAGTAGCATACAACAACATTGCACGATATGTTTTCAACAAAGGCCGCCGAACCGTATATCTGAGTTTGCTTTTAAACTATTTAATGTTACGTTCGAGAACCTACTAAAAGTGAAATGCCTGACACAACTACATAAAATAATTTACACTAAAGAACCTCAGCAACTTTGCCCGATCAAACAGAGGACTAAAAGTAATACACCCACGAATCAAGTCATTGATATCAGAGAGACAATTCTTTATATTTAGTTTTCGTCTTTGGAACTCCTTACCATCACGTTTACAAACTATAAGCAATGCTAATTTGTTTAAAAAAGAAATATTTAAAACACTTACTTAAAGAAAATAATATATATTGTTTTTAATTACAAAATTTTATTTTTACATACTTTTTACACACTTTTCACTTCTCTTTATTATATTATGTTAATATGTTTTTATTTATTATATTATGTTAATATGTTCAAAATATAATTTATAAATTTTTATTTTGTTTCTTACATACAACATTTGAAATATGATAAGCTGGTACTTTCATTTATAAGATTTAAGATCTTGTTGTACTAGCTTTACGAAATCAATCAATAAAATCAATCAATCAATAAAATTATTCGTGAGTCACGAGGTTTTTCGTGAGTCACGACATTTTTCATGAGGCACGATATTTTTCGTGAGTCACGACATTTAAAAGATTTTCGTTCGTGAATACAAATTTTCTTTTCGTGAACGTGCGTGAGCGTGAGTCCTACCATAAAATTAGAGGTGTGCACGTGAGTAATAGTTTACTCACGCTCACGCACACTCACGACTGAAAAATCATACTCACGCACGATATTTTGCGGTAGGACTCACGCACACTCACGAAAAGAAAATTTGTACTCACGCACACTCACGCACACTCACGCACGAAAATGTCGTGACTCATGAAAAATACCGTGACTCACGAAAAATATCGTGACTCACGAATAATTTTATGATTAAGTTACCTTACCGAAGTGTCTGAAAACATGAGCATTATTACAATCGAGAGTGTTATTAAGCTCGTAACATCTCAGGTGTCACTAAAATTGTAATTGAATTTAACTCTTAAGCGTTTTATGTTGGTGATCAGGAATATTTTCGTGAGTGTAATTCGTTACTCACGCACACTCACGAGGATATTATTTTCGTGACTCACGCTCACGCACGACATTTTGGTTTGTTAATCACGCTCACGCACACTCACGTTGTTGTCATGAGCGTGACTCACGCACGAATCACGAAAACTTTCGTGAGTCACGACAATTTCGTGTCTCGTGCACACCTCTACATAAAATATCGTGCGTGAATAAGATTTCTCCGTCGTGAGTGTGCGTGAGCAAAATATTAATCACGTGCACACCTCTAGTATATATTAGACAAAAAAGTTATGTACAGGTAAGTCTACAAATAATTACGAATCGATATGGACTTTTGTACGGTACGTGAAGAGCCAGAATTGAAATATGCGGGTCGCTTATATGGGGGCTACAATTATTTCTGTGTGATTGGGGATCGATTGATCTGAGGGCTATATATAACTATAGACCGATATGGACCTAGCTAGGCATGGTTGTTAACGGTCATATACTACACGGACGAAAAAGACTAGTTTTCATATGTTTGGGTGTAAAATTATATGTTGGAAACTCAAATTTTTTAACACAATATTTTTAAGTGCAAGCATATAATGTTTATAAACTAGCATAACATGTTTGGGACATATATGTTAATATGTTAGAACATATTATGTTTGGGACATAAAATGTTTGGATGTTTGACATAAAATACTTGGATGCAAACATATATTAATTTAAACATGACCTATAAACATATATGTGTTTAGAATGAGAGACCCAGATAGTATGCTGCATGTAAAATAATGGAAGCAATCAATTGGCGCCTAAAAAATATATATACACAAAGAAAATTTAATTAAATTTTTTTTCTACCAGTGTATGCCAGTGTAGGTGAAACATAATATGTTTTAACAATACAAACAATATTTGGTTTGGACCAATCCTGAAAATATGTATGTTTGAAGCAAAATATGTTTGGGGCATATGTTACAGAAGCGATTTTTTTTTAGGGTGTAGCATAATCTACCAAATTTCAACTGACTCGGATGAAATTTGCTCCTCTAAGAGGCTCCAAAACCAAATCTCGTGATCGTTTTTTTTTTTTTTTTTTTTTTTTTTTGGGGGGGGGGGGCTATATGATTATGGACTGATATGGACCACTTTTGATATGGTTGTTAAATATCATATACTAACACCACGTACCAAATTTCAACCAGATCGGATGAATTTTGCTTCTCGAGGAGGCACCAAAACCAAATCTCGGGATGGGTTTATATGGGGCTATATATAATTATGGACCAATGTGGACAAATTCATGCATGGTTGTTGGATACCATATATTAACATCACGTACCAAATTTCAACCGAATCGGATGAATTTTGCTTTTCCAAGGGGCTCCGGAGGTCAAATCTGGGGATCGGTTTATATGGGTGCTATATATAATTATGCACCGATTTCGACCATTTTTTGCATGGATGTTTGAGGCCATATATTAACACTACGTATCAAATTTCAACTGAATCAGATGAATTTTGGTCTTCCAAGAGGCTCCGGAGGTCAAATCTGGGGATCGGTTTATATGCACGCAAAGAAAAAAAACGTTTGGAAAACGTGTACCGAAAACGTTTTTCTTTTGTTAGAGTTTTTTGAATTGCTTCGAAAAGTATACACTTTTATCACCAAAAAAATTCGTTTGTGACAAAATTTTTATTCTTTCAATAAAAAGAGTTATTTCTGAACCAACAACACAGTCCATTTCGTTTATATCAAACACTGTTCTTTTCTAAATTTTGGTCTTTAATAAGACACATTTTACAGTTCATAGTAAAAACTTAATATAGTAAAATGTAATGTTGAACATTTTTTCGGAATCTTCCGACCATATCATGAATATATGTAAAAAAAAAAAACTTTGGTCGAAGCAGGGATCGAACCCACGACCCTTGGCATGCAAGTCGGACGTAGCAACCACTGCTCCACGGTGCCCAACTAAATGTATTTTTCTGTTAAATAAACTTTGTTTAATCGGCTCGTGGGCGCCGCAAGCTATGCTATATAAATATAACTTATATGGGTAATTATCTATTGATGACAATAACGGCTACATGGCTCAGTGGATAGTGTGTTGGCTTACAAATTGCATGGTCCGTGGTTCGATTCTCCGTCCAGGCGAAAGGTAAAAAAAAAATTTTAAAATTTATAAAAACGTATAATTTCTCCTACATTGTTTGTGTTACAGAAAAAGGTGCTAAGAACTAAAAAACTTCGTAGAAGTGAGAAAGATGTGAGAGAAAATGCAATTAGCCAGAAAACATTTTTTTGAGTTAGTCTTTATGAAATTGTTTTTACATCCTGGAAAAGAATAAACGTTTATAACAAAAAGTATATACTTTTCTTCCAAATACACTTCCTTTCAACGAAAAGCAAATGAGAAACGAACTTTGTTTGTCTAAAATTTCGTTTGGGAGGAAAGAATTATTTTTTTGCGTGTGGGGCCTATATATAATTATGAACCAATGTGGACCAGTTTTTGCATGGTCATTAGAGACCATGTACTAATACCATTTTCCAAATTTCAGCCAGATGGGATGAAATTTGCTTCACCTAGAGGCTCCGCAAGCCAAATCCACAAAATGATTTTGAATGACCGTAAAATGAAGTTGATCGAGATAGCAGAGGACTTAAAGATATCAAAGGAAAGTGTTTGTCCTATCATTCATCAATATTTGGATATGCGGAAGCTCTGTGCAAAATGGGTGCCGCGCGAGCTAACATTTGACCAAAAACAACAATGTGTTGATGATTCTGAGCGGTGTTTGCAGCTGTTAACTCGTAATACACCCGAGTTTTTCCGTCGATATGTGACAATGGATGAAACATGGCTCCATCACTACACTCCTGAGTCCAATCGACAATCGGCTGAGTGGACTGCGACCGGTGAACCGTCTCCGAAGCGTAGAAAGACTCAAAAGTCCGCTGGCAAAGTAATGGCCTCTGTTTTTTGGCATGCGCATGGAATAATTTTTATCGATTATCTTGAGAAGGGAAAAACCATCAACAGTGACTATTATATGGCGTTATTGGAGCGTTGGAAGGTCGAAATCGCGGCAAAACGGCCCATATGAAGAAGAAAAAAATGTTTTTCCACCAAGACAACGCACCGTGCCACAAGTCATTGAGAACAATGGCAAAAATTCATGAATTGGGCTTCGAATTGCTACCCCACCCACCGTATTCTCCAGATCTGGCCCCAGCGACTTTTTCTTGTTCTCAAACCTCATAAGGATGCTCGCAGGAAAAAAATTTGGCTGCAATGAAGAGGTAATCGCCGAAACAGAGGACTTTTTAAGGCAAAACCGAAGGAGTACTACCAAAATGGTATCAAAAAATTGGAAGGTCGTTATAATCGTTGTATCGCTCTTGAAGGGAACTATGTTGAATAATAAAAACGAATTTTGACAAAAAAATGTGTTTTTCTTTGTGAGACCGGGGACTTATCAGAAAACCTGTTAGGGAGCCACCGTGGTGCAGTGGTTAGCATGCCCGCCATGCATACTCAAGGTCGTGGGTTCAATTCCTGCTTCGACCGAACACCAAAAAGTTTTTCAGCGGTACCTCAGTAATTTTGGTGACATTTCTGAGGGTTTCAAAGCTTCTCTAAGTGGTTTCAGTGCAATGTGGAACGCGGTTCGGACTCGGCTATAAAAAGGATGTCCCTTGTCATTGAGCTTAACATGGAATCGGGCAGCACTCAGTGATAAGAGAGAAGTTCACCAATGTGGTATCACAATGGACTGAATAGTCTAAGTGAGTCTGATACATCGGGCCTGATACCTAACCTAACCTAAATAGCATATTAAATGTATTCTCTGTGGAAACTATCGAGTCAATTGGAGGAAACTCCCATTAAAAATAGGTCTAAGATATGAAACATTCTACCATTTTCCCCCTTCTCTGGCGTACATATATAACATATGGGAGCTATACCTAAATATGAACCGATTTTCACCAAATTTGACATGCATAGTTAGAATAATAATCCTGCTATCTCAGCAAAAAACGTAAATGGGAGAATATTTTTGGCCTCCGTGATCATATAAGTGCAAATCGGACAAAAGATATATATGGGAGCTATATCTAAATCTGAACCGATTTCAACCAAATTCAGACAATTTACAATACTATTAAACGTACCCCTTGTGCAAAATTTGAAGCAAATCAGGATAAAACTCTGGCTTTTTTTGCCATATAGGTAAAAATCAGACAAAAACCAGTAAGGAAAGTCTAAAGTCGGGCGGGGCCGACTATAGTATACCCTGCACCACTTTGTAGATCTAAATTTTCGATACCATATCACATCCGTCAAATGTGTTGGGGGCTATATATAAAGGTTTGTCCCAAATACATACATTTAAATATCACTCGATCTGGACAGAATTTGATAGACTTCTACAAAATCTATAGACTCAAAATTTAAGTCGGCTAATGCACTAGGGTGGAACACAATGTTAGTAAAAAAAAAAATATGGGAAACATTTAAATCTGGAGCAATTTCAAGAAAACTTCGCAAAAGTTTATTTATGATTTATCGCTCGATATATATGTATTAGAATTTTAGGAAAATTAGAGTCATTTTTACAACTTTTCGACTAAGCAGTGGCGATTTAACAAGGAAAATTTTGGTATTTTGACCATTTTTGTTGAAATCAGAGAAACATACATATGGGAGCTATATCTAAATCTGAACCGATTTCAACCAAATTTGGCACACATAGCTACAATGCTAATTCTACTCTCTGTGTAAAATTTCAACTAAATCGGAGTTAAAAATTGGCCTCTACGGTCATATGAGTGTAAATCGGGCGAAAGCTATATATGGGAGATATATCTAAATCTGAACCGATTTCAACCAAATTTGGCACGCATAGCTACAATGCTAATTCTACTCCCTGTGCAAAATTTCAACTAAATCGGAGCAAAAAATTGGCCTCTGTGGTTATATGAGTGTAAATCGGGCGAAAGCTATATATGGGAGCTATATCCAAATCTGAACCGATTTCAACCAAATTTGACACGCATAGCTACAATGCTAATTCTACTCACTGTGCAAAATTTCATCTAAATCGGAGCAAAAAATTGGCCTCTGTGGACAAAGGAGTGTAAATCGGGCGAAAGCTATATATGGGAGCTATATCAAAATCTGAACCGATTTGGATGATATTTTGCAAGTTTTTCGAGACTCATAAAGTATTGAGATGTACGGAATTTGAGGAAGATCGGTTGATACACACGCCAATTATGACCAGATCGGTGAAAAATATATATGGCAGCTATATCTAAATCGGAACCGATTTTTTCCAAAATCAATAGGGATCGTCTTTGAGCCGAAACAGGACCCCATACCAAATTTTAGGACAATCGGACTAAAACTGCGAGCTGTACTTTGCACACAAAAATACATCAACCGACAGACAGACAGACAGACGGACAGACAGACAGACAGACAGACAGACAGACAGACAGACAGACAGACAGACAGACAGACAGACAAACAGACAGACAGACGGACATCGCTAAATCGACTCAGAATTTAATTCTAAGACGATCGGTATACTAAACGATGGGTCTCAGACTTTTCCTTCTTGGCGTTACATACAAATGCACAAACTTATTATACCCTGTACCACAGTAGTGGTGAAGGGTATAAATATGGGAAAAAATTAAATCTGAAGCAATTTTAAGGAAACTTTGCAAAAGTTTATTTATGATTTATCGCTCGATATATATGTATTAGAAGTTTAGGAAAATTAGAGTCATTTTTACAACTTTTCGACTAAGCAGTGGCGATTTTACAAGGAAATTGTTGGTATTTTGACCATTTTTGTCGAAATCAGAAAAACATATATATGGGAGCTCTATCTAAATCTGAACCGATTTCCAAATTTGGCACGCATAGCAACAATGCTAATTCTACTCTCTGTGCAAAATTTCAACTAAATCGGAGTTAAAAATTGGCCTCTGTGGTCATATGAGTGTAAATCGGGCGAAAGCTATATATGGGAGATATATCTAAATCTGAACCGATTTCAACCAAATTTGGCACGCATAGCTACAATTCTAATTCTACTCCCTGTGCAAAATTTCAACTAAATCGGAGCAAAAAATTGGCCTCTGTGGTCATATGAGTGTAAATCGGGCGAAAGCTATATATGGGAGATATATCCATATCTAAACCGATTTCAACCAAATTTGGCACGCATAGTTTCAATGCTAATTCTACTCCCTGTGCAAAATTTCAACTAAATCGGAGTTAAAAATTGGCCTCTGTGGTCATATGAGTGTAAATCGGGCGAAAGCTATATATGGGAGATATATCCAAATCTGAACCGATTTCAACCAAATTTGGCACGCATAGTTACAATGCTAATTCTACTCCCTGTGCAAAATTTCAACCAAATCGGAGTTAAAAATTGGCCTCTTTGGGCAAATGAGTGTAAATCGGGCGAAAGCTATATATGAGAGCTATATCTAAATCTGAACCGATTTGGCTGGTATTTTGCAAGTTTTTCGAGACCCATAAAATATTCGGATGTAAGGAATTTGAGGAAGATCGGTTGATATACACGCCAATTATGACCAGATCGGCGAAAAATATATATGGCAGCTATATCTAAATCTGAACCGATTTTTTCCAAAATCAATAGGGATCGTCTTTGAGCCGAAACAGGACCCTATACCAAATTTTAGGACAATCGGACTAAAACTGCGAGCTGTACTTTGCACACAAAAATACATCAACAGACAGACAGACAGACAGACAGACAGACAGACGGACAGACAGACGGACAGACAGACAGACGGACATCGCTAAATCGACTCAGAATTTAATTCTAAGCCGATCCGTATACTAAAAGGTTGGTCTATGATTACTCCTTCTTGGCGTTACATACAAATGCACAAACTTATTATACCCTGTACCACAGTAGTGGTGAAGGGTATAAATATATATGGGAGCAATATCTAAATATGAACCGATTTCAACGAAATTTGGTATACTTAATGATGCTATTAAACGAACTCCTTGTGCAAAATTTGAAGCAAATCAAGGCGAAGCTATGGCTTTTGAAGCCATATAAGTGCAAATCAGACAAAAGATATATATATAGATATAGCTCCCATATATATCTTTTGTCCGATTTGCACTTATATGGCATCAAAAGCCAGAGTTTTGTCCTGATTTGCTTCAAATTTTGCAAAAGGAGTACGTTTAATAGTAAAATTAAGTATACCAAATTTCGTTGAAATCGGTTCAGATTTAGATATAGCACCCATATATATTTTTTGTCTGAACCGATTTGGCTGATATTTTGCATATCTTACGAAAGCCCCAAAATATTTGGCTGCCCGAAATTTTGAGAAAATACGTTTATAAATACGTCAATTATGACCAGATCGGTGATAAATATATATGGCAGCTATATCTAAATCTGAACCGATTTTTTTCAAAATCTCTGTGCCAAATTTGAGGACGATCAGACTTAAACTGCGAGCTGTACTTTGCACACAAAATTACATATACAGACAGACGGACGGACATCGCTAAATCGACTCACACCCTCAAAAAAAATCGCTTCTGTAACATATACCCCCAAACATGTTTTGCTTCAAGCATATAAATTGTTGGGTATTGCCCAAACATTTATATGTTTGATTTCTTCAAATATATAATATGTTTGAAAGCATATTGGTCTAAACAATATAATATGTTTGGGTAGTCTAAGTTCCAAACATTTTGTATTTTGCCATCCAAATTCAATAATGTTGTCTTCCAAAAAACTATATGTTCTTATGCGAACATATAATATGTATGTATGGAAACATTTTGAACCCAAAAATATTATATGCTTAGAAGAATTTTCTCCCAAAGAAGATTGTGCTCAATTTTTTTTTCTGCCTAATTGTATATTCCCTCACATTTTTCTCACTTCCACGAGTTTTAGCACCTTTTTCTGTAATACAAACATTTTAGAAGAAATTATTATATTTTATATTTTTATACCCTCCACCATAGGATGGGGGTATATTAACTTTGTCATTCCGTTTGTAACACATCGAAATATTGCTCTAAGACCCCATAAAGTATATATATTCTGGGTCGTGGTGAAATTCTGAGTCGATCTGAGCATGTCCGTCCGTCCGTCCGTCCGTCTGTTGAAATCACGCTAACTTCCGAACGAAACAAGCTATCGACTTGAAACTTGGCACAAGTAGTTGTTATTGATGTAGGTCGGATGGTATTGCAAATGGGCCATATCGGTCCACTTTTACGTATAGCCCCCATATAAACGGACCCCCAAATTTGACTTGCGATTGCCCTAAAAGAAGCAAATTTCATCCGATCCGCCTGCAATTTGGTACATGGTGTTAGTATATGGTCTCTATCAACCATGCAACAAATTGGTCCACATCGGTCCATAATTATATATAGCCCCCATATAAACCGATCCCCAGATTTGAACTCCGGAGCCTCTTAGAGGAGGAAAATTCATCCGATTCGGTTGAAATGTGGTACATGGTGTTAGTATATGGTCTCTAACAACCATGCAAAAATTAGTCCATATCGGTCCATAATTATATATAGCCCCCATATAAACCGATTCCCAGATTTGGTTTGCGGATCCTCTAAGAGAAGCAAATTTCATCCGATCCGGCTGAAATTTGGTACATGGTATTAGTATATAGTCTCTAAGAACCATTCAAAAATTGGTCCATATCGGTCCATAATTATATATAGCCCCCATATAAACCGATTCCCAGATTTGGTTTGCGGATCCTCTAAGAGAAGCAAATTTCATCCGATCCGCCTGCAATTTGGAACATGGTGTTAGTATATCGTCTCTATCAACCATGCAAAAAATTGGTCCACATCGGTCCATAATTATATATAGCCCCCATATAAACCGATCCCCAGATTTGAACTCCGGAGCCTCTTAGAGGAGGAAAATTCATCCGATTCGGTTGAAATTTGGTACGTGGTGTTAGTATATGGTCTCTAACAACCATGCAAAAATTAGTCCATATCGGTCCATAATTATATATAGCCCCCATATAAACCGATTCCCAGATTTGGTTTGCGGATCCTCTAAGAGAAGCAAATTTCATCCGATCCGGCTGAAATTTGGTACATGGTATTAGTATATAGTCTCTAAGAACCATTCAAAAATTGGTCCATATCGGTCCATAATTATATATAGCCCCCATATAAACCGATTCCCAGATTTGGTTTGCGGATCCTCTAAGAGAAGCAAATTTCATCCGATCCGGCTTAAATTTGGTACATGGTATTAGTATATAGTCTCTAAGAACCATTCAAAAATTGGTCCATATCAGTCCATAATTATATATAGCTCCTATATAAACCGATCCCCAGATTTGAACTCCGGAGCCACTTGGACGAGCAAACTTCATTCGATCCGGTTGAAATTTGCAACGTGGTGTTAATATATGGCCGCTGATAACCATGCCAAAATTGGTCCATATCGGTCTATAGTTATATATAGCCGATCCCCAATCACACAAAAATTGGTCCATATCGGTTCATAATCATGCTTGCCACTCGAGCAAAAATAATCTAGCAAAATTTGTCGAAATTTTATTCTTATAGAAAATTTTGTCAAATTTTATTTCTATAGAAAATTTTGGCAAAATTTTATTTCTGTAGAAAATGTTGTCAAAATTTTAATTCTATAGAGAATGTTGTCAAAATTTTAAATCTTTTGAAAATTTTGTAAAAATTTTATTTCTATAGAAAATTTTGTAAAAATTTTATTTCTATAGAAAATTTTGCAAAAATGTTATTTCTATAGAAAATTTTGTTAAAATCGTATTTCTATAGACAATTTTGTCCCAATTTTACTTATAAAAAATGTTGTCAAAATTTTATTTTGTCAAAATTTTATTTCTATAGAAAATGTTGTCAAACTTAATTATATACGTATCTAATCGGCCATTTTAAGTTTATTATATACCACGTATGGACTACGTGGTATATATTACGGTATTAGGAAGTTTTAAGATACCTTGTCATCGGCAAAAGTTACCGCAACCCACGTAATTCGATTGTGGATGACAGTCTTCAGTAGAAGTTTCTACGCAATTCATGGTGGAGGGTACATAAGCTTTGGCCTGTCCGAACTTACGGCCGTATATACAGTATGTCAAGAAAGTCTTTTGACATTGCCAAATATTTCAAATTCTAGAAATAATTGAAATATTAAATATTTTATTAAATTTTTAATTCTGTGTACGTATGTATACTTTGCAAAATACATAATAAAATATTTTTTTAAAATTTCATTATATTTAATTTTGGAACAAAACATAATTTTTATCCCATTGTCAAAACACTTTCTTGACAAACTGTACTTGTTTTTTTTTTAATTTTACCTTTTGCCGGACGGGGATTCGAACAGCGGACCACACAGTTTGTAAGCCAGCACACTAGCCACTGGCCTGCGTAGCTGTTATGGTCATCAAGAGTTAATTATCGTTATAAGTTATATTTATATAGCATAGCTTGCGGCGCCAACGAGCCGATGCAAACATAACATTGTTTAACAACATAACATTGTTAAACATACATTTGTTGGCAGCGTGGAGCAGTGGTTGGTCGTCCGCCTTGCGTGACAAGGGACCTGGGTTCGATCCCTGCTTCGACCAAAACCATTTTTTTATTTTATTATTTTTTTTAATATATTTTTTAACATATATTCCAGATACGTTCGGAAGTTCCCGAAAAGGTGTTCAGCATTACATACTATTATATTAAATTTTTACTACCAAATTGTAAAGTGTGTTTTATAAAAGACTTAAAGTCAGAAAAGAAAAGTGCTTGATATAAACGAAATGGACTGAGTTCAAATCAAATATTATTTTTTTATTGCAACAATAAAAATTGTGTAACAAATAAAGGTTTTTGTATACAAGTGTAAAATTTTCGAATAAAGTCAAAAACTCTTACAAAAGAAGAACGTGAAGTCGAGTATATATAAATATTTTTCCATCGAATCCTAAGGTTAACGATAACCATTCAAAAGCACGTTATATTTAAATTCTAAACAGTAATTTTAAAACAGCACATAAATTTATTTTGGTGTGAACAATTGTTTGCTAGCATGTAACACCATTAGTTTAGAAATACAAATAAATATGAATTTTTATTAACGAATAATTTTGTACTTAATTTAATTCTTAAGGTCGGTATAAATTGGCATTATCACGTTAAAATGGCCATGTTTACCCTTTTACTTTTCTTTAATAATTTCTTTTAAAGAAAATAAACTTATTCAATTGTTGCTTTAGATCTTTCCCCACCATGTTATAATACAATTTACCGGAAAAAGTTATAATGTTATTCTGGTTTTGCCGCTAAAATGAGAAATAATTTTAGCGGCAAAACTCGAACTCAATGCCCGCTTTTATTTTCGAAAAAATCCGTCAACTCCTCGTGTACTACTCATTAATAAAGAGGAACTAATCATTGTTTTTATAGATCTTCAAATGTCGATACTTTCAATGAAGTCGTGTTGTCGTTATAATTAAGTGATTTGACTTAAAAATGGGTATCATAACATGAAAGAACAAATTTTGGACTAAGGTCAACTTGACTTTAATAATTCAGAAAAATTCTTTAAAATTAATGAAACTGTCTTTGAATTTGTTGTATTTTTGCATCTTGACTACAAGGCAAAAATCATTCAAAAATAGGATATGTTTTTTAATACTTTATTTTAAAGACATTTTTTACTTGAAACATAGCATAATTTCTACTGGAAGTCTTGTTTTTAACGGACATTTTATAGCATATAAAAAAAAGCTGAAAAAGCGAAAAAATGAAATGTGCTTCGTAGAGTCAAGTACACAAAACCCCATTTAAAAGATAATTGTGTCTTAAAAGCATCCTTACTTGTATTCTCCGCTTCTTTGGTTCGGAATCAATATCAAAATTGTTAAAGTGGAGACACAATCTTTGGAACCGTACATGCTTTTTGTTCAGTATATAGTGCCCTTTGTTTGAATATTTTGACTTACTCGTCCTACGTTCCGATTTGTTTTGACGAAACAAAAAAATTGTGCCCGTAATGCGAAAATGATAAACAAAACTCATGCTCTTTTTATACCCTTCACCACTACTGTGGTACAGGGTATAATAAGTTTGTGCATTTTTATGTAACGCCAAGAAATAGTGGTCATAGACCCATCTTTTAGTATACCGATCGGCTTAGAATTAAATTCTGAGTCGATTTAGAGATGTCCGTCTGTCTGTCTGTCTGTCTGTCTGTCTGTCTGTCTGTCTGTATATGTAATTTTGTGCATAAAGTACAGCTCGCAATTTAAGTCCGATCGTCAAATTTGGCAGAGGGCCGTTTCTTGGGACAGAGACAATCGCTATTGGTTTTGGAAAAAATCGGTTCAGATTTAGATATAGCTGCCATGTATATTTATTTCCGATGTGGTCATAGTTAGCGTGTTTGTCAACCGATTTTCTTGAAATACCGTACATCCAAATATTTTATGAATCTCGAAAATCTTGCAAAATATCAGCCAAATCGGTTCAGATTTAGATATAGCTCCCATATATATTCCTCGCACGATATGGACTTATATGGCCCCAGAAGCCAGATATTTGGCCGAATTAGGTTGAAATTTTGCACTAGGAGTACAATTAGTAGTATAGTCAAGTGTGCAAAATTTGATTGAAATCGGTTCAGATTTAGATATAGCTCCCATATATATCTTTCGCCCGATATGGACTAATATGGTCCTAAAAGCCAGAGTTTTGGCCCAATTTGGTGGAAATTTTGCACTAGGAGTAGATTTAGCATTGTAGCTATGCGTGCCAAATTTGATTGAAATCGGTTCAAATTTAGATATAGCTTCCATATATATTTTTCGCCCAATATGGACTTATATGGCCCCAGAAGCCAGAGTTTAGGCCCAATTTGGTTGAAATTTTGCACTAGGAGTACAATTAGTAATTTAGTCATGTGTGCCAAATTTGATTGAAATCGGTTCAGATTTAGATATATTCCATATATATGTTTTTCTGATTTCGATAAAAATGGTCAAAATACCAACATTTTCCTTGTTAAATCGCCACTGCTTAGTCAAAAAGTTGTAAAAATGACTCTAATTTTCCTAAACTTCTAATACATATATATCGAGCAATAAATCATAAATAAACTTTTGCTAAGTTTCCTTAAAATTGCTTCAGATTTAAATGTTTCCCATATTTATACCCTTCACCACTACTGTGGTACAGGGTATAATAAGTTTGTGCATTTGTATGTAACGCCAAGAAGGAAAAGTCTGAGACCCGTTTAGTATACCGATCGTCTTAGAATTAAATTCTGAGTCGATTTAGCGATGTCCGTCTGTCTGTCTGTCTGTCTGTCTGTCCGTCTGTCTGTCTCTCTGTTGATGTATTCTTGTGTGCAAAGAACAGCTCGTAGTTTTAGTCCGATTGTCCTAAAATTTGGTATAGGGTCCTGTTTCGGCTCAAAGACAATCCCTATTGATTTTGGAAAAAATCGGTTCAGATTTAGATATAGCTGCCATATATATTTTTCACCGATCTGGTCATAATTGGCGTGTATATCAACCGATCTTCCTCAAATTCCGTACATCCGAATATTTTATGAGTCTCGAAAAACTTGCAAAATATCAGCCAAATCGGTTCAGATTTAGATATAGCTCCCATATATAGCTTTCGCCCGATTTACACTCATTTGCCCACAGAGGCCAATTTTTTGCTCCGATTTAGTTGAAATTTTGCACAGGGAGTAGAATTAGCATTGTAGCTATGCGTGTCAAATTTGGTTGAAATCGGTTCAGATTTAAATATAGCTCCCATATATAGCTTTCGCCCGATTTACACTCAAATGGCCACAGAGGCCAATTTTTTGCTCCGATTTAGTTGAAATTTTGCACAGGGAGTATAATTAGCATTGTAGCTATGCGTGCCAAATTTGGTTGAAATCGGTTCAGATTTAGATATATCTCCCATATATAGCTTTCGCCCGATTTACACTCATATGACCGTAGAGGCCAATTTTTAACTCCGATTAAGTTGAAATTTTACACAGGGAGTAGAATTAGCATTGTAGCTATGCGTGCCAAATTTGGTTGAAATCGGTTCAGATTTAGATATAGCTCCCATATATATGTTTTTCTGATTTCGACAAAAATGGTCAAAATACCAACATTTTCCTTGTAAAATCGCCACTGCTTAGTCGAAAAGTTGTAAAAATTACTCTAATTTTCCTAAACTTCTAATGCATATATATCGAGCGATAAATCATAACTAAACTTTTGCGAAGTTTTCTTAAAATTGCTCCAGATTTAAATGTTTCCCATATTTTTTTACTAACATTGTGTTCCACCCTAGTGCATTAGCCGACTTAAATTTTGAGTCTATAGATTTTGTAGAAGTCTATCAAATTCTGTCCAGATCGAGTGATATTTAAATGTATGTATTTGCCACAAACCTTTATATATAGCCCCAACACATTCGACGGATGTGATATGGTATCGAAAATTTAGATCTACAAAGTGGTGCAGGGTATAATATAGTCGGCCCCGCCCGACTTTAGACTTTCCTTACTTTTTTTCAAATATATTTTATCTCGGTTCCGAATGAATTTTCTCTCCGAATACTCATTTTAATATTTTACTTAAGCATATACAATTTTTGGCGAAGTCTTATATCACAACATATATATGTTTACTCATAATATGTAAATTTATACTTGTTTATATTCACACATAGTATTTTTCCTATATTTAATGAAATTTTCTTTGTGTATATATATTTGTAATGCGCCAATTGGATACTTTCATTATTTTACTTCCAGCATAAACTTTGTCTCTCTTTGTAAACACATATATGTTTATAGGCTATTTCTAAATTAATATATGTTTGCATCCAAGCATATTATATTTACAAACATTTTATGTCCCAAACATAATATGTTCTAACATATTAACATATATGTCCCAAACATATTATGCTAGTTTATGAACATTATATGTTTGCATTCAAAAATATTGTGTTTAAAAATTTGAGTTCCAAACATATAATGTTTATACCCAAACATATGAAAAACAGTCTTTTTCGTCCGTGTAGTTGGCCCCGCCCGACTTTAGACTTTCCTTACTTATTTTTACTAGTATTGTGTTCAAACACATGGCATTAGCCAACTTAAATTTTAAGTCTATACACCCTCAAAAAAATCGCTTCTCTAGCATAAGTTCCAAACATATTTTGCAGGAAGCACATATATTATTGGATACTGCCGAAACATTAATATGTTTTTTTATGTGAACATATTATATGTTTGGAAGCATTTGGAGGCCAAAAATATTATATGCTTGGAAGAATTTTCCACAAAGAAGATTGTGCTCATTCCCTCACATAATTTTCACTTCCACGAAATTTTTTAGTTCTTGGCACCTTTTTCTGTAATACAAATAATGTTGAAGAAATTATTCAATTTTATAAATTTTATCTTCCGCCTGGACGGAGTATCGAACCGAGGACCATACAGTTTGTAAGCCAACACACTATCCACTGGGCTACGTAGCTGTTATAGTCACCGTTAGACAATTATCGTTATCTAGCATCCATGCAAACATAATATTATTTAACAGAAACATACATTTTTTGGCCACGTGGAGCAGTGTTTAGCATGCCTGCCTTGAATGCAAAGGGTCGTGGTTCAATCCCTGCTCCGACCGAACAATAATTTTTTATTTTTTATACCCTCCACCATAGGATGGGGGTATATTAACTTTGTCATTCCGTTTGTAACACATCGAAATATTGCTCTAAGACCCCATAAAGTATATATATTCTGGGTCGTGGTGAAATTTTGAGTCGATCTAAGCATGTCCGTCCGTCCGTCCGTCTGTCCGGCTGTCCGTCCGTCTGTCCGGCTGTCCGTCCGTCTGTGGAAATCACGCTAACTTCCGAACGAAACTAGCTATCGACTTGAAACTTGGCACAAGTAGTTGTTATTGATGTAGGTCGGATGGTATTGAAAATGGGCCATATCGGGCCACGTTTACGTATAGCCCCCATATAAATCGACCTCCGGAGCCTCTTGGAGGGGCAAAACTCATCCGATCCGGTTGAAATTTGGTACCTGATGTTAGTATACGGTCTCTAACAACCATGCAAAAATTGGTCCATATCGGTCCATAAATATATATAGCTCCCATATAAACCGATCCCCAGATTTGACCTCCGAAGCCTCTTGGAGGAGCAAACTTCATCCTACCCGATTGAAATTTGGTACGTGGTGTTAGTATATGGTCTCTAACAACCATGCAAAAATTGGTCCATATCGGTCCATAATTATATATAGCTCCCATATAAACCGATCCCCAGATTTGACCTCCGGAGCCTCTTGGAGGGGCAAAATTCATCCGATCCGTTTGAAATTGGGTACCTGATGTTAGTATACGGTCTCTAACAAGCATGCAAAAATTGGTCCATATCGGTCCATAATTATATATAGCTCCCATATAAACCGATCCCCAGATTTGAACTCTGGAGCCTCTTGGATGAGCAAAATTCATCCGATCCAATTGAAATTTAGTACGTAGTGTTAGTATATGGTCTCTAACAACCATGCAAAAATTGGTCCATATCGGTCCATAATTATATATAGCTCCCATATAAACCGATCCCCAGATTTGACCTCCGGAGCCTCTTGGAGGAGCAAAAGTCATCCGATGCGGTTGAAATTTGGTACATTTCGTTAGTATATGGCCTCTAACAGCCATGTAAAAATTGTCAAATTTTATTACTATAGAAAGTTTTGTCAAAATTTCATTTCTATAGAAAGTTTTGTAAAAAGTTTATTTCTATAGCAATGTTTGTCAACATTTTATTTCCATAGAAAATTTTGTCAAAATTTTATTTCTATAGAAAATTTTGTAAAAAATTTATTTCTGTAGAAAATTTTGTCAACATTTTATTTCTATAGAAAATTTTGTCAAAATTTTATTGCTATAGACAATTTTGTCAACATTTTACTTCCATAGAAAATTGTGTCAACATTTTATTTCTATAGAAAATTTTGTCAAGTTTTTATTTCTATAGAAAATTTTGTCAAAATTTTATTTCTATAAAAAATTTTGTCAAACTGAATTATATTATACGTATTTAATCGGCCTTTTTTTTTTTGTTTAATATATACCCCTTATGGACTAACTTACAATTTAGAAGACAGTGTTAGGAAGTTTTAAGATACCTTGCCATCGGCAAGTGTTATCGCAACCCAAGTAATTCGATTGTGGATGACAGCCTTTAGTAGAAGTTCCTACGCAATCCATGGTGGAGGGTACATAAGATTCGGCCTGGCCGAACTTACGGCCGTATATAAAGGGTGATTTGTTAAGAGCTTGATAACTTTTTTTAAAAAAAAAACGCATAAAATTTGCAAAATCTCATCGGTTCTTTATTTGAAACGTTAGATTGGTCCATGACATTTACTTTTTGAAGATAATTTCATTTAAATGTTGACCGCGGCTGCGTCTTAGGTGGTCCATTCGGAAAGTCCAATTTTGGGCAACTTTTTCGAGCATTTCGGCCGGAATAGCCCGAATTTCTTCGGAAATGTTGTCTTCCAAAGCTGGAATAGTTGCTGGCTTATTTCTGTAGACTTTAGACTTGACGTAGCCCCACAAAAAATAGTCTAAAGGCGTCAAATCGCATGATCTTGGTGGCCAACTTACCGGTCCATTTCTTGAGATGAATTGTTCTCCGAAGTTTTCCCTCAAAATGGCCATAGAATCGCGAGCTGTGTGGCATGTAGCGCCATCTTGTTGAAACCACATGTCAACCAAGTTCAGTTCTTCCATTTTTGGCAACAAAAAGTTTGTTAGCATCGAACGATAGCGATCGCCATTCACCGTAACGTTGCGTCCAACAGCATCTTTGAAAAAATACGGTCCAATGATTCCACCAGCGTACAAACCACACCAAACAGTGCATTTTTCGGGATGCATGGGCAGTTCTTGAACGGCTTCTGGTTGCTCTTCACTCCAAATGCGGCAATTTTGCTTATTTACGTAGCCATTCAACCAGAAATGAGCCTCATCGCTGAACAAAATTTGTCGATAAAAAAGCGGATTTTCTGCCAACTTTTCTAGGGCCCATTCACTGAAAATTCGACGTTGTGGCTCGTTAGTAAGTCTATTCATGATGAAATGTCAAAGCATACTGAGCATCTTTCTCTTTGACACCATGTCTGAAATCCCACGTGATCTGTCAAATACTAATGCATGAAAATCCTAACCTCAAAAGAATCACCCTTTATAAAACATCAACATTGTTGAATACTAAACGTAAACAAAGCCTTTGACAAGATGAATGTCGATATTAGTCACCTGATTGCATGACTTTACCTCTTTAATATGCCTTGAGATTTATTATAAAATTAAATGAAATATTTGTAGAACACGCGCGAATGTAACAATGATCGTCATCAAAACACGAAAGTAAAAGTAAAACGTCAAATATTATGAATGGTAATCGATTATCGAATACTAAATAATCGATTATAACGTAGAAGAGGGTTTACACTGAATAGGGTTGTAAAATATTTGCTGTTCACACTTAAAGTTTGTCGTTCACATTGTACAATTTTGCGTTCACACTTATGTTTTGCATTCACACTTGAATATAAATTTGCGTTCACAAATAAAATCTTGCATTCACATTTTAATGTTCACACTGGAATTATATGTATTTGAATTTCTAAGATTTTAAAAGTCAGATAGTAGAAAAAGAAAAGTGTACAATATAAAAGAAATAGTATGATAAGAACATTTGTATAGTTGCAAAAAAAAAAGTATAAAAAAAAACGAATTAATGGAAAAGTTGAAAGAATATATAAAAGAATTAGAATCATTGAAGTCCAATTTAAAGAAAAGTAAAAATACAGTATTTTCTATAGATTATAAAGAATCTAAATTAAAAAGGATAAAGGTTTTACAAGATACGGTGGATGATACTGATTTCGATTGCAAGGAATTATCCGAGTTAAAAGTAGAATTTTATGAATTGAAAGAGGAAGTTTGGCTACTACTTGAACAAGTGAAAACAAAAGATATAAAGGAAATAAGAAATTTACCAACTATGGCTCAATTCGATATTTCTATGGTGGGTAAAAACCTACAAATATTCAAGGGCTCATTCAACTATTTGGAGGATTTTATTGCGCAGTCGGAATTGCTGCATGACCTACTACGAGATGAAGATAAGGAAATATTCGTTAAGGACGTCTACAATTTCAAACTTACGGCTCAAGTAAGGAGCACTTTAGGCCGATCTAATAGACCGACTACGTTCGCGGGTTTAAAAAAAGCATTGGAAGACGCTTACCCTAATCCTAGGTCAATACAACAAATTTTAATAAAATGCCTGCCTATGTGGTTTTGCCGGCGCTTAATAACGCCACGGGCAGAAAATGGGTTTTTGCTTTCCTTTGCAGGCACAACCAGGTGCCACAGCAAAAATAATTATTTAAATAGAAAATGCCGGTTTAGGCTTTCAAAACTGAATGATTTTCTTTATTGAAAAATGTCCTCTTTTATACTTAAATAACGGTATTTCTAATTTCTAATTCTTTTTTCATATTTATCCTTAAAAATAAACAACAATCCTTAAACATAACATATGATCTAAACTTATAACTAAACAGCTGATTAAAAATACAATTATTCTCAAACTACTTAACAGCTGATTCATACATATAATACCGTTTACACTACAGTAGGCCCCCATATAGACCGATCTCCCGACCTTACTACTTGGGCTTCTAAAATCCGTAGTTTTTATCTAATATGCCTGAAATTGGAAGTCTAGAGGTATTTTAGGACCATCAAAAAGTGTGCCGAAAATTGTGCTTATCAGTCTATGTTTGAATATAGCCCCCATATAGACTTATCTCTCGACTATATTTCTTGGGCTTATAGAATTCGTAGTTTTTACCCAATTTGTCTGAAATTGGAATTCTAGAGGTATTTGAGGACCATTAAGAGGTCTGTCGAAAATGGTGAGTATTGGTCCATGTTTTGGTATAGCCCCCATATAGACCTACCTCCCCAATTTATCTCTAGGACTTCTAGAAACCGGCTGACCACAAATAGGTCAGCCGAATATGGTGTGTGTGTCGACCCATGTTTTGGCATAGCCCCCACATAGACCGATCTCCCGATTTAATTCCTTGGCATTCTAGAAGCCGTAGTTTTTATTTTGCTCGAAAATGTAAATATACTGGTATTGAAGACCCTCAAAAATCTGTAAAACATTTATTTTTACAGGTCCATTTGGTAAGGCATCGATATAGGCCGATTTGTCTTCTTGAGGGTACACCCAAAGAAAAAATATTTTCGTCCGGAATGAAATTTTTGACAAACGAAAATCCTCTTTCGTATAAAGTATTTTCGTTTAGAGCAAATTAATACTAATTTTTGATAAACGATTCAACGATTGTCTCTAAAATTTATGTCAAAAGGAAACTTTGTTTGTATAAAATTTCGTTCCTCATAAAAGAAAACACTTCTTTGAGTGTATAGCAGGCGCACTCCTCATGAAAATTGCTTGAAACTGAAAGAACAATTTCCAGATTTTAATACTCGTAATCATTGCCGTATCTAGACATTTTTAACTATCTATAACAGGTTGGCTGATAAGTCCCCAGTCTAACAAAGAAAAACACATTTTTTTTGTCAAAATTCGTTTTTATTATTCAACATAGTTCCCTTCAAGAGCGATACTACGATTATAACGACCTTCCAATTTTTTGATACCATTTTGGTAGTACTTCTTCGGTTTTGCCTCAAAATAGGCCTTAGTTTCGGCGATCACCTCTTCATTGCAGCCAAATTTTTTCCCTGTGAGCATCCTTTTGAGGTCTGAGAACACGAAAAAGTCACTGAGGGCCAGATCTGGAGAATACGGTGGGTGGGGAAGCAATTCGAAGCCCAATTCATGAATTTTTGCCATCGTTCTCAATGACTTGTGGCACGGTGCGTTGTCTTGGTAGAACAACACTTTTTTCTTCTTCATATGGGGCCGTTTTGCCGCGATTTCGACCTTCAAACGCTCCAATAACGCCATATAATAGTCACTGTTGGCGGTTTTTCCCTTCTCAAGATAATCGATAAAAATTATTCCATGCGCATCCCAAAAAACAGAGGCCATTACTTTGCCAGCGGACTTTTGAGTCTTTCCACGCTTCGGAGACGGTTCACCGGTCGCTGTCCACTCAGCCGACTGTCGATTGGACTCAGGAGTGTAGTGATGGAGCCATGTTTCATCCATTGTCACGGATTTGATTTGGTATCGAAAGTGGTGGAGGATATAATAAAGTCGGTCCCTCCCGTCTTTAGACTTTCCTTACTTGTTTAATAATGGACTCAATATTAGTTGCCTACTAACTCTGTAGGTGCAAAATCAACTATAGCTCCTAATTTCAGATATTTTTGTTCAGATTGTGCTAAAACTCCCATAAACATGTACCCCTTAATGTGCCTAAAAATATGAAATTGAGTTTATCTCTCAAACCAATACCAAGGATACCCAGAAAAGGTGGTTTAGGATAGACCGGCATAAGCGTAGGAAGGCCTCTGGGGAGGGGGCTTAGACCCCCCCAGAAAATTTTTAGCCCCCCGCAGAATTTGAAAACCTATTTACGATTTTACATTTTTATAAAAATTAAACAAGTATATACTCGTACAACGCACAAAGTTCCACTAAAGACTTTCATGCGCAATCGAATTACTTGGGTTGTGGTAGAAGTCTGACATTTATGAAATAAAGCTGTGGTTGAACTTATGATTTAGTTGAATAACTAAAGCTCCTTTATTATTTTATTTAGTCTGGTTTAGTCAATTTAATTAAAAAATAGTAATTGATATTAAAACTATTCTTTCATAATTAATATCTTAATATTAAGTGAAAATGTTCTTTTTGGGTCTGGAAGTGGTACATAATTGGCGGAGAAGCGATGAATGTAATATGAACTTGTCATAGTACGAATGTCCACCGTTTCAACAGCGTTGCAATGAATTTGAATCACTTCTTAAGGTGCGATCCCAATTCAGTGTTTTGAATGTGAATTAAAAATTTTGTGATATTTTCCCAAATAAATAATTTTTATACTTTTTTATGATTTTTAATGCATTCTAACGCTTGTTTGAAATTGCACCAATTTCCCTTAGGGTACTTTTAGTTGCTTTATTATAAATTGATTGTCGAGTTATTTTGATGTCTATTTTTTTATTCAATTTTATGAAATAAAACATTAGTTGAACCTATAAGTTCAGTCCATAAAGTTTTAGCTAGGGGGGCTATAGCCCCCCCTAGGAAAATTGTCTAGCTACGCTAATGTAGACCGGTACACTTTTAATTTTTTTTTTTTTGAAATTTTCATTTTTTGATTTTCCCTTGCTATGTTGTATGAACGTTAAAAAATTTAGGAAATTTAAATTTTTTGTCAATGGTGCAAAAACATCTGTTTTTTATATATCGCCTCAAAAGTACTTCTTATAATTAAAATTAAATCCATCTCGAGAAAATAGAAAATTTTATAATAAAATATATTACAAAAAATTAATTATTAAATTGGAGCAAAAAAAAAAAAAATATTACAAATTCAATAATAAATATCTGTTAATAATAAATCTTTACATATTGGAAAAAGTGGACTTTTCGATACATCATTGTACACCATTTTTGTTTAAGAAATTATTTGAATTTCACTCATAGGCTTTATTTCCAAAATTGCTGTCGTTAATATAAATGCACGCTCTTTTTCAGAAAATCTGTATAGAAAGTACAAAATCGAAAATATATGAGATATAAAAATTCTTATAAAATTTTTAAAACTTACTTAAGAAATATTTATTTCAGCCAAGAAGTGGACCTAAAAGCCCCCCAAGGAGGTCAGTGAGTTGTGGTGTAGGATCAGGTTTACCTTGCACTAAACTAATACTAACAAGCAAACTGCCAATTATTATGAATAAATTGAAGAATTTCATATTTTTGTTTTTTTTTTTGCTTTTTATTCAACGCAACTCTCAGTTAAATATGCTTGTCTAGCCCTTCCGTCCAAGCTTATTTATATAAATAATCAACAATTACTTTAAGGCTCATACTAAAGATGAAATGATAATGAAAACCATTTCGATTGTATCATTAACAAAAAAAATGTTTTAAACAATTTATGTAGGACATATTAAAACTTTTGTTTTATTACCCAGTTGTTTTGTTTTTTAATATATAGTCCGATGAACAACCTTGAAATGTGTTCGATGGTGCACGTGAAAAAATAATTCATTCCTCACAAACGAAATTTTAGACAAAAACAAAAACAATTCTCGCTTGCCATTTGCGTTTTATTTTAAAAATAATTAGCTTGGAAGGAAAGTATATAAACTCAAAAAAAAAAAAACAAGTATATACGACCGTAAGTTCGGCCAGGCCGAAGCTTATGTACCCTCCATCATGGATTGCGTAGAAACTTCTTCTTAACACTGCCATCCACAATCGAATTACTTAAGTTGCGGTAACGCTTATCAAGGTATCTTAAAACCTCCTAACACGATCTTCTAAATTGTATGTAAGTCCATACGTGGTATATATTAAATCAAAAAAGATCGATCCAATACCTATATAATTCAGTTTGACAAAGTAGACATAAAATTTTGACAAAATTGTCTACAGAAATAAAATTTTAACAAAATTTTCTATAGATATAAAATTTTATATCGAAATAAAAATTTTGACAAAATATTCTATAGAAAGAAAATTTTGACAAAAATTTCTACAGATATAAAATTTTAACAAAATTTTCTATAGAAATAAACTTTTGACAAAATTTTCTATAGAAATAAAATCTTGGTAGATTATTTGTGGCTCGAGTGGCAACCATGATTATGAACCGAATAAAATTTGAACAAAATTTTCTATAGTAATAAAATTTTGACAAAATTTTCTATAGAAATAAAATTTTGAAAATGATGAAAATTTTATTATGAACCGAATAAAATTTTAACAAAATTTTCTCTAGAAATAAAATTTTTACAATATTTTCTATAGAAATAAAATGTTGACAAAATTTTCTATAGAAATAAAATTTTGGTAGATTATTTTTGGCTCTAGTGGCAACCACGATTATGAACCGATATGGACCAACTTTTGTGTGATTGGACCAATTTTGGTATGGTTGTTAGCGACCATATACTAACACCACGTTCCTAATTTGAACCGGATCGGATGAATTTTGCTCCTCCAAGAGGCTCCGGAGGTCAAATCTGGAGAACGTTTTATATGGGGGCTATATATAATTATGGACCGATATGGACCAATTCTGGCACGGTTGTTAAAGATCATATACTAACACCATGTTCCAAATAACAACCGGCTTGGATGAAATTTGCTTCTCTTGGAGACTTCGCAAGCCAAATCTGGGGATCGGTTTATATGGGGGCTATATATAATTATGAACCGATGTGGACCAATTTTTGCATGGTTGTTAGAGACAATATACCAACATCATGTACCAAATTTCAGCCGGATCGGATGAAATTTGCTTCTATTTGAGGCTCCGCAAGCCAAATCTGGGGATCGGTTTATATGGGGGCTATATATAATTATGGACCGATGTGGACCAATTTTAGCATGGTTATTAGAGATCATATACCAACACCATGTACCAAATTTCAGCCGGATCGGATGCAATTTTCTTCTCTTTTAGGCTCTGCAAGCCAAATCTGGGGATCGGTTTATATGGGGGCTATATATAATTATGGACCGATGTGGACCAATTTTTGCATGGTTGTTAGAGACCATATACCAAATTTCAGCCGGATCGGATGAAATTTGCTTCTGTTTTAGGCTCCGCAAGCCAAATCTGGGGATCGGTTTATATGGGGGCTATATATAATTATGGACCGATGTGGACCAATTTTTGCATGATTGTTAGAGACCATATACCAACACCATGTACCAAATTGCAGCCGGTTCGGATGAAATATGCTTCTGTTAGAGGCTCCACAAGCCAAATCTGAGGGTCCCTTTATATGGGGGCTATACGTAAAAGTGGACCGATATGGCCCATTTGCAATACCATCCGACCTACATCGATAACAACTACTTGTGCCAAGTTTCAAGTCGATAGCTTGTTTCGTTCGGAAGTTAGCGTGATTTCAACAGACGGACGGACGGACGGACGGACGGACGGACATGCTTAGATCGACTCAGAATTTCACCACGACCCAGAATATATATACTTTATGGGGTCTTAGAGTAATATTTCGATGTGTTACAAACGGAATGACAAAGTTAATATACCCCCATCCTATGATGGAGGGTATAAAAAAAAACAAGTTTCCTTGGATCCCAAGATTATGACCTTCCCTTAAGGATCTTGATATTGATTTCGAGCAAAAGTTGCGACTTCTTTAAATAAAGATATATTTTAGGAACCTGTCAAGCTTTAAATCAAGGGTCAATAAAACCAAAATTGGAATACAGATCCCATTTATGGTATTTGAATTCTCTTTTTGTAGTATATTAATAAAGCTATTCACGTATAAATAAATGCCAGTTTAACCCTCTAAAATTGTTTTATGCGCCATATAGGTTAGTCTTGACTCACACTGAAAAAAATATTGTCGTGAGGTCAAGGATTTCATGTCTTTAAAATACGAATGCAAATTTTGCTTAGCATAGAAGACGCATTTCTCTAATATGAAGTTTTTTTCCTTGTCCAAAATTCGATAAACTTTTCAATGAAATTATATTGCCCTTATAATTAAGTGACTTCACTTACAAATGGGTATCATAACATGAAAGAAAAAATGTTTGGGCTAAGGTCAACTTGACTTCAATAATTCAGAAATTGTCTTTAAATTTGTTGTCTTTTTGCATCTTGACTACAAAACAAAAAATCGTTCAAATATAGGACATGTTTTTCAACACTTTATTTTAAAGACGTTTTTTACTTAAAACATAGCATAATTTCTACTGGAAGTCGCGTCTTAATTTGGAAAATAAAGTTGTCGTTAACTCGTTTTTAAAGGACTCTGATAGCATATGAAAAAAAACAAGCTGAAAAAGCGAAAAATAAAAGTGTGCTTCCTAGAAGCAAGTACACAAAACCCAAATTTGAAAGAGAATTGTGTCTTAAAAGTATTCTTACTTGTATTCTCCGCTTCTTTGGCTCGGAATCAATACCAAATTTTTTAAAGTAAAGACAAAATCTTTGGAACCGAGTATGCTTTTTTTCAGTGCACACATGAAAAGAAAAAAAAAAATGAAAGTATTTGCTAACCTGGTTCGTCACATATTGCAAAAAAAAATCCTGCAGAACAAATCAAAATAACGGGACTTAGAAGCATATCAGCACAATATTTCTACACTGAAAAAAAATATTTACGTGATATTAAAGATTTCGCAACCTACGTTATAGGATGCGAAATTTACAAAATATTAAGGACAAATTTCTTTAAAATAATGACATTTTAATTAAAATAAAGTTAATAATCTTTGCTTCAAAAAAATTTTTTTTTTTTTAATTTAGGACACCAATTTTGTAAATTTGCGTCCCTTCTTTAAAGTCGCATGTCTATGAACTAAGGCTAATTTTTCTTAAAGTAAAGAAACACATTTTCGATTTAAAGAAATTGTCCTTAAATTAACTGAAATATTGAAACTTTAGATTTAAGATAAAAACGCTTCAAATATAGGCTAAGACTTATTTTGAGGATTTTGCATCTTTGGTTTAAAGTTTTTTCCGATCCGGTGTTTGTATATGGTCTCTAACAACCATGCAAAAATTGGTCTACATCGGTCCATAATTACATATAGCCCCCATATAAACCGATCCCCCGATTTGGCTTTCGGAGCCTCTTATAGAAGCAAATTTCATCCGATCCGATTGAAATTTGATACATGGTGTTTGTATATGGTCTCTAACAACCATGCAAAAATTGGTCCACATCGGTCGATAATTATATATAGCCCCCATATAAACCGATCCCCCGATTTGGTTTAGGAGCCTCTAAGAGAAGCAAATTTCATCCGATCCGGCTGAAATTTGGTACATAGTGTTAGTATATGGTCTCTAATAACTATGCAAAAATTGGTCCACATCGGTCTATAATTATATATAGCCCCCATATAAACCGATCCCCAGATTTGACCTCCGTAGCCTCTTGGAAGACCAAAATACATCTGATTCAGTTGAAATTTGGTACGTGGTGTTAATATATGGCCTCAAACAGCCACGCAAAAATTGACCCACATCGGTCCATAATTATATATAGCCCCTATATAAACCGATCCCTAGATTTGACCTCCGGAGCCCCTTGGAAGAGCAAAATTCATCCGATTCGCTTGAAATTTGGTACATTGTGCTAATATATGGCCGTTAACAACCATGTCTAACTAGGTCCATATCGGTCTATAGATATATATATAGGCCTCGGATAAATCGATCCCAATCACACATAAATTGGTCCATATCAAGTTCATAATTGTAGCCCCCATATAAGCGACCCCCAAATTTCAATTCTGGTTCTCCAAGTAGCGCGCAAAAGTCCATATCGATTCGTAATTATTTGTAGACTTACCTATACATAACATTTTTGTCTAATATATACAGCGTATGTACTAACTCACAATTTAGAAAACTATGTTAAGAAGTTTTAAGATACCTTGCCATCGGCAAGAATTACCACAACGCAAGTAATTCGTTGTGGATGACATCTTTCGCAGAAGTTTCTACGCAATCCATTGTGGAGGGTACATAAGATTCGGCCTGGCCGAACTTACGGCCGTATATACTTGTTTTTAATATGATCTCCTGAAACTTCAAAACACTTAGTCCAACGCTTTTCTAGCAATTCTATTTTTTCTGGTTGGGTCTAAGCCAGCTCCCCATAGACCTTCCTACGCTTATGCACCCACCGTTAATGACAGACAACTTGGGCTGTGAATTGACTTGAGACATCCATACCCTTCTTGGTCTATGCATTCACCACAGATATTTTGAAATGTAAATTATAACGGCGTGTTATAGAAATAAATAAACAAACTAAACGCATCTTCACTTAGTTAGCTCAGACACACACCAAATAAAGTGTAGACATTCAGTATAAAAAGTGAAAAAGTATACAAGTTTGTTTTTCATGCGTTTATTCTGATTTTGTCACTATCAATTCCATACATGTGATTAAAAAATGATGAATTTTTTTTTTCTGTGAATAATATGGTATTTCCGTATTTACTCGCTTTCTAACCTTTTATTTTTTACCTTCCATATGCCGGCAAAAATGTTATCAACAAAGCGCCATCTGTGGAGTGCAGATGACACCATGTGAACATTTGATATACAAAGTGAATGGTCTGGTACAATAGTGAAGGTGAGTGAAAACCTACACCTAAAATAAATGTTATAAATACTATATTTATGACGCTAACTTGTCACTATGCACACTGAAAAAATATGGACGTAATATGAAAGAGTACACTTAAAAAGACAGTGAACCTATAATTAAAACAAAATTTAGTTAATTTTAGAAAATTTAGATTATTTTTAGAAAATTTTAACAAAATGTTATTACAAATGCTAACATCTCCGATATCACAAAAATAAGTAAAAAATTTTCGTAAAATTCAAGAAAAGTGATTAGACATAATTAATTTTTTTTGTATTTTGAAGGAAAAAAATTGGAATTAAAAATTGCAAGAATGTCTTTAGTGGCTTACAAAGTTCAAGATGGGCGCATTGAACTTTGCAAGGCAAAAAATTATTAGAGTAATGGAAACTTTCTTGAAACATAATAATTCCATGAATTAAAATAAAGTTGGATTTAGTGAAATATAGGGTTCACTTTTTCTTGAGTGTATGCACACTAAATTTTAGGAAATGCAATTTACGCAGTATTAAGGACAAATTTCATAAAATTTAGTTGTTATATGAATAGCTTCATTAACTTTTAGAAAAAAAAAAACTAATGATAATTCGATAAATGAGATGTGTATCCATAAAATGTATTTTTTAAAGAAGCCGCATCTTTGGCTCGGAATCAAATATCTTTAAAGGAAGGTTAAAATGTTTACATCCAAGTAAACTTTTTTTGAGTGCATAAAGAAAGTTTTATTAAAATTTAGCCAATGGTAGGGTTAGGCATATTGTCAGCCCAATATTTTAGATTTACTTAGACTATTCACGCAGAGAAGGAATATGATCACCTCAAACATGTTTCAAGAGCAAAATGTTATTTTTGTATGGTGACCATGTAACATGTTTGTCACTAAAATGTAATTTTCTCGTCAAATATAACCTGCTTGCCGAAATCAGATACATGATTTCCGAGAAAATAACATGGTTGCGAAAACCATGTTACATGGTCACCACCCAAAAATAACATTTTGCTCTTAAAACATGTTTGATGTGATCATTAGATAGGGTCACGGCCTAAAGAAAAAAAAAAGTTGATGCGGTCACCCCCCAGTTTTGTAGCATATTCGAAGACAATTTCAGAACACCAAAACTTTTTTTTTTCCGTGCACCCTACGACCCCCCGAAATACAATTTATTGTGCTGTGCCATCATTTGCTGTGCCATCATTTTTTTAAAGTCTGTCCATATTTTTGTGAGAGAAGGCTGTTGATAGTATTTGAAAAAAGTGAAAACAACAGCCTTCTCTCACAAAAATATGGACAGACTTAAAAAATCATGTAGCGAAAGTGATTGTTAGAATTTTAAAACAGTAGGCTCTCAAATTGTTCTAGCAACAAAACATGCACTTTGCATGACGCAGAAAATGCCGTAGTGCAAACAACGAGTATGTATACAAAGGTACCGTTAGAAATTTACAGATAAACAGGTTTTGTGTTCTACATGCCTTATAAATTAATTTCGTAGATGTGAATAACGATGTGCATGTGGTTTCGATCGGACATCATGACAATACAACAAAAACTATTTGGTGGTGTGTAGGGTGACCTATTGACTTTTTAGAATCTCTGTAACTTTTTTGTTTATGAATATAAGTAAATACTTCAAAAGCAAAAGTTTCATATTTTGTTAAGATCTTTATAATGGTTATAAGAAGTGGGCATCATAGGGATATACGAAGCGAAATAAAACAAGTAAGGAAAGTCTAAAGTCGGGCGGGGCCGACTATATTATACCCTGCACCACTTTGTAGATCTAAATTTTCGATACCATATCACATCCGTCAAATGTGTTGGGTGCTATATATAAAGCTTTGTCCCAAATACATACATTTAAATATCACTCGATTTGGACAGAATTTGATAGACTTCTACCAAATCTATAGACTCAAAATTTAAGTCGGCTAATGCACTAGGGTGGAACACAATGTTAGTAAAAAACCAGTAAGGAAAGTCTAAAGTCGGGCGGGGCCGACTATAGTATACCCTGCACCACTTTGTAGATCTAAATTTTCGATACCATATCACATCCGTCAAATGTGTTGGGGGCTATATATAAAGGTTTGTCCCAAATACATACATTTAAATATCACTCGATCTGGACAGAATTTGATAGACTTCTACAAAATCTATAGACTCAAAATTTAAGTCGGCTAATGCACTAGGGTGGAACACAATGTTAGTAAAAAAAAAAATATGGGAAACATTTAAATCTGGAGCAATTTCAAGAAAACTTCGCAAAAGTTTATTTATGATTTATCGCTCGATATATATGTATTAGAATTTTAGGAAAATTAGAGTCATTTTTACAACTTTTCGACTAAGCAGTGGCGATTTAACAAGGAAAATTTTGGTATTTTGACCATTTTTGTTGAAATCAGAGAAACATACATATGGGAGCTATATCTAAATCTGAACCGATTTCAACCAAATTTGGCACACATAGCTACAATGCTAATTCTACTCTCTGTGTAAAATTTCAACTAAATCGGAGTTAAAAATTGGCCTCTACGGTCATATGAGTGTAAATCGGGCGAAAGCTATATATGGGAGATATATCTAAATCTGAACCGATTTCAACCAAATTTGGCACGCATAGCTACAATGCTAATTCTACTCCCTGTGCAAAATTTCAACTAAATCGGAGCAAAAAATTGGCCTCTGTGGTTATATGAGTGTAAATCGGGCGAAAGCTATATATGGGAGCTATATCCAAATCTGAACCGATTTCAACCAAATTTGACACGCATAGCTATAATGCTAATTCTACTCACTGTGCAAAATTTCATCTAAATCGGAGCAAAAAATTGGCCTCTGTGGACAAAGGAGTGTAAATCGGGCGAAAGCTATATATGGGAGCTATATCAAAATCTGAACCGATTTGGATGATATTTTGCAAGTTTTTCGAGACTCATAAAGTATTGAGATGTACGGAATTTGAGGAAGATCGGTTGATACACACGCCAATTATGACCAGATCGGTGAAAAATATATATGGCAGCTATATCTAAATCGGAACCGATTTTTTCCAAAATCAATAGGGATCGTCTTTGAGCCGAAACAGGACCCCATACCAAATTTTAGGACAATCGGACTAAAACTGCGAGCTGTACTTTGCACACAAAAATACATCAACAGACAGACAGACAGACAGACGGACAGACAGACAGACAGACAGACAGACAGACAGACAGACAGACAGACAGACAGACAAACAGACAGACAGACGGACATCGCTAAATCGACTCAGAATTTAATTCTAAGACGATCGGTATACTAAACGATGGGTCTCAGACTTTTCCTTCTTGGCGTTACATACAAATGCACAAACTTATTATACCCTGTACCACAGTAGTGGTGAAGGGTATAAATATGGGAAAAAATTAAATCTGAAGCAATTTTAAGGAAACTTTGCAAAAGTTTATTTATGATTTATCGCTCGATATATATGTATTAGAAGTTTAGGAAAATTAGAGTCATTTTTACAACTTTTCGACTAAGCAGTGGCGATTTTACAAGGAAATTGTTGGTATTTTGACCATTTTTGTCGAAATCAGAAAAACATATATATGGGAGCTCTATCTAAATCTGAACCGATTTCCAAATTTGGCACGCATAGCAACAATGCTAATTCTACTCTCTGTGCAAAATTTCAACTAAATCGGAGTTAAAAATTGGCCTCTGTGGTCATATGAGTGTAAATCGGGCGAAAGCTATATATGGGAGATATATCTAAATCTGAACCGATTTCAACCAAATTTGGCACGCATAGCTACAATTCTAATTCTACTCCCTGTGCAAAATTTCAACTAAATCGGAGCAAAAAATTGGCCTCTGTGGTCATATGAGTGTAAATCGGGCGAAAGCTATATATGGGAGATATATCCATATCTAAACCGATTTCAACCAAATTTGGCACGCATAGTTTCAATGCTAATTCTACTCCCTGTGCAAAATTTCAACTAAATCGGAGTTAAAAATTGGCCTCTGTGGTCATATGAGTGTAAATCGGGCGAAAGCTATATATGGGAGATATATCCAAATCTGAACCGATTTCAACCAAATTTGGCACGCATAGTTACAATGCTAATTCTACTCCCTGTGCAAAATTTCAACCAAATCGGAGTTAAAAATTGGCCTCTTTGGGCAAATGAGTGTAAATCGGGCGAAAGCTATATATGAGAGCTATATCTAAATCTGAACCGATTTGGCTGGTATTTTGCAAGTTTTTCGAGACCCATAAAATATTCGGATGTAAGGAATTTGAGGAAGATCGGTTGATATACACGCCAATTATGACCAGATCGGCGAAAAATATATATGGCAGCTATATCTAAATCTGAACCGATTTTTTCCAAAATCAATAGGGATCGTCTTTGAGCCGAAACAGGACCCTATACCAAATTTTAGGACAATCGGACTAAAACTGCGAGCTGTACTTTGCACACAAAAATACATCAACAGACAGACAGACAGACAGACAGACAGACGGACAGACAGACGGACAGACAGACAGACGGACATCGCTAAATCGACTCAGAATTTAATTCTAAGCCGATCCGTATACTAAAAGGTTGGTCTATGATTACTCCTTCTTGGCGTTACATACAAATGCACAAACTTATTATACCCTGTACCACAGTAGTGGTGAAGGGTATAAATATGGGAAACATTTAAATCTGAAGCAATGTTAAGGAAACTTCGCAAACATTTATTTATGATTTATCGCTCGATATATATGTATTAGAAGTTTAGGAAAATTAGAGTCATTTTTACAACTTTTCGACTAAGCAGTGGCGATTTAACAAGGAAAATTTTGGTATTTTGACCATTTTTGTCGAAATTAGAAAAACATATATATGGGAGCTATATCTAAATCTGAACCGATGTCAACCAAATTTGGCACGCATAGCTACAATGCTAATTCTACTCCCTGTGCAAAATTTCAACTAAATCGGAGTTAAAAATTGGCCTCTGTGGTCATATGAGTGTAAATCGGGCGAAACCTATATATGGGAGATATATCTAAATCTGAACCGACTTCAACCAAATTTGGCACGCATAGCTACAATGCTAATTCTACTCCCTGTGCAATATTTCAATTAAATCGTAGCAAAACATTGGCCTCTGTGGTCATATGAGTGTAAATCGGGCGAAAGCTATATATGGGAGCTATACCTAAATCTGAACCGATTTCAATCAAATTTGGCACGCATAGCTATAATGCTTATTCTACTCCCTGTGCAAAATTTCAACTAAATCGGAGCAAAAAATTGGCCTCTGTGGGCAAATGAGTGTAAATCGGGCGAAAGCTATATATGAGAGCTATATCTAAATCTGAACCGATTTGGCTGATATTTTGCAAGTTTTTGGAGACTCATAAAATATTCGGATGTACGGAATTTGAGGAAGATCGGTTGATATACACGCCAATTATGACCAGATCGGTGAAAAATATATATGGCAGCTATATCTAAATCTGAACCAATTTTTTCCAAAATCAATAGGGATCGTCTTTAAGCCGAAACAGGACCCTATACCAAATTTTAGGACAATCGGACTAAAACTGCGAGCTGTACTTTGCACACAAAAAAACACCATCAGACAGACAGACAGACAGACAGACACACAGACGGACAGACAGACGGACATCGCTAAATCGACTCAGAATTTAATTCTAAGACGATCAGTATACTAAACGATGGGTCCAGAGAATGAAGCCGCCGAGTCGCGCCGCCGATTTTAGCCGCCGCCAACCAGTTTCTTCCAGCCGAAGCCGCCGCCGAATATATCGACTCATCTCGACTCATAATTATCCGCCAAGTAATCAAAAATATTGATTTAAATCAGAAGAATTTATTAATAATTGTTGTATTTTTTGTTAAAATGTTTAACTTTCAACCCAAAATCCATCAGTATCATGTTTCTATAATAGCTTTGCAACCATTTAGCTCAGAAAATGTAAATGAAATGAAAATTTGATTGTAAGTTTGGTTGTACAACTAATCTCATTACTATTCGGATTACTTCAAATCGATTTTATAATGGATAATTGTCCGCCGCCGAATAGACGAATTTATATCGGCTTAGCCATCAAGCCGCCGCCGCCGGAGGCAAAAAATTAGTGTCAGCCGCCGCCGGCAAAAATGGGTCGGCTTCATTCTCTGGATGGGTCTCAGACTTTTCCTTCTTGGCGTTACATACAAATGCACAAACTTATTATACCCTGTACCACAGTAGTGGTGAAGGGTATAAAAATTAAAAATCAAATTTGACGTCGGAGTCAAAAATTACCAATGCACGAAATATAGCCCCTGATCAACCACGAACAACGATATGCGTTTCTTTTCGATCGGACTTCAAATGATGGCACAGCACAATAAATTGTATTTCGGGGGGTCGTAGGGTGCACGAAAAAAAAGTTTTGGTGTTCTGAAATTGTCTTCGAATATGCTACAAAACTGGGGGGTGACCGCATCAACTTTTTTTCGTGACCCTATCTAGTGATCATATTCCTTCTCTGGGTGAATTCAGTCCATTGTAATACCACTATTGGTGATCTTTTCTCTAATCTATGTGAAGCTCAATTAGGAGGGGCCTCCTTCCTTATAGGGCCCGAATGTCGTTTCACAGTGGAACCACTTTAGAGAAGCTTTGATACACTCAAAAATTTCACCAGCATTACTGAGAGAGAATAAACCACCGCTAAAAAAACCGATCCCCAGATTTGACTCCGGAGCCTCTTGGTGGATCAAATTTCATCCGATCCGGTTCAAATTAGTTAAGTGGTGTTAGTATATGGTCTTTAAGAACTGTGCAAAAATGTATCCATATCGCTCCATAATTATATATAGCCCCCATATAAACCGATCCACAGATTAGACCACCGGAGCCTCTAAGAGGAGCAAACTTCTTCCGGTCCGGTTGAAATTTGGTACATGGTGTTACTACATGGTTTCTAACAATCGTGCACAAATTTATTGATATCAGTCCATAATTATATATATCCCCCATATAAACCGATCCCCAGATTTGACCCCCGAAGCCTCTTGGAGGAGAATATTTCATTCGATCCGGTTTAAAGTTGGTAAGTGGTGTTAGTACATAGTCTCTGATAGCTGTGCAAACATGTACTCATATCGGTCCATAACTACCCAGCAAAAAAAGCATCGCCAAAAAAAGTAGTGAAAATGTTCGTTTTGGATCCGAAAGTGGTGCAAAATTGACGCAGAAGCGATGAATTTAACATGGGCTTGTCATAGGACGGATGTCCACCATTTCAACAGCCGTTGCCCTGAATTTGCATTCAGTGTTGTGGATGTGAATTAAGAAATTTTGTAATATTTTGTCAAATAAATAATTTTTAAATTTTTTTATGATTTTTAATGCATTAAACAGCTTGTCTGGAACGTTTGACATGAAATATATTAAAAAATTCGCAATTTTTCTAGAAAGGATTTAGCATTTTTTTCGGAAAAATTTAAATAATTTGCACTATCTTATTATACCCTGCTCCACACTGTGGAACAGGGTATTATAAGTTATTAATTATACCCTGCTCCACACTGTGGAACAGGGTATTATAAGTTAGTGCATATGTTTGCAACACCCAGAAGGAGACGAGATAGACACATGGTGTCTTTGGCAAAAATGCTCAGGGTGGGCTCCTGAGTCGATATAGCGATGTCCGTCTGTCCGTGAACACATTTTTGTAATCAAAGTCTAGGTCGCAGTTTTAGTCCAATCGACTTCAAATTTGGCACAAGTATGTGTTTTGGCTCAGAATAGATCCCTATTGATTTTGGAAGAAATCGGTTCAGATTTAGATATAGCTCCCATATATATATTTCGCCCGATATAAGTCCATATCGGCCCTATGGCCCCAGAAGCCAGAGTTTTACGCTAATTTGCTTAAAATTTTGCACAAGAAGAACAATTAGTACTATAGTCAAGTGTGCAAAATTTTATTGAAATCGGTTCAGATTTAGATATAGCGCCCATATATATCTTTCGCCCGATATGGACTAATACGGTCCCAGAAGCCAGAGTTTTACCCCAATTTGGTTGAAATTTTGCACAGGGAGTAGAATTAGCATTGTAGCTATGCGTGCCAAATTTGGTTGAAATCTGTTCAGATTTAGATATAGCTCCAATATACAGCTTTCGGCCGATTTACACTCATATGACCACAGAGGCCAATTTTTTGCTCCGATTTAGTTGAAATTTTGCACAGGGAGTAGAATTAGCATTCTAGCTATGCGTGCCAAATTTGGTTGAAGTCGGTTCAGATTTAGATATATCTCCCATATATAGCTTTCGCCCGATTTACACTCATATGACCACAGAGGCCAATTTTTAATACCGATTTAGTTGAAATTTTGCACAGGTAGTAGAATTGGCATTGTAGCTATGCGTGCCAAATTTGGTTGAAATCGGTTCAGATTTAGATATATCTCCCATATATAGCTTTCGCCCGATTTACACTCATATGACCACAGTGGCCAATCTTTTACTCCGATTTAATTGAAATTTTGCACAGGGAGTAGAATTAGCATTGTAGCTATGCGTGCCGAATTTGGTTGAAATCGGTTCAGATTTAGATATAGCTCCTATATATATGTTTTTCTGATTTCGACAAAAATGGTCGAAATACCAACATTTTCCTTGTAAAATCGCCACTGCTTAGTCGAAAAGTTGTAAAGATGGCTCTAATTTTCCTATACTTCTAATACATATATATCGAGTGATAAATCATAAATAAACTTTTGCGAAGTTTTCTTAAAATTGCTTCAGATTTAAATGTTTCCCATATGTTTTTACTAACATTGTGTTCCACCCTTGTGCATTAGCCGACTTAAATTTTGAGTCTATAGATTTTGTAGAAGTCTATCAAATTCTGTCCAGATCGAGTGATATTTAAATGTATGTATTTGGGACAAACCTTTATATATAGCCCCCAACACATTTGACGGATGTGATATGGTATCGAAAATTTAGATCTACCAAGTGGTGCAGGGTATAATATAGTCGGCCCCGCCCGACTTTAGACTTTCCTTACTTGTTTTTAATCTGTTTTTAATATATTCGAAACAATAGAATTTTAAATTTCCTATTAAAAATATGAAAAAATGCGAGTTATACAAAAATTGACTCAAATCAACTTCCTTTGCACTTAAACTAAAGAACATCTTTTGGAGGACATTTTTGGAAGTGCTTTTAAAGTTGTGCCTTTAGAAGAATTTCCAAATTTTTTTGCTGGGTATATATAGCCCTCATTTCAACCAGATTTGACCTCCGAACCCTCTTGAAGGAGAAAGTTTCATCCGATACGGTTGAAATTTGATACGTGGTGTTAGTATATGGCCTCTAACAACCATGCCAAACTTGTCCCATATCGGTTCGTAATTATTTGTAGACTTCCCTGAAAAAACAAAGCATGCCCGGTTCCAAAGATTTTGTCTTTACTTTAACAATTTTGGTATTGATTCCGAGCCAAAGAAGCGGAGAATACACGTAAGGATACTTTTAAGACACAATTCTCTTTTAAATTTGAGTTTTGTGTACTTGCTTCTAGGAAGCACATTTTAATTTTTCGTTTTTTCCGCTTTTTCTTCATATGCTATCAAAGTCCTTTAAAAACGAGTTAACGACAACTTTATTTTCCGAATTCAGACTCGACTTCCAGTAGAAATTATGCTATGTTTCAAGTAAAAAACGTCTTTAAAATAAAGTGTTGAAAAACTTGTTCTATTTTTGAACGAATTTTTACTTTGTAGTCAGGATGCAAAAGACAACAAATTTAAAGACAATTTCGTTAATTTTAAAGAAATTTTCTGAATTATTAAAGTAAAAAAAAATTTTGTTCATGTTATGATACCCATTTTTAAGTCAAATCTCTTAATTATAAGGACAATACGACTTCATTGAAAAGTTTATCGACTTTTGGACAAGGAACAAAACTTTATATTAGAGAAATGCGTCTTCTATGCTAAGCAAAATTTGCATTCGTATTTTAAGGACATGAAATCTTTGGCCTCACGACAATATTTTTTCAGTGTATATATACCGGTCAGGAATTGGATTGTAGGTGTAAATTTCACTAAATCGGTGAAGTTAAGGATTTTCACTGTATTGTGATGGGTGAGAAGGTCCCGGGCGACCTTCTTCATTTTCAAACTGAACACGCAGAGAAGGAATATGATTACCTCAAACATGTTTCAAGAGCAAAATGTTATTTTTGTATGGTGACCATGTAACATGTTTGTCACTAAAAAGTTATTTTCTCGTCAAATATAACCTGCTTGCCGAAATCAGATACATGATTTCCGAGAAAATAACATGGTTGCGAAAACCCCCAGGTGGTGACCATCCAAAAATAACATTTTGCTCTTACAACATGTTTGAGGTGATCATATTCCTTCTCTGGGTGAAATTACATCTTGATGGTCCAAGGGAAGTATACCCTACGGGAAGTATTCCACGGAAAATTTATCTAGACCGTAGAAACTTCTTCTAAACACTGCCATCCACAATCGAATTACTTGAGTTGCGGTAACGCTTGCCTATGGCAAGATATCTTAAAACCTCCTAACACCGTCTTCTAAATTGTAAGTAAGTCCATACGTGGTATATATTAAATTAAAAAAGACCGAGTAAATTCTTATATAATTCAGTTCGACAAAATTTTCTATAGAAATAAAATTTTGACAAAATTTTCTATAGAAATAAAATTTTGACAAAATTTTCTATAGAAATAAAATTTTGGCAAAATTTTCTATAGAAATAAAACATTAACAAAAATTTTTATTGAAATTTCCAATAGAAAAAAATTTTTTTACAAAATTTTCTATAGAAATAAAGTTTTGCCAAAATTTCTATAGAAATGAAATTTTAACAAAACTTTCTATAGAAATTAATTTTTAACAAAATTTTCTATAGACAATTTGACAAAGTTTTCTATAGAAAAAATTTTCACAAAATTTTCTATAGAAATAAAGTTTTGGTAGATTACTTTTGGCAACCATGATTATGAACCGATATGGACCAAATTTGAACCGGATCGGATGAATTTTGCTCCTCCAAGAGTCTTCGGAGGTCAAATTTGGAGAACGGTTTATATGGGGGCTATATATAATTATGGACTGATATGGACCAATTCTCGCACGATTGTTAAAAACCATATACTAACACCATGTTCCAAATTTCAACCGGATCGGATGAAATTTGCTTCTCTTTGAGGCTCCGCAAGCCAAATCTGGGGATCGGTTTATATGGGGGCTATATATAATTATTGACCGATGTAGACCAATCTTTGCATAGTTGTTAGAGACCATATACTAACACCATGTACCAAATTTCAGCCGGATAGGATGAAATTTGCTTCTCTTAGAGGCTACGCAAGCCAAATCTGGGGATCGGTTTATATGGGGGCTATATATAATTATGGACCGATATGGACCAATTTATGCATGGTTGTTAGAGACCATATACCAACCATGTAGCAAATTTCAGCTGGATCGGATGAAATTTGCTTCTCTTTGAGGCTTCGCAAGCCAAATCTGGGGATCGGTTTATATGGGTGCTATACGTAAAAGTGGACCGATATGGCCCAATTGCAATACCGTCGGACCTACAGTGAGCAGCAAAAGTCATGGTACCCCATACAAACAAAAAAATCTTTAGTAATTCCTCAAAAACTACTTCACAAAAGTTTTAAAACTTATTTTTATTTTATGTACTCACTCCTGTACTACAACACTACAAACAAAAAATTAACTTATTTGTCAAAACAAAATATTAAAAAAATGGAGATCTTGTTAAGTCCATATTTTAGCACAGCATAAGTCATGGTACCCCTGAAGAAAAATAAAAAAATATTGAAATTTTATGATTTTTAGAACTAAATTGTTGTACCTAATACTTGGTAGGATATCCTTTGAGTCGTAAAACTTCATTTAATCGGTCGGGCATTGAGTACACAAGCTTTTTAGTGTAGTCCGGCGATATTTTACCCCATTCCGTCAGAAGTATTTCTTTGAGTTGAGCCTTGCTGGAAATTGTATGATTTCGGATTCGTTTTTCTAAATGATCCCATAGATGCTCGATAGGATTCAAATCGGGGCTTTGTGGAGGAGTTATCAGCATATGTGGTGTATTATACGCGATCCACATCTTAACTTCAGCAGCGGTGTGCTTGGGATCATTGTCCTGTTGAAAGTAATAATTATCACGAATCTTGAGTTTTTCAGCACTTTGGTTTAGATTTTGTTTCAAGATATTCATGTAAACTGTTTTATTCATTATTTCCTCAATCAATACCAAATTTCCAACACCTGCTGCTGACATGCATCCCCACACCATTACTCCACCTCCACCATGCTTCACCGTTTTCCGAGTATTTTTTGGATTGAGCTCTTCGCACTTTTTTCGCCAAACCAAAGCGCGTCCATCCGATCCAAATATGTTATATTTTGATTCGTCGGAGAAAATTACATTTTCCCAGAAGTCATTTGTCTTGTTTTTATATTCTTTTGCGAAGTCCATACGCTTCGTCTTGTTTTTTTCGCTTACATGTGGTTTCTTGCGGGCAGTGCGAGCATTGTATCCAGACCTCTTGATGCATCTACGTACTGTGTCTGCAGAAACTTCTTTTCCTAATGATTCTTTTAATTCTGTAGCGATTTTAGGAGCGCTGGTAAATGGATCATTTTTGATAATAGCTTCAATTTTCCGTTCTTCTCTATAATTGAGTTTCGGGGGACGGCCTGTTCGAGGTTTGTTTTCAATTTGATTTCCTTTTTTGTACCGATTAACAACTTTTTGGATGGTTGATTTGGTTCTGTTTATAATTTTACCTATTTCGGAATAGGATTTACCCATTTTATGGTTATTAATTATTATTTTTCGCTCTTCCACAGATAATTCTTTTCTAGACATTTTAAAAACACGTTTGTTTCAACTTGTTGCACAAAAACACGCGTTTGTAAATGCGGCAAGTACCGTTATTAGATCAAAAGAGACTTTGACAAAACCCTTAATAGTTGCCACATGTTTTGGTAAACGATTTTATCCCACGAATGATGTAAAACACCTCCTCTCCCTAGGGGTACCATGACTTATGCTGTGCAAAAATATGAACTTTACCAGATCTCGATTTATTTTTAAATTTTGTTTTGACAAATAAGTTAAATTTTTGTTTGTAGTGTAGTAGTACGAGAGTGAATACATAAAATAAAAATAAGTGTTATAACTTTTGTGAAATAGTTTTTGAGAAATTACTAATTTTTTTTTTATTTGTAGTGGGTACCATGACTTATGCTGCTCACTGTACATCGATAACAACTACAAGTCGATAGCTTGTTTCGTTCGAAAGTTAGCGTGATTTCAACAGACGGACGGACGGACATGCTTAGATCGACTCAGAATTTCACCACGACCCAGAATATATATACTTTATATACTTTATTTCGATGTGTTACAAACGTAATGACAAAGTTAATATACCCCCCATCCTTTGGTGGAGGGTATAAAAAACGTTTCAAAGCAATCCGACAATAGTTTAGTTTCTATTGAGATTTGAATGTGGTTAGTACGGCAATGTGTGAAAAGGTCCTCTGGGACCTTGTACGACGAAGAAAATGATGCTCAACAACCGATATGACCCAATTTCCGCATATCACAGGTCTAAATTTCAACCGGATCAGATGAAATTCGAGGATTCAAACGTCAAATCTTGGGCGGTCGGTTTTGTATGGGTGCTATATATAATTATGGCCGGATAGGGACCTAGCTTGCATTGTTGTTAGGAGCTACCGTCGTGCAATGTTTAGCATGCCCGCCTTGCATACACAAGTTCGTGGGTTCGAATCCTGCTTCGATCGAACACCAAGAAGTTTTTTCAGCGATGGATTATCCCACGTCAGTAATGCTGGTGCCATTCCTGAGTGTTTCAAACTTCTCTAAGTGGTTGCCCTGCAATGTGGAACGCCGTTCGGACTCGATTATAAAAAGGAGGTCCCTTGTCATTGAGCTTAACATGGAATTGGGCAGCACTCAGTGATAAGAGAGAAGTTCACCAATGTGGTATCACAATGAACTGAATAGTCTAAGTGAACCTGATACATCGGGCTTACCATCTTACCTAACCTAACCTTTGCATTTTTGTTAGATACCATATACTTACATTACTTACATCGAAGAGGTTGCGGAGATCTAGTCTGGGGATCACGGTTTCTAGAGGGCACATACTAACGTATATCAAATTTCAATCAGATCAGATGAAATTTACTCTTCCCAGGAAATCCAGAGGTCAAATTGGGGGGTCGGTTTATATGGTGGCTATACCTACAGGTGCTACGATATGGACCATTTGGAATAGCAATCGACCTACATCAATAACAACTTTCATGTCGATAGATTGTTTTGAAGTTGGCATGATGGATCGACTCAGAATTTCAAGACCCGGAATATATATTTTTAATTGGGCCTGAGACCAATATTTGGATGAGTTTCAAACGAAATACAAATTTAACATAATGCCCTCATCCTCTGGTGAAGGGTATAAAATATGTAAACATACATTTTATATAAAACTCCATAAAAGAAATACATGGTCCCTGATGACTTAACTCTCTTAGGGTTAAAATGTTGGGCAAAGGGGAGAGCCCACGTCCCCGATATATAATTACGAAGCGATATGGGCCAATTTGTACACGGTTGTTAGAGGGCATATACACATACATGTTAGTACGAGAACAACATATATTGAATTTCAACCAAGTCGGAGGAATATTGCGGCCTCTGGACGATCAAGAAGTCAAATATGGGGGTCGGTTTAAATGAGAGCTACACACAAAAGTGTTCCGATATCGTCCATTTACAATACAGTCCGACCTACATCAATAACAACTATAGTGTGATTTCAACGAACGGACGGACAGACGCACACTGAAGTAAATGTATTTCTAATATATTATTGGAATGTATTTAATTGTTTTTTTCTGCTGGGTTAAAAACTTATTATTAAAGTGAAGGAAACTTTGTCATATTGGGAAAATTTTAACTAAAATATAATAATTTCCATGAATTAGTTCATAGTAGTAGCCCCCATATAAACCGATTCCCAGATTTGACCAAAGGAGTGTCTTGGAGGAATAAATTCATCCGATCCTGTTGAAATTTGGAACGTGGTGTTAGTATATTCACTTATTAAAGTGAAGGAAACTTTGTCATATTGGGAAAATTTTAACTAAAATATAATAATTTCCATGAACTAAAATAGTGCCCTTATTGATTAGCTTTTTTAATGAATTAGTTCATAGTAGTAGATTTTCAGTTAATTTCTGGGACATTTAAATATCTCGTTAAAAATTTAATTAATTTAACGGCAAATATCAAAAATTTGACACCCTTAGCTTTTGCAATTTAAATGGATATACCCCATTATTTAATACAAACGGAATCATTTCCCCTAACTGTTCTCACCTATATAACGTCTACATAACAGTACTTTTCCTTTAGCTCCCTTAAGTTTAACCAATGTCTATTACCACCCAATGGTTGGCAACAGTGGTGTTGCCAGCATTTTACATAGTGTGTGAGAGCAAACAAATGAGAGAGCCTAAATGTTAAATTACGCTACTTGGTGTCAGACTTTCATGTTGGGGCCATGAGTTTTTCAGTATCTCTCGGAGTTTGTTGGTATCGGGTCGTACGTCAGTAAGAAAGCGGACGACGGTAATTTCGATAAAAAAAAAAAAACAACACAAGCAACGATATGCAGCAGCACTCTAATATGTGTGATGTGTAGTGTTGTTATTGTTTTATACTTGTTGTTATTATATTTTATTATCGTCTCACTACTAAAGTGATTTCGAAGTAAGCCAACAAGCCCCAATAAAATGAAAGAAAATAAATACAACGTGGAGATTGAAGAGAAAGGCAAGAATACAAGATAAATCGAAAAGCTAACAAGAAAAAGTATAAAAATAATCAAAAGGAAATATTCGCTGTTTGTTTAAATTAATAAAAAATTTCATCTAAAAAATAGAAGAGAAGCAAATGTATCTGCACAAAAAAAGTGTAAAATAATTTCGTGAGTTTTGTTATATGTGTGTGTTCAACAACCGCTATTGAAATAATTTTAAACGCTGAGCAAGAGTAAACGTTTTTCATTGAAGTGTGAGTGAGCATGGTGTTGGCTCCCCGTAAGGCAGGGGGGTATGTGTTTTTGCTCATGGGCCAAATAAAAGTGTGTGAGAAGTGCGAAAATGAAATTAATTTTCTGTCAAGTGCTGTTTGCTATTGCTGTTGTTGCGTGAGCGAAAACAACCAAGCGAATAATGTATTCAAATACCAATAAAAAACAAAATCATTGTTGAGCATAATCGTTTTTCGTGGTTTTAATTGAATATAAAATTAAATGTAATTCATTCCAAAGGCAAAAAAAAAAAAAATAAAAACCACCCATGTTTTGGGAATTTGATTCACTTCTTATATTGTTTTGTAAATAAAACAAAGTTTTATGAAATTAAATTATTGTTTGATGTTAAAATAGCCATGACAAAGAGAGAGAAAGAGCAAATCTACAAAAAGTTTAATTAACAAATTTTGAGTATAAACAAAATAAAAATTACCATAGTGTCTGTCATTATGCCTAAATTGAGGTCATTCGTCATCACAAACGGCAACGTCATCTTAGAGCAGCACACGATACCGTTAGTAGTAGAGTCCACGGTGAAGCCAACCTCCCCCCCTTGTATGAAACACACATTAGAGGCTTCATTGTTGATACATTAAAAAACAACAATAACAAACGCAACCCCACTATCCTCAAACAAAAACACAACAACAAAAAATTTACAAGTGTTACAGTGTAGCCAAGTATTGGATTAGTGTGTATAAGCATGTATGGTGTGTGTATTTTAATGTAAACGATTACATTGTTTTTGTTTTCATTTTTCACCAAATGCAACCGAATCCATGAGAATGAGAGAATTTAATATAGCAGAGAGAATAATTTTATATCAAGAGAATAAAGAGGCAATATTTGTGGCTTAGTTCTCAACTATAATAACAACATTTTCAAAAAAACAGCTGCTGGCTTTTGAATGGATGACAGCTCCATGAGCTCCATATAACGTATTGTTGTTATTATATCTACGTATGAATAATATATATATATCTACAAACACACATGTCTATCTACAGAGAGCAAAGAGCATACTAAGGTACTTTGCATATTTGCCGCAAGCCGCATACCTGTAGTGTGTGGGTGTTTGGCTGAATGTGTGTTTTGAGAAAAAATATAATTGAGATTGAAAATTAAAATCGATAAATGAATGATAAATACCAATGCCAAATAGAACAGGTGATGAAGGTGAATAATTAAAAATATAAAAAAGAGAATGCTATTTGGATACAACAAAACGCGTTACGTTAGGTGTTGACAAAAATATAGCCGTAGATAACAAATGTCAATAATATCATAAATAAGTAATTTTATAAAAATTTCGATATCCAGATGATTTAAATAAAAATGATTTAAATGTTTTAATACAAAATTATTGAATTATGATATGTGCATTATAAGAAATGAAAATAATAAAGAAATGTTATTGTAATAACCAATATTAATGTGTGTGCAAATAAAATTTGTATATGGCATTAATGTCATCATCCTAATTCTATGTGTCATAAAAAAATATAATAAAAACCTTTAAATAATATTGTCAAAATTATTTTTCAAAAATCTTAAATGTGAATTAAAATATAATACCAAACCAAAAAAAAAAAAATAAATAAATAAATAAATTATTGTTCTTCTTGTATCAATTAAAATGTCATTAAGAATTAAAACAATAGTGTGAATAAAATACTAAGCAGTAAAAAATCATTATAAACAAATCACCCGTTGTAATTCTTCCTACGATAATATTTCTTTTGAAAGGTTTGTCTCTGTTTATCATTTTTTTTTTTTGTTTCATATTTTGCCATATTCTTCTCTTTATTGTATCGTTGAAGAAATTTTTATATTGTATATTTTTATAATTATTGCTCCATTCACCTACTTTCGTACATAGATTGTTTTGTGTGGCCAATGCTGACAACGTAGCGGTTTATTTTAGGTTCTTTAGCATACACATACACAGACAGCATTGTAGCATGGACATAACTCTCCCACATGCAATTATATTAGGAAATTAAAATATAGAATTAAAGAAATGGAAAATATCCGCCATAAGTTTAGTACATATCTGATGGATATATAGCCCCTGCATATTTAGGAAGGCATTTTCGAGGTATCAACTGATCAATTTTTTTTTCTTTGCGGGCAAAATTCTGATAGTCAGTGTTTGTTTATATTCAAATGGGTTTATGCGTTTGCCACCTCCCACTACCAAATACCATACAGTATTTTTTCAAATTATGATTGCATATCTTTCTATTAAATATTGTGTGTTCATCCCATCTAATTATTTTTTTCTTTTCGGGCGATATCAATGCGGCGCACACATTGTTCCTTTCACTCCTTAAGGTGGGTATTAAGTTCGAGTTTAGCCGCTAAAATTGTAATTTTTTCACGATTACTTTTCTTTAATAATCCATTTTAAGGAATAAAAAATTTGTGAAAATTTGCTTTAGGCTATTCCCCATCAAGGTATAATGAAATCTGCAACAAATACGTATAATTTTATGTCTTTTTTTACTGATTTAGTTTTCACTTGAGTGAAAAATGACGATTTTAGCGGCTAAACTCGAACTTAATACCCACCTTTAGGACGGAACTAGGTTAGGTTAGGTGGCAGCCCGATGTATCAGGCTCACTTAGACTATTCAGTCCATTGTGATACCACATTGGTGAACTTCTCTCTTATTACTGAGTGCTGCCCGATTCCATGTTAAGCACAACGACAAGGGACCTCCACCTTATAGCCGAGTCCGAACGGTGGCCACATTGCAGTGAAACCACTTAAGGAAGCTTTGAAACCCTCAGAAATGTCACCAGCATTACTGAGGTGGGATAATCCACCGCTGAAAAAGTTTTTGATGTTCGGTCGTAGCAGGAATCGAACCCACGACCTTGTGTATACAAGGCGGGCATGCTAACTATTGCACCACGGTGGCACACATTGTACAGAACTACACAGAAAAAATTCCCGTAGTTAAACTAACGCCAAATTTAACTTATTTTTCTTGCAAAAAAAAATTATTTGTTTGTAGTTCAATTTTATTATTTTTGCGAAACTTTCCACAGTCTAATGAAATTTTCGTTTTTTAAGTAAGTCTCAAACATTTCATGAACTAAACGCGAGTATAAAGTTCAATGACCGTACACATAAGTTAATTTTTAACTAAAACAAATGACAATTTTCGTACGATTCCCAAAAATAGTAAGAATGAACTACTGTATGGTTAAAATGGTCATGATTTGGCGACAATGATTTTCTTATTTACTTTTAGTTAATTTTTTCTTCAATGAGAGGGACTAATTTCGAGACAGTTAAAGAACAGTTAAAAAGTACAACATGGTACTAAATTTTCCTGGTTTTAACAACACTTCGTGGAAATCTCAAAAAATGGAGTACAAAATAGTTCAATTTCGCGCGAGGTAGTTCATTCTTCCTATAAGACAGTTTACTATTTTTCGGTGTAGATACGGTACAAGACAGTAGCTATATACGCCAATAATTAGCTGACAGCTCTGACAAATAAAAAATAAAATTATTTTGTACAATAAATTTTTAAATGTTAAATGCTTTTTTTGACATGGCAATTTGGCGGCTGACATAGTTGTTGTTTTTTAATACTGAACGTGCTTTAATACTGAACGTGCTTTATACCCTCCACCATAAGGTAGGGGTATACTAACTTTGGCATTCCGTTTGTAATACATGTAAATAATGGTCTCAATCTCATACACTCTGGGTCGTGGTGAAATTCTGATTCGATCTAGCGATCTCCGTCCGGCTGACCGTCTGTAAAATAACGCAATCTTCCGAACGAAATAAGCTATCGACGTGAAACTTGGTTGAAGTTGTAATTGATGTAGGTCGGATACTCCGATTGCAAATAGGCCATACTGGTCAGCTGTTAGGTATAGTCCCCATACCAACCGATACCCAGATTTGTCTTACGGGGCTTCTTGGAAGAGTAAATTTCATCCGATCCGGTTGAAATTGGGTACGTGATGTTACTTTATATGGCCTCTAACAACGATGCAAAAATTGGTCCATATTGGTCTATATTTATTGGTCTATATTTATATATGTGTATACAACACAGAAAAAGTCCATAATTAAACTAACGCAAAATTTAACTTATTTTTTATTGGAAAAAATTATTTGTCCGTAGTTAAATTTTATTAGTTTTTACGAAATTTTCCACAGCCCAATGAAATTTTTCGTTTTTTAAAGTATGTCTCATTTTATTAACTAAACGTGGGTATAAAGTTCAGTGACCGTACACATAAGTATCAACTAAAGAAAAGAAAATGTTCGTACTATTCCTTATGAGAGGGTGTTAGTTCGTGAATTGCAGTTAAAAAGTACACCAGGGCAACGATGCAAAAATTGGTCCATATTGGTCTATATTTATATATGTATACACAGAAAAAAGTCCGTAATTAAACTAACGCTAAATTTAACTTATTTTTTATTGAAGAAAATATTTGTTCGTAGTTAAATTTTATTAGTTTTTACGAAATTTTCCACAGCCCAATGAAATTTTCCTTTTTTATGTATGTCTCATTTTATTAACTAAACGTGGGTATATAGTTCAGTGACCGTACACATAAGTACTATTCCTTATGAGAGGGTGTTAGTTCGAGAATCTCGAAATGAGGAGCACAATTTAGTTCATTTTTCCTATAAAACAGTCTACCTCCTTTTCGATGTAGCCATCATATGCAATGAAAATAAGTTAAAATTATCGTTAATTTAACTACGGACCTTTTTCGGTGTGGGTACATAGAAAAAAATTTCACAAATTTTCTTCAATTAAAGTTTTAATTTACACAGAGAAAAAAAATAACGAAAATTTTTCCAATTAAAGTCTTAATTTAGTTTCAAAAAATATTTAATTAAAAATTGATTCAACAAATTTTTTAATTAAAATAAAAATCAATCACAAAAATTAATAGTATCAAGTAATTTTTTAATTGACTTTATATTAATTTTTTAATTGATGCTAATTTGTGTGATTAATTTCGTGATTTAATCAGAAATATTTTTTTGTGTGCACTGTCTGTCATACATTGCATATAAAATTGTTTACAACACCGGACATATAATAGAATTAAACTAAACAAAAGTTTTGATTTAACTTTTCATTCATTCAATTTACAAAAAAAAAACTTGCCATAACACATATATTCCTGTTTTACGTTTATTTCTAGCTTAAAAAAGTTAGCAACATTGATGTTAGAAGCGCACATTTGTTTTTCCACCCACTTACCCCACTGAATCGTTAACACACAAGTAACAGCAAATACCCATACATTCTTATCAGAACACCGAGAAGAATAATAACAACAAGACCAACAGCTTAAGAGAGATAACTCAAGCAAAGCAACCAGCAAAAAAAAAACGACACAACAAACCGCAATACTAAATGTATCTCAATTTCTCTCTATTTAAATTGTATACTTTCGAATTTTTTTCTAACAGATTCTCTCCGAATTTGAGAGATACATAGCCGGCCTCTCAGTATTTAAGTTAGGAATACCAATGCTAAGATTGCTCTTTTCGTGGAGCATAGGACATTATTACACGACCATTCATTGATTTCTGTAAATGTTTACCTACACAATTTTTACAAATATCTTTGCCAAAAAAAAACATTATGTAATTAATTCCAATTTCAGTAGAAAGATAACTAACTGAAAAGCCCGTTAAATGACTATTAGCCAAAGTGTATAGGCTTGAAAAAACTGGTAGCCACATAAAAAAAACCCTTACCAATTTTGAAATGTGTCAAATGTTTTGTTTTTTTTTCGCTACCGATTGAAATCATTATCCCACATTTTTAACAGTATGTTTTCCTGTGGCTTTGTTTGGTTTACATGACCCCCCTTCACACTCAATGACTCTTACTAAAAAAAAAGCCCCAATAACATGATTTTTTCTTTCTCATATACCCAATAACAGTACTTTAGCTCTCTCGCTCTCTCACACTCTTTACTCTCACGTTGCTTTCACAAACACATGGGGGATTCCTCTACATGACTGTTGTTTACTTTGCTGAGTTACTTTCACATTTCATGTTTTCGTAAAAATGTGATTTGTTAATTATTTGCATTTGATATGGAAAAATAGCAAAACAAAAGTGACATCATTGGTACGTGTGGCAGACAATTTAATGAGGGAGTATTATCTGATATTAATTTGAGGTGAAATATTTTGTATATACATGTGTATCTTATATTGCGAACATTAAAAAAAAGCATTATTAAAATTTGGTTCTATATTTACTGTAAATAGCTTAAAATATGAGTCAATATATAATGATGGATAGTATACTGCGAAACCTCTCAAACATGGATACTCTGAAAAGCAGACGCCCTTCAAAAAGTTCACACAAAAAAAAATTATCAGATTCAATCACAAAATTAATTGATCCAATTAATTTTTTTATTGAAATGTAATGTCAATTGATTTTTTAATTGATTCAATTAAATTTTTAATTGGTGTTGATGGCAAAATTCAATTAATTTTTTAATTAAAAACGAAACTATTTTTAATCGCTATACTATATTTCAATCACTTTCTATAGCTATTTTTAATCCTTTTTATTTTGATTCAAAAATGCATAGTTTAAAAAAAAATGTTTAAATTTTACGAATTTAAAAAAATATATATCCATAATTTTTAACTGTCCTACTCTTCCGAGTTTGATTATGTTAAGAAGTTATTTGTATTAATTAGTTTAGTTATTAATTAGGTAAGTCTACAAATAATTACGAATCGACATGGAAATTGAAATATGGGGGTCGCTTATATGGGAGCTATATAGAATTATGAACTTGATATGGACCAATTTTTATGTGATTGGGGATCGATTTATCTGAGGGCTATATATAACTATAAACCGATATGGACCTAGTTAGGCATGGTTGTTAACGGCCATATACTAGCGCAATGTACCAAATTTCAACTCGGATGAAATTTGCTTCTCCAAGATGCTCCAAAACCAAATATCGGGATCGGTTTATATGGGGGCTATATATGATTATGAACTGATATGACCACTTTTGGCATGGTTGTTAAATATCATATGCTACCACCACGTACCAAATTTCAACCAGGTCGGATGAATTTTTCTTCTCCAAAAGGCACAGGAGGTCAAATCTGGGGATCGGTTTATATGGGCCTATATATAATTATGGACAGATATGAACCAATTCCTGCATGGTTGGTGGATACCATATATTAACATCACGTACCAAATTTCAACCGTATCGGATGAATTTTGCGCTTCCAAGGGGCTCCGGAGTTCAAATCTGGGGATCGGTTTATATGAGGCCTATATATAATTATTGACCGATTTAGACCAATTTTTGCATGGATGTTTGAGGCCATATATTAACACCACGTACCAAATATACACTGAATCAGATGAATTTTGGTCTTCCTAGAGGCTCCGGAGGTCAAATGCTGATCGGTTTATATGGGGGCTATATATAATTGTGGACCGATGTGGACCAATTTTTGCACGGTCATTAGAGATCACATACTAACAGCATATACCAAATTTCAGCCGGATCGGATGAAATTTGCTTCTCTTAGAGGCTCCGAGAGCCAAATCGGGGGATCGGTTTATATGGGGGCTATATATAATTATGGACAGATGTGGACCAATTTTTGCATGGTTGTTAGAGACCATATACTAACATCATGTACCAAATTTCAGCCGGATCGGATGAAATTTGCTTCTCTTAGAGGTTCCGCAAGCCAAATTGGGTGACTAACACCATGTACCAAATTTCAGCCGGATCGGATGAAATTTGCTTCTCTTAGAGCAATCGCAAGCCAAATTTGGGGGTCCTTTTATATGGGGGCTATACGTAAAAGTGGACCGATATGGCCCATTTGCAATACCGTCCGACCTACATCAATAACAACTACTTGTGCCAAGTTTCAAGGCGATAGCTTGTTTCGTTCGGAAGTTAGCGTAATTTCAACAGACGGATGGACTGACGGACATGCTCAGATCAACTCAGAATTTCACCACGACGCAGAATATATACACTTTATGGGGTCTTAGAGCAATATTTCGAGGCTATATAACAGGTTGGCTGATAAGTCCCCGGTTTGACACATAGATGGCGTCGCTAGTATTAAATGCATATTATTTTTATATAGTACCAACCTTCAAATGATTCGTGTCAAAATTTGACATCTGTAAGCCAATTAGTTTGTGAGATAGAGCGTTTTTTGTGAAGCAACTTTTGTTATTGTGAAAAAAATGGAAAAAAAAAGGAATTTTGTGTTTTGATAAAATACTGTTTTCTGAAGGGAAAAAATACGGTGGAAGCAAAAACTTGGCTTGATAATGAGTTTCCGGACTCTGCCCCAGGGAATACAACAATAATTGATTGGAATACAAAATTCAAGCGTGGTGAAATGAGCACGGAGGACGGTGAACGCAGTGGACGCCCGAAAGAGGTGGTTACCGACGAAAACATCAAAAAAATGATTTTGAATGACCGTAAAATGAAGTTGATCGAGATAGCAGAGGCCTTAAAGATATCAAAGGAGTGTGTTGGTCATATCAATCATCAATATTTGGATATGCGGAAGCTCTGTGCAAAATGGGTGCCGCGCGAGCTCACATTGCAAAGTAATTTTTATCGATTATCTTGAGAAGGGAAAAGCCATCAACAGTGACTATTATATGGCGTTATTGGAGCGTTTGAAGGTCGAAATAGCGGCAAAACGGCCCCATATGAAGAAGAAAAAAGTGTTGTTCCACCAAGACAACGCACTGTTCAACAAGTCATTGAGAATGATGGCAAAAATTCATGAACTGGGCTTCGAATTGCTTCCCCACCCACCGTATTCGCTGGCCCCCAGCGACTTTTTCTTGTTCTCAGACCTCAAAAGGATGCTCGCAGGGAAAAAAATTGGCTGCAATGAAGAGGTGATCGCCGAAACTGAGGCCTATTTTGAGGCAAATCCGAAGGAGTACTACCAAAATGGTATCAAAAAATTGGAAGGTCATTATAATCGTTGTATCGCTCTTGAAGGGAACTATGTTGAATAATTAAAACGAATTCTTTGTTAGACCGGGGACTTATCATCCAACCTGTTAGAAGACACAATTCCCGTTTGAGTAACATTTTCCTTGCTTAATGCTGGGAAACAAATTTTAATTTAGTCGTTGTTTCAGTTTTTTTCATAAACAAGCAAATCGCAAAATAAAGTACCAAATTCAAATTTATATATAAATTATGTCTATAAAAAATATGGAAATACATCTTCTATTTCATTGCACTAAAAATCAGATCATTCTTTCATATTAACTTAAAAAAAACAATAACTTGCATGGAACATTCATATAAATTAAAAGCTCTCCAATTATTTCTAATGAAGGTCGCATAACCCTTCTCTATAGCGAATATCTGCCAAAGACATTTCAATTTTTAAAATTGAAATCGTAAATGCAAACCAATCAAGGATAATGTAAAGAGGTTCATTCTAATTCAACGAAACAAAATACCTATCGAGTACTTATTTTTGTGAATGGACAGGAAACCAAAAAATCATTAGAGGATTCAGAAAGAACAAGTTCAGTTGATATTGGTAGCACGTTCTCAGCCAACTTCAATTCATTTTGTATTATTTGGAAAACATGAGATAAAACAAAATCAGCAAGCAATTGATTATGATTGTGAAGTATATCATTTTTGTTTTGTTCGACAATCTTCTGTTTCCTCAATGAATATTAAAATAACATTTAAGTCTGTCCAATGCTTTGGGTATTGCGAATGACGATGATCTAATAAGCACTTTAATTTGAAATGGGAACCTCGTTACCCTTATCTGTCGAAAGCATCTTGAAATGCCATGTCCCTTAATGAAATGGGATTTTGGTTTTGTGAAAAATAAATGGCAATGAGAATAAATTTTGTTTTGTTTATTCCAAAACTACCACCACAATGGGAACTGCTTGGTGAACTTTTGAACCAATTGTTAGGCATAAATTAGAAATCTATGAAAGAGAACAAAGAAATAAAATGAAACACATAATGATGAATAACTCAGATGACAACATCTCAAATGTAATCATGCTTAGTACGAAATAAGAAAAAGGCTACATTTGTAGTATATACAAGCAGAGAAGAAACATGAATGTCATGATCAAGTTCGGAGCACAAAATATTGTGTGAAGATAGCATTGTTCACCCAGAAAAGGAATATGGTAACCTCCAAGTGGATTTTTTTTTTATGGTAAACATGTAATATGTTTCGGGTTTGGGCAAATCTAGTGTATTAATCTTCCAACAGACAGTTTTATCGAATAGTTTGACATTTTCGAGGTTATATGTACTTAGAACGTTTTCACATACGAGCATCACATCACATCTCGCCCAAAAAGAAATAGAATAAACTCGTGAACAGTTTCGTGCGATTATTTTTTTTTTAGAACTTTCGACGTGGATTATCTCAATAATAGTCGATCGATGGACTTAATTGAATTTTTAATGATGAAGCTCCGTCACAGACCAGTTTTTATCAATGTAGGAATATAAATTCAACCGAGGTCGTTAGGTTGGGTTAAAGTGGCAGCTCCATATAAAGGGTGATACGGTCAAAATTAGGTCAAGGGAAAACGCGTGTAAATCGGTGAAATCGTTTATTTAAAAAATCAAATTAAATTCCTTTTTCAAGTTCAATTAGTATAAAATTCAGGAAAAATTCGTTTTGTTTGTTATTGTTGGCTTCTCTTCAATCGTTATTGTTGTTTTTGATCTCAGCTTAAAGCCATGCATTGACTAAACTACAAGTGTAGCTTAACCAACAGAGGAGCATACTTTTCCTCTGTTGGTTAAGCTACACTTGTAGTTTAGTCAATGCATGGCTTTAAGCTGAGATCAAAAACAACAATTCAGGAAAAATATTCAGTTAGGCTTTCGCTTTTCCAAATCCGAATTGCCGGGCCTCACGCTTGACACCTGCCATCAGATTTTGTACAGCCACCTTGTCCACCTTCTTCGCCGCAGAAAGCCAGTTTGCCTTGAACTGCTGCTCGTCCTTAGCAGTTTTTTGACAATAGCCCAGTATTTCTCAATTGGCCAGTATTTCTCAATTGGGCGGAGCTCTGGCGTGTTGGGAGGGTTCTTGTCCTTGGGAACCACCTGCACGTTGTTGGCGGCGTACCACTCCATGGCCTTTTTACCGTAATGGCAAGATGCCAAATCCGGCCAAAACAGTACGGAACAACCGTGTTTCTTCAGGAAAGGCAGCAGACGTTTATTCAAACACTCTTTCACGTAAATTTCTTGGTTGACAGTCCCGGAACGTACAGATGGCTTGCCAAACCAGATATTTCTTTGCGAACTTTGACAGTTTTATGTGCTTGAAAATATCTGCTACCTTTCCCCTTCCTTTTGCCGTACAAAACTCCTGTCCCGGAAGCTGCTTGTAGTCGGCTCTGACGTAGGTTTCGTCGTCCATTACCACGCAGTCAAACTTCGTCAGCATCGTCGTGTATTTTGTTTATCATCGCGATTTGGAGTCACTACCTTCTTGTAAGTCGATAGTCCGGCTCGTTTTTTGGCTCGATGCACGGTTGTAGACGATACATCCAGCTTATTTGCGGCATCTCGGAGAGAGAGGTTAGGGTTTCGCTTGAAACTACCGTCTCAGCGGCTTCCGGTTTTCGATTTCCCCCCGATCCAGACTTCCTGGCTGTCGACAAACGTTCCCCAAAAACTTTAATTACATTTGTAACGGTTGATTTGGCAACTTTTAGCGATTTTGCCAGCTTTGCCTCCGAGTAGCTCGGATTTTCGCGATGCGCGAGCAAAGGCTCACGTAGACTATTCAGTCAATTGTGATACGGTTTAAGTTTAAATGGAGCCGTATTTGCTTGGCGTCGTTACAACCCTTGCAATTTTCCCATCGATCATTTGTCATTAGAACAGCCTTCTCACGCAGTAAGAGCTTGCGGGTAGCCAGAGGCATACACACAGATTCTATTTCCCTGGAATATGTAAGGCAGTTCCTAGCCTTGCTAACTCATGTGTTTCGCAGTTCCCCGGTATGTTCCTATGGCCAGGCAGCCATATTAGTTGAGAGTTGTACTGCTCATCCATCTCGTTGAGAGATTTGCGGAAGTCGATGGCCGTTTTCGAATTAAGGAACACAGAATCCAAGGATTTTATTGCAGGTTGACTACTTAAATAACAGGTTGGAGTAACAGGAGTACTACCATTTTGGTAGTACTCCTTCGGTTTTGCCTCAAAATAGGCCTCAGTTTCGGCGATCACCTCTTCATTGCAGCCAAACTTTTTCCCTGCGAGCATTCTTTTTAGGTCTGAAAACAATAAAAAGTCGCTGGGGGCCAGATCTGGAGAATACGGTGGGTGGGGAAGCAATTCGAAGCCCAATTCATGAATTTTTGCCATCGTTCTCAATAACTTGTGGCACGGTGCGTTGTCTTGGTGGAACAACACTTTTTTCTTCTTCATATGGGGACGATTTGCCGCGATTTCGACCTTCAAACGCCCCAATAACGCCATATAATAGTCACTGTTGTTTTTTGTCGTGGTTTTTCCCTTCTCAAGATAATCGATAAAAAATATTCCATGCGCATCCCAAAAAACAGAGGCCATTACTTTGCCAGCGGACTTTTGAGTCTTTCCACGCTTCGGAGACGGTTCACCGGTCGCTGTCCACTGAGCCGACTGTCGATTGGACTCAGGAGTGTAGTGATGGATCCATTGTCACATCGACGGAAAAAACTCGGGTGTATTTATTACGAGTTAATAGCTGCAAACACCGCTCAGAATCATCAACAAGTTGTTGTTTTTGGTCAAATGTGAGCTCGCGCGGCACCCATTTTGCACAGAGCTTCCGCATATCCAAATATTGATGAATGATATGACCAACACGTTCCTTTGATGTTTAAGGCCTCTGCTATCTCGATCAATTTCATTTTACGGTCATTCAAAATCATTTTGTGGATTTTTTTGATGTTTTCGTCGGTAACCACCTCTTTCGGTTGTCCACTGCGTTCACCGTCCTCCGTGCTCATTTCACCACGCTTGAATTTTGCATACCAATCAATTATTGTTGATTTCCCTGGGGTAGATTCCGGAAATTCATTATCAAGCCAAGTGTTTGCTTCCAATGTATTTTTTCCCTTCAGAAAACAGTATTTTATCAAAACACGAAATTCCTTTTTTCCATTTTTTTTTCACAATAACAAAAGTTGCTTCACAAAAGACGCTCTATCTCACAAACTAATTGACTTACAGACGTCAAATTTTGACACGAATCATTTGAAGGTTGGTACTATATAAAAATAATATGCATTTAATACTGCCACGCCATCTGGGACCGGGGACTTATCAGCCCACCTGTTATATCTTAATACCAACACTTGTTGGAACATTACTTCTCAGCCAATTCGCCACCTTTCTCATTGCTAATATTTATGCCTGAAAAACACTACAGTGATTAGATAATCTTTTCGCTATTTGAAGTTCCAGATCTTCAGAATATACTGTGAAAACCACTTGTCCATCCAATTTGGTGTCATCAGTGTAGAACTCTGTATAACGTTTATTCTGTGTGCTCCACGCCTCACTGTTGGGAATTAGAGTTTCAGACTTTTTGTCGAAAAGTGGTTTCGCCAGAGTGTAATCCACTACGTTTGGCACATGTGGCATTATTTTGAGGACGGAACTGGGACCGTACCTTTTTTCTGACCACAGCGATAGCTCGCGCTACCGCTTAGCCATTGTTGCACCTCACTGTTCGGCCAAAATGTCCAAAGGCCATAGATGCAGTATGACATTAAGGGTATTTGTTCCTGTCTTACTGAATGATCCTGAGGTACACAAGCACGCCATACGTTGAACTTTATTTAAACTTGTCGGCTGCTAAAGTGCCGGCCACCAGACTACAACACCATATAGTATTATAGATCTAACCACTGCCGTGTACAGCCAATTTTCGGTTTAAGTCCCCACTTTTTCCTATTGCCTTCTGGGACGTGTACGAAACTACCATGGCTTTTCAAGCCTTTTCTTCAATATTAAGCCTAAAGTTCAACCTCCTGTCCAAAATAACCCCAAGGTTTTTGTACACTCACGAAAGGAGATAGGATTAACCGTAGAAATTTTGCATTCTTTTGCGTACATGACGAGTTCTGTCTCTGCAGGATATACTCCTAGACCTTTCCCTTTCGCCCATTTCTCAGTAATCCGGAGGGCTCTTTGTATAATATCTCTTGATGTAGGTCGGATGGTATTGCAATGGGCCATATGGGTCCACTTTTACGTATAGCCCCCATATAAACGGATCCCAAATTTGGCTTGCGATTGCTCTAAGAGAAGCAAATTTCATCCGATCCGGCTGAAATTTGGTACATGGTGTTAGCATATGGTCTCTAACAACCATGCAAAAATTGGTCCATATCGGTCCACTTTTACGTATAGCCCCCATATAAACGGACCCTCAAATTTGGCTTGCGATCGCTCTAAGAGAAGCAAATTTCATCCGATCCGGCTGAAATTTGGAACATGGTGTTAGTATATGGTCTCTAATAACCATGCAAAAATTGGTCCACATCGGTCCATAATTATATATAGCCCCCATATAAACCGATCCCCCGATTTGGCTTGCGGAGCCTCTAAGAGAAGCAAATTTCATCCGATCCGGCTGAAATTTGGTACATGTTATTGGTATATGTTCTCTAATGACCATGCAAAAATTGGTCCACATCGGTCTATAATTATATATAGCCCCCATATAAACTGATCCCCTGATTTGGCTTGCGGAGCCTCTAAGAAACGAAAATTTCAACCGATCCGGGTGAAATTTGGTACATGGTGTTGGTATATGTTCTCTAATGACCATGCAAAAATTGGTCCATATCGGTCCATAATTATATATAGCCCCCATATAAATCGATTCCAGATTTGTCCTCGAATGCAAAATGCATTCGATCCGGTTGAAATTTGGAATATGGTGTTAGAAAGTGATCTCTAACAAACACGCAAGTGTTGGTCCATATCGGTCCATAACTATATATAGCCCCCATATAAACCGTTCCCCAGATTTGATCTCCGGAGCCTCTTGGAAGAGCAAAATTCATCCGATCCGGTCGAAATTTGCAACGTGGTGTTAATATCCATGCCAAAATTGGTCCATATCGGTCTATAGTTATATATAGAGGATCCCCAATCACACAAAAATTGGTCGATATCGGTTCATATTCATGGTTGCCACTCGAGCCCAAAATAACCTACCAACATTTTATTTTTATGGAAAACATTGTCAAATTGTTATTTCTATAGAAAATTTTGTCAAAATTTTATTTCTATAGAAAATTTTGTCGAAATGTTATTTCTATAGACAATTTTGTAAAAATTTTATTTCTATAGAAAATTTTGTAAAAATTTTATTTCTATAGAAAATTTTTTCCAAATTTTATTTCTATAGAAAATTTTGTCGAAATTTTGTTTCTATAGACATTTTTGTAAAAATTTTATTTCTATGGAAAATTTTGTCAAAATTATTATTTTTATAGAAAATTTTGTCAAAATTTTATTTCTATAGAAATTTTTTTCCAAATTTTATTTCTATAGAAATTTTTTTCTATTTAAACTTAATTATATACGTATTTAATCGGCCTTTGTTAGTTTAATATATACTACGTATGAACTACCTTGTAATTTAGAAGACGGTGTTAGGAAGTTGTAAGATACCTTGCCATCGGCAAGTGTTACCGCAACCCAAGTAATTCGATTGTGGATGACAGTCTTCAGTAGAAGTTTCTACGCAATCCATGGTGGAGGGTACATAAGCTTCGGCCTGGCCGAACTTACGGCCGTATATACTTGTTATCCTTTCTTTTTCTAGGGAAACCAGAAGGTTGTTTATAGCAACATTCCAAAGAAGAGGTGAAATAACTCTTTCTTGTTATGCTCCTTTGTGTGCTTGCTTGTCCTAGTGTGGCTGAAATAATGAATTAATGATGTACGCCCGCTGGTATTGCAAGATCGTCATTTGACCTATCTAGAGATTGAGACAATCTTAGGCATCAGTGGGACCAGCATACACTCAATATTAAATCCCACACAATTTGTCAATCGCCCAAAAAAAAAAGGCTCGTGTCGATTGATCGAAAGAAATGGTTCATAAGTAAGATCACATTTGTACCACCAGAATAACGAAGAATAGTTAATTCTTAGCGCTACATAACCGTTTTGTTTGGAAGTTGTCTTTCAAGAAAGAAGCTCTGATCGCTTATCATCTGCGATCAAGATCTTTCATTTGGATGCTATATGTTGGGAGAACACAAATTTTAATTTGATGGGGATTTTCAAAAAGTTTGTTTTTTCTATTTTAAAATTAAGATTTATATAGGGTTTCTATAATAAAAGTTCTATTTAATTGTGATTTTGGTGAAGGGTCCGAAGGCCGCATTTTACCCCGACTACAGCTAGATGTAATGGCTCCCATTGTCCACCTTAAATAAATCGGTTTTTGTCCTGACATCTCGCCAATGGGTTTCAGATGGAAAAATTATTTATTTTATAACAGCTATCCGTCCGATTAATATTCACATCTCATACCACAAGAATATAAATGTCATGGTATTGTCCTTTACAGAAATGTACAATACCAGGATCCAACCACCGAGTACAAATCACTCTGTCACACCACGATAATGCGATCTCTCACACATCGGCTCAAACAACTGCATTTTTGGGCACTCAAAACATCGATTTGGTGGGTCATCGCCGTATAGTCTTGACTTGGCACCTTATGACTTCATTTTATTCCCGTACGTACAAAATAAAATGAGAAGTCAACTTTTTTTCGAAACCTGAAGAAGGAATTTGTATTATTGAGTTATCGAAAGATACAATACCGAGATACAAATGTCCACAAGTTTGACCACACACATATTTCCTCGCTGGTCAAGGAATTTCCTGGGATTTTCACTGTCTTTAGTGTATGTCTGGCGGAGTGAGATGATTCAATTTGGGTCTTATATATTTATTTCTTATGGAAATTACATACAGGAATGAAAATAATAAAATTATACATATTTTATTGTGTTATTAAAATAATTCAGTTTAATTTACAATAACATTAACAATGGACCCACTCTGCTAGCTAGCTCCTCGAAATGAGTCATCGTTATACATATCCATTTTGCAATTCCCCCTAATAAAAAATTGGTATTATCCTCATGACAAATTCCAAATTCCAGCACCAAGAGGACGTACCCAATTCATTTCATTTCAAGCACGAACCCACAATCCAAAATTTATTTTCTGATTGATAATCATTCGACAAATGCTTGCGGTTACCATTTGGTGTTTTTTTTTTTGGTACCTGGAGATGATGTGGCATAAACACATTTAGGATGAATGAATTATGTTTCCAGTGGCAAAACACCACTCCTTTTGGGCGTTCTATTTGATCTGCTTCGTTTGTTTTGTTCCGCATTATTATTATTTATTAATCGCAATTTAATGGGAATTTATTGAGAAGTGCCAAAATATTTTGTTGGCACTTTAAAGATTAGCTTTTTATGTGTGCTGTGGTTAAACGGTTTATGACGCTTCATTATGTCTTATTTGGAGATTGTTTACAGTTTTTGTTTTTCAATTTGAAGGTTTCGAAAATGATTATGGGGATGATGCATCTTTTTTAGTTTATATTTTGCTGGCTCTGTTGTTTTTTTTACTAATTATGGAACAAAGTTGAATGGTTTCTGAAGTAAAGAATTAAAAACTTACTATCAAGTCGTGGATTATTGTTTATGCAAAAAGTTACATATCGTTATATTCTGCATTCGTTTTTTAATTTGTAAGTGTGTTATTTTTCTTTTTAAAGTATTATTTTGTAATTTTAATATGCTTCGCCATTGAAAAATGCTACTTTAGATTACTTAGGCTATTCAGTCTATTGTGGTACCAAAGGGTGCTCACTCAAACTGATTGCTTCTCTGCTGATATTGCGATTGAACCCTTAATGCTTTGCATGCAAGTAGGTTTGACAAATGACCGCAATTCCGCCTCCAGGAAGTGTCCCGAATTTTTCACAAAATTTGCCAAAAATCCTGGAATTTCTATAAAAAAAATTGTCAAAATTTTATTAAAATTTTTTTTTTCAAAAATTTATTTCTATAGAAAATTTTTGCAAATTTTTTTATCAATAGATGTTTTTTTATGTCTGTAGAAAATTTTGTCAAAAATTTATTTCTATAGAAAATTTTTGCAAAATTTTATTTCTCTAGATACTTTTGTCAAAATTTTATGTCTGTAGAAAATTTTTTCAAAATTTTATTTCTAGAGGAAATTTTGTCAAAATTTTATTTCTAGAGGAAATTTTGTCAAAATTTTACCTCTATAGAAACTTGCCAAAAATTCCTGGAATTTCAATTACTTCATTTTTGTCAAAATTTTATTTCTATAGAAACTATTGTCAAAATTTTATTTCTATAGAAATTTTTGTCTAAATTTTATTTCTATTGGATTTTTTTTCAAAATTTTATTTCTGTAGAAAATTTTGTCAAAATTTTATTTCTATAGAAAATTTTGTCAAAATTTTATGTCTAGAGTAAATTTTGTCAAAATTTTATTTCTATAGAAAATGTTGTCAAAATTTTATTTCTATAGGAAATTTGGAAAAATTTCCATTGCTATAGAAAGTTTTGTCAATGTTTTATTTATATAGAAAATTTTTATCAAAATGTTATTGCTATAGTAAATTTTGTCAAAATTATATTTCTATAGAAAATTTAGTCTAAATTTTATTTCTATAAAAAAATTTGTCAAAATTTTATTTCTATAGAATTTTTTTTTTGTTTTTTCAAAATTTTATTTCTATAGAAAATTTTGTCAAAATTTTATTTCTATAGAATTTTTTTTCAAAATTTTATTTCTATAGAAAATGTCAAAATTTTATTTCTTAGAAAATGTTGTCAAAATTTTATTTCGATAGGAAATTTGGAAGTAATTCCATTGCTGTAGGAAGTTTTGTCAAAATTTTATTTCTATAGAAAATCTTTGTCAAAATTTTGTTTCTATAGAAAATTTTTGCAAAATTTTATTTCTATAGATACTTTTGTCAAAATTTTATGTCAATAGAAAATTTTGTTAAAATTTTATTTCTATACAAAATTTTGTCAAAATTTTATTCCTATAGAAAATTATGTCAAAATTTTATTTCCATAGAAAATGTTTCAACAATTTATTTCTATAGAAAATTTTGTCAAAATTTTATTTCTAGAGGAAATTTTGTCAAAATTTTATTTCTATAGATACTTTTGTCAAAATTTTATGTCAATAGAAAATTTTGTTAAAATTTTATTTCTATAGAAAATTTTGTCAAAATTTTATTCCTATAGAAAATTATGTAAAAATTTTATTTCCATAGAAAATGTTGTCAACAATTTATTTCTATAGAAAATTTTGTCAAAATTTTATTTCTAGAGGAAATTGTGTCAAAATTTTATTTCTATAGAAAATTTTGTCAAAATTTTAATGCAAGTTTTGTTTACTTAGGCTATTCAGTCTATTATGGTACCAAAAGGTGCTCACTCAAGCTGATTGCTTCTTTGCTGATATTGGGATTGAACCCCTAATGCTTTGTATGCAAGTAGGTTTGCCAAATGGCCGCAATTCCGTCTCCAGGAAGTGTCCCGAATTTTTCACAAAATTTTCCAAAAATCCTGGAATTTCAATTACCCCATTTTTGTCAAAATTTTATTTCTATAAAAAATTTTGTCAAAATTTTATTTCTATAGAAATTTTTTACAAAATTTTATATCTATAGAAAATTTTTGCAAAATTTTATATCTATAGAAAATGTTTGCAAAATTTTATTTTTTTAGAAAATTTTGTCAAAATTTTATTTCTATAAAAAATTTGAAAAAAATTCCATTGCTATAGGAAGTTTTGTTAATGTTTTATTTCGATAGAAATTTTTTATCAAAATTTTATTGCTATAGTAAATTTTGTCAAAATTTTATTTCTGTCGAAAATTTTGTCACAATTTTATTTCTATAGAAAATATAGCCAAAATTTTATTTCTATAGAAAATTTTGTTAAAAGTTTATTTCTATATAACATTTTGTCAAAATTTTATTTCTATAGAAGATTTTATCAAAATTTTATTTCATTCGTTTTGTTTTGTTATTATTGGTTTTGTTCTTTAATCATTGTTGTTGTTTTGGTTGGTTAAGCTGCACTTGTAGTTTAGTCGATGCATGGTTTTAAGCTGAAATCAAAAAAACAACAACAAAATTTTATTTCTATAGAATATGTTGTCAAAATTTTATTTCTATAGGAAGTTTGGAAATAATTCCATTGCTATAGGAAGTTTTGTCAAAATTTTATTTCTATAGAAAATGTTTGTCAAAATTTTGTTTCTATAGAAAATTTTGTCAAAATTTTATTTCAATAGAAAATTTTGTCAAAATTTAATTTCTATAAAAAAGTTCGTAAAAATTTAATTTCTATTGAAATTTTTTTCTAAATGTTATTCCTAGAGAAAATTTTGTCAAAATTGTACTTGTTTAGAAAATTTTGTCAAAAGTTTATTTCTATAGAAAATGTTGTCAAAATTTTATTTCTATAGGAAATTTGGAAAAATTTCCATTGCTGTAGGAAGTTTTATCAAAATTTTATTGCTATAGAAAATTTTGTCAAAATTGTATTTCTATAGAAAATTTAGTCAAAATTTAATTTCTATGGAAAATTTTTAATTTCTATAAAAAATTTATAAAAATTTAATTTCTATAGAAAATTTTTTCTAAATGTTATTCCCAGAGAAAATATTCAAAATTTTATTTCTATAGAAAGTCTTGTCAAAATTTTATTTCTATAGAAAATTTTGTCAAAATTTTATTTCTATAGAAAATTTTGTCAAAATTTTATTTCTATAGAAAATTTTGTCAAAATGTTTTTTTATTTCTATAGAAAATTTTGTCAAAATATTATTTCTGTAGTAAATTTGGTCAAAATTTTATTTATTTTATGTTGTCAACATTTTATTTCTATAGAAGTTTTTTTCAAAATTTGATTTCTAAAATATAGGAAATTTTGTCAAAATTTTATTTCTATAGAAAATGTTGTCAAAATTTTCTTTCTATAGAAAATTTTGGCAAAATTTTATTTCTATTGAAAATTTTTTTTTTTAAATTTATTTCTATAGAAAATTTTGTCAAAATTGTATTCCTAGAGAAAATTTTGTCAAAATTTTTACTTGGTTAGATAATTTTGTCAAAATTTTATTTCTATAGAAAATTTAAAAATTTTTTTTAATAAAATCTTGTCAAAATTTTATTTCTAAAGAAAAGTTTGTCAAAATTTTATTTCGTTTGAAAATTTATGAAGTTGTAGAGGAATATCTTACAAAATCTCCCAACCCTTAGCTCTCTACAATAGCGGCTGACGACATTAGACCTTACTTCTGAATTACCCATGACTTGATGGCTGTTTGACTTTCGATGAAGAAGCTGATATCGCTTCTCATTAACGGCCTCGTCAACAGATACTCAGCAGTTTTTGGTTTTGCCAAAATTTCCTCCTGAAAGATACTGCAATCACCATCCAACTTCTACGACTCTCGTATTACTAGTTCACTGCATTAAATGCAGCTTTACACCCTACTGTCACAATCAGCGTTACGAACGTTATCCTTCTTTCGTTTCATTCGGAAGTTAGTGTGATTTCAACCGACGGACGGAAGTACATCGTTGAATTAACTCAGCATTTTGCCACGACCAAGAATATATAGTCAAGCTTTTCTAAATTCAACTTCTATACAATGAAGCTCTCTCTATAATGAATAAATTTTAAAAACACTGCTTTTCGTTCCCATATTCTTCTAATCTGATAATAAAATATAATGGTCCCATCAAAGGTCATTATGGGGAAGTTCGACTGTATATATATTTATGGGATCTGAGGCCAATATATCGATGCATTACAAACAGAATGACAAAGTTAGTATAGCCCCAATCCTTTGTTGTAGGGTATACAATATTTAGTTCTCGTATTTTAATCTTCAAAATATTAGTCTCATCAATTGATTTTATTTATTTATTTTATTCTTTTTATAAAATTTCAGATTAAAATAAACAAATTATCGCCGATCTAAACGCGAACGTAAAAAAGAAAATTAGCAGCCTACGAAATGGCTGCCACAAGTGCCGGCCATCAAACGTTGCAGCAACAACAACAGAACACAAATACGGTAGTGCAACAAAAGGCTAACAATCTAAATCCAACATTTAATAATGCAATGAACAGAAATGTTCAGCAAACACCACAAGTACATAGTTTGCAACAGCAACAACAACTAATGCAACAATATGCCATGAAACAGCAGCAGCAGCATCAGCAGCAAAGCAATTTTACATTGCAACCAAATATGCAACCCCAGCAACAATCATACATTATGCAGCAACAACAGTCACAGTCAACAACATCATCATACCATCATATCACAAGCCCACAACCAATGCACCAAAATCAACAACAGATGCAATTGAAATTGCAACAACAACAGCAACAATTGTTACAAAATCAAAATAGCCAATTTGCCAGCAACATGATGCCTTGTCAAAATTTTATGACACCTCTGCCACAATTGCATACACAACCAACAAATCGAATTAACCTTACTAGTGGCAACAATACAAGCTCGAATGGTATAAATGTGACCAACACCATTAGTTGGACGCCACAATATCAGAATTTTCAATATGGCCGTAAAACAATGCCAATTGTAGCTAATAAAACCATAAATCCCGCATCACCAAGATCAACGGTCAAGCAATCTCATGTTGGTCCAGCACAAAGCAATAGCTCAAATACTAATGTTGTTAATAATTCACAAACATTGCAACAACATCAAAATGGTCAGCAACAACAATTAGCCATTGCTGCGAAAAGTCCAAAAGAAAATGGAGCAACTGCTATACAACAAAAGTCTTTGGAGCAAAAAACGAATGTAACCAAATCACATGGATTTGTTGTTAATACAAGGCAACCGGATGTTGCCAGTACTAAATCAAATGTTGCCACTAGCAACATCAGTAATATTGGCACTAAAGTTCTTAAGGATTCACAAAATAATTTACCAAAAACCGTACTTACAAATGGATTAAACACTAAATCGGAGGATAATGGTCAAGATGCTGTGAAGGCCAATTTACCACCCGGTTGGCGAAGAAACACCAATAACAATGAAATTGTTTACATAAGGTAAGTCAGTCAGTCAATTGGTTACTTCTATTGATGATATTTGGGATTTTAAAGTAAATTGTATTTAAAATTGGGTCAATTATCTTATAATTGTGTTCAAAGAATACTAAATGAATATCTTCGTGTTAAGCACTGAAATTCATACTATTTCAAAGTTTATTGTATTAGGCGACATATTATTCACGCCCCCAAACTTAGAGTTAGAACAGGTCGACTAAAGAGTGATACGGTAAAAATTTGGTCAATATAAACTTGACGTATTTCTTTCAATTTTGCATTTAAAAAACCTGAACACCCCTCATTTTGAAGGGGTGTGTGTGTAGAATGTTGCTCCTATTTTGATTTTGGAATTCACTCTTCAGTTGTCAAAATGCCGTCCAAGCAAGAAGAGCAGCGTATCAAAATTTTGCTCGCGCATCGCGAAAATCCAAGCTACTCGCACGCAAAGCTGGCAAAATCGCTAAAAGTTGCCAAATCAACCGTTACAAATGTAATTAAAGTGTTTGGAGAACGTTTGTCGACAGCCAGGAAGTCTGGATCGGGGCGAAATCGAAAACCGGAAGCCGCTGAGACGACAAAGAGAGTTGCCGGTAGTTTCAAGCGAAACCCTAACCTCTCTCTCCGAGATGTCGCAAATAACCTGGATGTATCGTCTACAACCGTGCATCGAGCCAAAAAACGAGCCGGACTATCGACTTACAAGAAGGTAGTGACTCCAAATCGCGATGATAAACAAAATACGACGGCCAAAGCGCGATCCCGGAGGCTGTACACGACGATGCTGACGAAGTTTGACTGCGTAGTAATGGACGACGAAACCTACGTCAAAGCCGACTACAAGCAGCTTCCGGGACAGGAGTTTTGTACGGCAAAAGGAAGGGGAAAGGTAACAGATATTTTCAAGCACATAAAACTGTCAAAGTTCGCAAAGAAATATCTGGTTTGGCAAGCCATCTGTACCTGTGGTTTGGAAAGCAGCATTTTCCTAGCTTCCGGGACTGTCAAGCAAGAAATTTACATGAAAGAGTGTTTGAATAAACGGCTTCTGCCTTTCCTGAGGAAACACGGTTGTTCCGTACTGTTTTGGCCGGATTTGACATCTTGCCATTACGGTAAAAAGGCCATGGAGTGGTGCGCCGCCAACAACGTGCAGGTGGTTCCCAAGGACAAGAACCCTCCCAACACGCCAGAGCTCCGCCCAATTGAGAAATACTGGGCTATTGTCAAGCGGAACCTAAAGAAGACCAAAAAAATGCTAAGGACGAGCAGCAGTTCAAGGCAAACTGGCTTTCTGAAAAGAAATTTAATTTGATTTTTTAAATAAACGATTTCACCGATTTACACGCGTTTTCCCTTGACCAAATTTTGACCGTATCACCCTTTAGCCCTCAGATAAATCGATCCCCAATCACACAAAAATTGATCCATATCAAGTTCATAATTGTATATAGCCCCCATATAAGCGACCCCCATATTTCGATGTTAAAAAGTTTTAAGATACCACAACCCAATTAATTCGATTGTGGATGACAGTCTTTCGTAGAAGTTTCTACGCAATCCATGGTGGAGGGTACATAAGACTCGGCCTGGCCGAACTTACGGCCGTATATACTTATGTTTTTTTGATGGTTCTTAATCGTTTCGTTTTGTGTGAAGGTATTCGAGTTGATCCTTGGCCTACATCGTTGGAGAATCATATAACGTGCAAGATGCTGGGTTGTAATTGTTACACGTATTTAATACGTTAACCCTTCGTTGCATGATTTAATTTGAGAAAGCATAAAATTTTGTTGCTATGTTAGAATTGTTGCATATGGAATAAATAGTTTCTGCCTTTTTTGATTCCACATTTTTGCATTTAACACAAAGGGAAGTGAACTTGGAGAACGCAATCCCATAGAGGGTGGACCGCTTGGCGGGCTTCGCCAAACTGTTCCACGTGGAACAATGCAACAAACAAGAAAAAGACTGGAGAACTATCATGCTTGAAGAAAAGAGGATGACGAACAGAAACGTCATAGGAATCATTACCGGACGCCTAGAGTTGGAGACACATCTGTGTCGAGTAAGAGCAGCGGATGATTGTGTATGCAGCCGTATTTTGACGAAAAAGAGACTTTGTAACTCTGTTTATGTCAAATGCTATGCTTTTATATCTTATGCTACATGTCTTATATGATTCGGTTTAATGGAACAAAGAAGTTGGAGCGTACCACAAGCTGAAAACTGGTTTTGGTATATGTCAGCTTAAATGATACACGGAAACCTGGAGCCTCTTTTTTTACTTATGGCGATTTCGATTGGGAAAAAAGGTGCAACATTCTCGTAATATATTGTCACACACGAAGGACACTGTCATAAATTTTGGATCATGTATCCCTCAAAATGTTATAAATTAATAATAACTTTGGAATGACACTATCATTTGGGCAAAAATACAATGAAGGAAAAAGTAGTGTAACACCAAGGCAACATATTTTTTTGCGAAACGAAAACGCCCTTAGGTTATGTATAATGGCGACCCAAAACTTCATTTTCACTTCGACTTTTCAGTTAATTATGATACCACAATATTGACCTTCTGTTTATCACTGAGTGCAGTTCGATTCCATATTAAGCTCTAACAGGTTGGCTGATAAGTCCCCGGTCTAACAAAGAAAAACACATTTTTTTGTCAAAATTCGTTTTTATTATTCAACATAGTTCCCTTCAAGAGCGATACAACGATTATAACGACCTTCAAAATTTTTGATACCATTTTGGTAGTACTCCTTCGGTTTTGCCTCATAATAGGCCTCAGTTTCGGTGATCACCTCTTCATTGCAGCCAAATTGTTTCCCTTTTGAGGTCTGAGAACAAGAAAAAGTCGCTTGGGCCAGATCTGGAGAATAAGGTGGGTGGGGAAGCACTTCGAAGCCCAATTCATGAAGTTTTGCCATCGTTCTCATTGACTTGTGGCAAGGTGCGTTGTCTTGGTGGAACAACACTTTTTTCTTCTTCATATGAGGCCGTTTTGCCGCGATTTCGACCTTCAAATGCTCCAATAACGCTGTATCTATATCTGTAAGGCCTCTGCTATCTCGATCAACTTCATTTTACGGTCATTTAAAATCATTTTGTGGATTTTTTTGATGTTTTCGTCGGTAACCACCTCTTTCGGGCGTCCACTGCGTTCACCGTCCTCCGTGCTCATTTCACCACGCTTGAATTTTGCATACCAATCAATTATTGTTGATTTCCCTGGGGCAGAGTCCGGAAACTCGTACTCGTTATCGTCACCAAGTTTTTGCTTCCACCGTATTTTTTTCCTTCAGAAAACAGTGTTTTATCAAAACACAAAATTCCTTTTTTTTCAGTTTTTTCACAATAACAAAAGTTGCTTCACAAAAGACGCTCTGTCTCACAAACTAATTGAATTACAGACGTCAAATTTTGAAACGAATCATTTGAAGGTTGGTACTATATAAAAATAATATGCATTTAATACTAGCGACGCCATATATGTATCAGACCGGGGACCTGTTATATAGCCTCCATATAAATCGATCCCCAGATTTTGATTTGGAGAAGCAAAATTCATCTGATCTGGTTGAAATTTGGTACTATATAATCCTGAGATTTGTTTTTGGAGCCACTGGGAGGAGCAAATTTCGTCCGAGTCAGTTGAAATTTGGTACATTGCGCTAGTATATGGCCGTCGTAAACGTCACATACGCGTCGTAAATGTAGAAAAAGTAAAAAAAGTCGCAAACTGAAAATACTTTAGTCGCGTCAGCTAGGCAGCGAATGCGAGACGATGGTATGTGGAAGAAGTTTCAATTCTTAGGAATATTCACAATTTTCGGTTTTAGTCCCCACATTTTCCCTATTGCCTTTTGCACAGTGTAACCGTGGATTTTCTCGTCCTTTCTTAGCTTTCAAGTTCAGTCTCCTGTCTAATATAACCCCAAGGTATTTTGCACACTCACCAATGGGAATTTCGATACCACCTAAGAAAATGGGCTTGACCATGGGAAAACTTTCACAAATTTCTGCAGAAACTCACAGCGAATGCTGTCAAACTAAATTAAAAAATGTTCTATTCAAAATTTGGTTTTCTACAGTAGGTTTACGACTTTTGCGACATACGTATTATACCGTCGCAAATGTATGTCGCAAAAGTCACAGTCACACAAATAATTACGAACAGGGTTGGCCACCCTGTTCGTAGTTATTTGTAGACTTACTTATACATACCTTTTTGGTCTAATATATACCACGTATGGACTAACTCACAATTTAGAAAACGATGTTAAGAAGTTTTAAGATAACACAACCCAAGTAATTCGATTGTGGATGACAGTTTTTCGTAGAAGTTTCTACGCAATCCATGGTGGTGGGTACATCAGATTCGGCCTGGCCGAACTTACGGCCGTATATAGTTGTTCCATTTTTTTTTCTTGCACAAATCCAAAATTCATTGATAGGTAAAGTAACTTTTATTAAAACTATACAGGAGCTATGAATTTATCCGTTAAATAAATTCTCAAAATGATATAAATACTGAATACACTAAATAATAATGAAATTGACCAACTAATATTGCTGATTTCGATGATCTTCGAAACTAGCAGTTTAGGGTAATGATACGCCTATTTTTACTCCTTTGATTTCTATATTCAAATTTTGTTGAATTTAGAAAATGAAAAATTTCTCAAAAAAAAACATAAAAATTCCCAAATATCGAAAAAAAATTAAACATGAAAAATTCCCAAATATCGAATTATTGCGAAATTTTTATTTTTTTTTTTAACTGAGAAACCTTTTTATGAAAAATTACCCAATGCAATATTCCCAAAAAATAGTGCTATTGCTCCAAAGCTGGTTGAGTTATTTTTCATAAAGAATCACACAATTTTGTATGAAATTTTTTTTGGGAAATTTTTTATTTTTTGTTTTTGGAGCAGGGCCGAATTTAGACACAGTGGACCTTTTGAGGTTCAGACACGGTTAACATTTGATTGACATAATCTTTCACCATTAAATGATATAAATATTTCATGCGTTTTTCTGATTTTTATGTTTTTATACCCTCCACCATAGGATGGGGGGTTATATTAACTTTGTCATTCCGTTTGTAACACATCGAAATATTGCTCTAAGACCCCATAAAGTATATATATTCTGGGTCGTGGTGAAATTCTGAGTCGATCTGAGCATGTCCGTCCGTCCGTCCGCCCGTCCGCCCGTCTGTTGAAATCACCCTAACTTCCGAACGAAACAAGCTATCGACTTGAAACTTGGCACAAGTAGTTGTTATTGATGTAGGTCAGAGGGTATTGAAAATGGGCCATATCGGTCCACTTTTACGTATTGCCCCCATATAAACGGACCCCCAAATTTGGCTTGCGATTGCTCTAAGAGAAGTAAATTTCATCCGATCCGGCTGAAATGTGGTACATGGTGTTAGTATATGGTCTCTAACAACCACGCAAAAATTGGTCCACTTCGGTCCACTTTTACGTATAGCCCCCATATAAACGGACCCCCAAATTTGGCTTGAGATTGCTCTAAGAGAAGCAAATTTCATCCGATCCGGCTGAAATTTGGTACATGGTGTTAGTATATGGTCTCTAACAACCATGCCAAAATAGGTCCATATCGGTCCATAATTATATATAGCCCCCATATAAGCCGATCCCCAGATTTGACCTCCGGAGCCTCTTAGAGGAGCAAAATTCATTCGATCCGGTTGAAATTGGGTACGTGGTGTTAGTATATGGTCTCTATCCCTAATCACACAAAAATTGGTCCTTATCGGTTCATAATCATGGTTGCCACTCGAGCCAAAAATAATCTACCAAAATTATATTTTTATAGAAAACATTGTCAAAATGTTATTTCTATAGAAAATTTTGTCAAAATTTTATTTCTATAGAAATTTTTTTCAAAATTTTATTTCTATAGAAAATTTTGTCAGAATTTTATTTCTATAGAAAATTTTGTCAAAATTTTATTTCTATAGAAAATTTTGTCAATATTTTATTTCTATAGAAAATTTTGTCAAAATTTTATTTCTATAGAAACTTTAAACTTAATTTTAGTTTAATAAATGCCACGTATGAACTATGTGGTATATATTACGGTGTTAGGAAGTTTTAAGATAGCTTGCCATCGGCAAGTGTTACCGCAACCCAAGTAGTTCGATTGTGGAGTCTTCAGTAGAAGTTTCTACGCAATCTATGGTGGAAGGTATACGGATGAAAAAGATTGTTTTTCATATGTTTGGCTATAAGCATTATATGTTTGGAACACAAATTTTTAAACACAATATTTTTGAGTGCAAGCATATAATGTTCATAAACTAGCATAACATGTTTGGACATATATGTTAATATGTTAGAACATATTATGTTTGGGACATAAAATGTTTGTAAATATAATATGCTTGGATGCAAACATATATTAATTTAGAAATAGCCTATAAACATATATGTGTTTAGTGGCTTGGAGCGCTATTTAACAGGGAGCGATATTGAATTAAGTTGGTGGTTGTTGCTTGTTATTACAAAATTAACATTTTATTTTTCCTTGGGCAATTGATCAGCTACTTCTTTGATCCTTACACACTGTGTGGTCCGCTGTTCGAATCCCCGTCCGGCAAAAGGTAAAATTAAAATAAAAAAATCATAAAATTGAATAATTTCTTCTACAATGTTTGTATTGCAGAAAAAGGTGTTAAGAACTAAAAAATCTCGTGGAAGTGAGAAAGATGTGGGGAATATACAATTAGGCAGAAACAAAATTTTGAGCATTGAGGTCGAAAACCTATGTTGTTAGCACCTATATTACCTGTTTATTTTGATAATTCATTATGTTTGTAAATATATAAATAAATAAATAAAATTTTGAGCACAATATTGTTTGGGAGATTTTTTTTCCAAACATATTATATGTTCACATAATAACATATTGTTTTTTGGAACACAACATTATTGAATTTGGATGCAAAAATACAAAATGTTTGGAACTTAGACTACCCAAACATATATTGTTTAGACCAATATGCTTTCAAACATATTATATATTGGAAGAGATCAAACATATAAATGTTTGGGCAATACCCAAAAATGTATATGCTTGAAGCAAAATATGTTTGGGAGTATATGTTACAGAGGCGATTTTTTGTGAGGGTGTACATAAGCTTCGGCCTGACCGAACTTACGGCCGTATATACTTGTTTTTTCTTAAAAAATCACCCTTTAGAAGCTGTATAAGAAAATTTACTTTTCTTCTTTCTTTATGGCTTTTTATCACACAATTTCTTAAGATAAATTTAAAATCTTATTAACATCACCTCAGATATTAACTGAAAATTATGTTTGTCTGGGCATATCAAGGGGTTTATTATATTAAGAAGAAAAGCAAACAAATCCCAATAATCATAGTTGTAATAAGTTGCAAATTTTGCCAAACCTTTTATGTAAATGCTACCATCTAAAGATCTCGCAGCCTTTTGGCCACAAAAATTTAACAAAATTTAATCCGTCCTATGGCTACATAAAGCATAAAAAAACCAACGAATAACCAAAAACAAGCTAAATTGCCAAGCCTTCCATTTCCGTTTTATAGTTTAGTTGGAGTTTTAAGGACACCATCCATAAAACATTGGCATTTTGTTTGGTTGTTCGGGATCATATCATCATAAAATCCTCATTGTCTATGGGTGTGAGTATTTAAAGTTTATAACCTTGGAATGCCAAAAAACGAACAAAAAAATAAAGGGAAAATGAACCCAGATTAACATTTGATGAAACCATAAAAATTGTGTGTATGTGTATATTTTTATAACAAGGACAATATAAACAATATAACCGAGAGACGAGTTGTAGAGGACGAGTAATGCCTGTCGGTGTTATTCTTGAAAATAAAAAAAAAAAAAAAACGTTTGATATGGCCTCAACATTATGGTTGGTTCTACACACCCAACCCCCTTCCCCCTCTGCGTTATGTTGGAAGTTTTATTTGTTTTATTTTATTCTTTTCAATAAATAAGAGGGGTTGACCGCAACGAAGGGGGGACAAGTACTCAAAAAAGGATATACTTTCGAAAATAAAACTTGTTTTCATTCCCCCCAGAAAAAGACGAGTTCACTTTTTCTTCTTCCTTTGGTTTTATTTTGTCTTTCCAAAAGTTTTCCACCCTTCTTGGGTTCTTTGGGTTTTCGTCTTGAAATTTGTTTTCAATAGCCTGTTTTATTCTTATATTAAAATATGCGAAATTTGTATTCCCTTCCGTTAACCATAACCTATGTCTTTGAATATATCCTTATCCTTGTCCTGATTTTTGTTTGTGATTTTATTTTTTTTTCGGTGAGGATTTTCTTGCTTCAGGCATTTCAATTGTTATGACTTCTCTATTCATAAGTCGGTATGGAAAATTATTTTCGCATTTTTTTTGATTACTTTTATGCAATATATCTATTTTTTAATGTCCTCTCTATTGTATGACATGATTGTGTAAAATTAGGTTTATTTTATGGTAGCTGATTATTGTCTTTCATTGGCTTTTCGCAAGAGGTTTATTATAAGAATGATTTTGTATCATTGCTGGAATTTCAATAGTCGTCAATAATGTGAAATAAATTGAATCGATATATTCACAGTCAATTAATTTTGAAATATTTTCAAAGTCGGAAATTCATTTGTACGCAAAATTATGATGTTTTCCAATATAATTTAGAGACATTTTAAGGGAAGGAAGCGAAAACGAATTATCTTACTATGAGGTCGCTAACATGATATCATTTGCTAACTCCGACAGTCTGTCCGATTGTCACAAATGAAAGTATGGTACCATAAATGGTAGTGGCTTTTTTATATCGTCTAACCGGCAAAGTATGCTATCATTTTTAGACCGCCCCTTTGATACCCAGCAAAAAAATTTGGAAGTTCTTCCAAAGACACAACTTTAAAAGCATTTCCAGAAGATGCACTCCCAATGATGTTCTTTATTTCAACTACCCAGGAAGTTCTTTTAATTCAATTTTTTATGGCTTGATTTTTTCATACTTTTAATAAGTAATTTTAACTTTTTTTTTTGTTTCAAATAGGTTAAAAAACAGAGTAAGAATTTATGAAATGGTACAAATCACTTAAATTTTGTCGAAAAAATGCTAAATCCAATTTAAAAAAATTGTGCATTTTTAAAAATATTTGAGGTCAAACGTTTCCGACAAGCGTTAGAATCCATTAAAAATTATAAAAAAATATTTATTTGACAAAATATCACAGAATTTTTTAGTTAACATCCAAAACATTGAATTCGGATCACACCTGAAGAAGTGAAACAAATTCAGTGCAACGGCTGTTGAAATGAAGGACTTCCATCCTATGACAAGTCCATGTTAAATTCATAGCTTCTGCGTCAATTTTGTACCACATCCGGATCCAAAAAGAACATTTTCATTACTTTTTTGGCGACGCTTTTTTGATGGGTAGCTGACAGTGATAGTTAATTTCATTAATTACAAGCTTACCAAAGCATTTTGATCTATTGCATTTAGCAATAAAAATTATTCGTGATGGAATTTCGGCATGACAGTGAGATTATTTTATACACTCAAAAAAAAGTGAACTCTCTATTTCACTAAAGCCAATTAAACTTTATTTTAGTTCATGGAATTATTATGTTTGAAGAAAGTTTCCTCTACTCTAATAATTTTTTGTGTACAATAGTTTTTCAAGATTAAGATCTTAAGCTTGGAAAACTATTGACTTTTATTAAAAAGAAAAAGATCGAATAAAACACCAAGAAACAAAAATTTTTTGTGTACGTTAGTTAAATTAACTAAAACCGAGGAAAAAAGTATACACAAATGAAGGATAAAGACTAACTAAATTCGTGTCTTCCACAAAATAGTTCAATATTTCTTTAAATTTGTAAATTTTACTACAAATTCATCATTAACTTTGTATGTCACTAAAGACTTTCTTGCAATTTTGAACTCCAATTTTTTTTCAAACTACAAAATTTTCTTTAACAAGTGAAAACACCTAATTATGTCTAATAAATTTTCTTGAATTTGTCAAAAAATATTTACTTATTTTTATGACATCGGCGTGATGCCCAGCGTTTGTTATACTGTTAATTAAAATTTTCTCAAAATATTCAAAAAATTCTAAAATTAACCGAAATATTTCTTCCTTGTGGGTTCACTGTTTTTTTCAGTGTATTGGGCTTGAAACACGACTGACACTCGAGCCGAAAATAATCTACCAAAATTTGAAAAAAAATTACCAAAAAACTACCAAATAACCAAATCTTAATTGGCAGTTTCCGATCAATTTTTTGTAGTTTGAAAAAGTGTTTCTTCGAAAAAATATTTTATTATTTTATTTTAGAAGTTTATTCATTATTTTATGCTCACTCCTAATAGCAACATTTTATTTGGGTGTATAAATATCCCTTGAATTATAAATGTGTAAAAATTTTAAAACTTGCTTGTACCATCAGTGGAAAATTGCTACTTCTAAACAAGTATATACAGCAGTAAGTTCGGCCGGGCCGAATCTTAAATACCCACCACCATGAACCAAATATTAGGGTTTCCTGTGAAATTTCAGGAGGGCTTGAGGACACTTTCTGAAGATAAATTTAAAGATTTCACCTATGAGGACTATATCAAATTCTGGATTTATAAGAACCATTTATTTGAGTTTTAGAGGAATCATTTACATCTCCTGTAAGTGTGCAAGAAAATTATAAAATAACGTCTTGATTTGAAATCTTAAATCTGTAAATTTTCACAGGAGAAGTAAAATCTGGAAATTCTACATTAAGTTTCAAGCAATTTTCATGATCCGTGCGCCTTCTATACCCTCAAGAAGTGAAGTCGGTCTATATATGGAGGCATTACCAAATGGACCGATAAAAACTTAATCCGATACACGTTTTTGTGAGCCTAAAATTCCAGAATATTTACAATTTCAGGCAAATCGGATAAAAACTACGGTCTCTAGAAACCCAAGGAGTTAAATCGGGAGATCGTTCTCATGGGGGCTATACTAAAATATGGACCGATACTCACCGTTTTCGGCACACCTCTTTATGGCCCGAAAATACCTCTAGATTTCCAATTTCAGGCAAATTGGATAAAAACTTCGGATTCTAGAAGCCCAAGAAGTAAAATCGGGATATCGGTCTATATGGGGGCTATACCAAAACATGGACCGATACTCACCATTTGTGTCACATCTCTTTATGGTCCTAAAATACCTATAAATTTCCAATTTCAGTCAAATTGTATATAAACTAGAAAATTTTGTCAAAATTTTATTTCTATAGAAAAATTTGTCAACATATTATTTCTATAGAAAATTTCCTCAACATTTTATTTCTATAAAAATTTTGTTAAAATTTTATTTATGTGGAAAATTTTGTAAAATTTTGTAAATGTTTTTCTTTAAAAAAATTTGTCAAAATTTTATTCCTAGGGAAATTTTTTTGAAAATGTTATTCGTAGAGAAAATTTTGCCAACATTTTATTACTACAGAAAATTTTGTCAAAGTTTTATTTCTATAGAAAATTTTATTAATTTTTTTTCTTTAGAAAATTTTGTCAAAATTTTATTTCTGTAGAAAATTTTTTCAAAATGTTATTCTAGAAAAAATTTTGTCAAAATTTTATTTCTATAGAAAATTTTGTCTAAATTTTATTTCTATAGAAATTTTTTTCAAAATTGTATTCCTAGAGAAAATTTTGTCAAAATTTAATTTCTACATAAAACTTTGTCAAAATTTGATTTCTATATAAAATTTTGTCAAGATTTTATTTCTATATAAAATTTTGTAAAAATTTTATTTCTATCGAAATTTTTTTCAAAATTTTATTTCTACAGAAAAATTTGTCAAAATGTTATACGTAGAGAAAATTTTCCTAAAATTTCATTTATATGGAAAATTTTGTCCAAATTTTATTGCTATAAAACATTTTGTCAAAATTTCATTTCTATAGAAAATTTTGCCAAATTTTTATTTCTATAGAAAATTTTGTCAAATTTTTTTTTCTATAGAAATTTTTGTCAAAATTTTATTTCTAGAGAAAAATTTGTCAAAATGTTTTCGTAAAGAAAATTTTGTCAAAGTTTTATTTCTATAGAAAATTTTATCAAATTTTTTTTTCTTTAGAAAATTTTGTCAAAGTATTATTTCTGTAGAAAATTTTTTCAAAATGTTATTCTTGAAAAAATTTTGTCAAAATTTTATTTCTATAAAAAATTTGGTCAAAATTTTATTTCTATAGAAAATTTTGTCAAAATTTTATTTCTATAGAAAAATTTTTCAAAATTGTATTCCTAGAGAAAATTTTGTCAAAATTTAGTTTCTACATAAAATTTTGTCAAAATTTGATTTCTATATAAAATTTTGTCAAAATTTTATTTCTATAAAAATTTTGTAAAAATTCTATTTCTATAGAAGTTTTTGTCAAAATTTTATTTCTACAGAAAAATTTGTCAAAATGTTATTCGTAGAGAAAATTTTCCCAAAATTTTATTTCTATGGAAAATTTTGTCCAAATTTTATTGCTATAAAACATTTTGTCAAAATTTCATTTCTATAAAATTTTATCAAAATTTTTTTCTTTAGAAAATTTTGTCAAAATTTTATTTCTGTAGAAAATTTTGTCAAAATGTTATTCTAGAAAAAATTTTGTCAAAATTTTATTTCTATAGAAAATTTTGTCAAAATTCTATTTCTATAGAAAATTTTTTGAAAATTGTATTCCTAGAGAAAATTGTGTCGACATTTTATTTCTACATAAAATTTTGTCAAAATTTTATTTCTATATAAAATCTTATTTCTATCGAAATTTTTATCAAAATTTTATTTCTATAGAAAATTTTGTCCAAATTTTAGTGCTATAAAACATTTTGTCAAAATTTCATTTCTATAGAAAATTTTGTCAAAATTTTATTCCTAGAAAAAATTTTGTCAAAATTTTATGACTATGTAAAATTTTGTCAAATTTTTATTACTATAGAAAATTTTGTCAAAATTTTATTCCGAGAGAAAATTTTGTCAAAATGTTATTCGCAGAGAAATTTTTTCCAAAATTTTATTACTATAGAAAATTTTGTCAAAGTTTTATTTCTATAGAGAAAATTTTGTCAACATTTTTTTCTTTAGAAAATTTTGTCAAAATTTTATTTCTATAGAAAATGTTGTCAACCTTTTATTTCGATAGAAAATTTCCTCAAAATTGTATTTCTATGAAAATTTTGTCAAAATGTTATTCTAGAAAAAATTTGTCAAAATTTTATTTCTACAAAAAAAATTGTCAAAATTTTATTTCTGTAGAAAATTTTGTTAAAATTTGATTTCTGTGGAAATTTTTTCTCAAAATTTTGTTTCTTTTTAACTGGACATACTGTTTTTTCAGTGTTTGAATATAAAATTCAAATACATTTCGAAACTTTAATATTCTTGCTACAGTTTACGTATGAACTCTTTTTCTACTTTCTACTTGAATGATTCTAGGATCCAGGTTGAATAACATTTGGACAAAACTGAAATGCTGATACTAATATTATGTGAAATTCTTTACCTTAAGCATGACCAATTCCAACATAAAAAAAACGGAACGATGTCAACAACAAACACCCTCCGCAATGGTGAGACAATGCATCCCATTCAGGCATATTCCACCAACGGCTAAACTGACAGACATCTGTCAACTTTGCTCGACATAAATGCAAATATTTGCGTACACATGCATATGTCTTTTGATAACTGACAAGATATCAGATGCATTCAAAATGTGATGGCCATGGAGTATTATGGTGAATAATGGGGTGGAATGTTGTTCACAACCTATATTTTTTTAAGTTAAATTTTGTCAAAATTAAACTTAAAAATTCGCAAGTTATGTTCTTTTGCACGATTCTATATCTCCTGATGTATGGGAGATATCAAAAATCTGTAAAGACAGAAAGATGCGCCTTGAAAATATACACAACATATTATTGTTGAGAAATTCTGGTATCTCGACTTATGGGGTCATAAGTCCACAGATATAGTAGGCCAACCAGCAAAAAGTAATAAAAATAGCGGAGGGCATTAATAATTTATGCTACATACAAAAAAATAATTTTTGAAGTCAATCAAATTAATTGATCCAATAAATTTTTAATTGAAATATCTTCAATCACAGATCTGTATCATTAATTGATACTTCTAACTTTTGTGATTGTTTTTTGTTTTAATTAAAGAATTTGTTGAACCAATTAAATATTTAATTGAATATTTTGAAAATTCAATTAAATTTTAATTGGAAACATGTTTTTTGGTTAACATTTTGTCTGTGTTGAGGCAGAATATGTTTGGGGGTATATGTTACAGATCCGAAGTTTTTTGAGGGTGTATGGAACAAAAACAAAACGAAAAACGGTTATTACGAGTATGTGGGGTGTCAAAAAACGACACCCTCTAATATGGCCTCTAATAATAACGACAAACTTTGTCCTACTGGACAAGGCGGTGCGGATTGGGTGTTAACCCTAGCAAAGCGGAGCTAGTATAAGGGTATAACGACCTCAATTTCAAGGGACGAGATTAGGTTAGGTTTGGTGGCAGCCCGCTTTATCAGGCTCACTTAGACTATTCAGTTCATTCTCTCTTTTCACTGAGTGCTGCCCTATTACATGTTAAGCTCAATGACAAGGGACAAGATTGAGTCTTTCGAAATCGTCTAATTACTTAGGAGTTGTCCTGGACTCCAGACTAATCTGGCTGGAGAATACGGCAGTTACACTGAAGAAGACATATGCGGCACTGTATGCGTGTCAAAGGCTGGTTGTGGGACGTTGGGGAATGAAGCCCTCCCTGTTTCACTGGCTGTTCACGCAAGTTGTGAGACCTGTGGCTACCTATGAATGCCACGTCTGGTGGACCAATTCGAACCATCAGAATTATATGCAGAAGTTCAACAGAATAAACAGGACGGCTCTTATTTACATGACTGGCGCAATGAGGACACCGGCCACAGCAGCACTAGACACCCAGAGAAGGAATATGATCACCTCAAACATGTGTTAAGAGCAAATGTTATTTTTGGGTGGTGATCATGTAACATGGTTTTCGCAACCATATTATTTTCTCGGAAATCATGTATCTGATTTCGGCGAGGAGGTTATATTTGACGAGAAAATAACATTTTAGTGACAAACATGTTACATGATCACCATACAAAAATAACATTTTGCTCTTGAAACATGTTTGAGGTGATCATATTTCTTCTCTGCGTGGAGGTACTGATAGGAATCACCCCGCTGGATCTGCATATCAGAAGATCAGCGGACATTATACTCATCAGGCTGAAGAGCATGGACTCGCTCAAAAACGCGGTAAGCTGACACACGGAACTCGTTGCTTCAGTTGGGCGAGATATTAGGACGGACTTTATGGCGACTCAACATGTATATTAGGGACAACTGAAATTGATTATACCAAGTATCGAGGAGTGTGGAGAGGGACGCATACATTTTGGAGAGGGACGCAGTCAGCAAAAAAGTAACTGTACACCAATGTGATATACATTCTGAAACGATATGGCAATACGAAGTAAATATACGAAAATGAATGAGGGCACTGGCAGTGGTATCTACTGCGAAGAGTTTGGTATCAGGGATTCATACAAGATAGATGACGGACGCAGCATCACTCAGGCGGAGGTATTTGCAAAGGCTGCGGAACTACTGTTGATGAGCCCAATATTCAGGAGCGATATCAGCTTCTTCATCGACAGTCAGGCAGCAATAAAGACCTTAGAAAATCCGAACATAACTTCGAAGGTAGTCAGCCGTAGTCGTAGAGAGCTGAGAGCTCTCACTGAACAGCATAATATCACTCTGTGCTGGGTACATGTTCATTATGGAATAATGGGAAATGAGGAGACGGATGTGTTGGCTAAAGAAGGCCCACGCGATACGTATAACATCGTTACAGATGTCTTCCCCACGCTATCTTTATATACATACAGGATCAATGTCAGATACGATGATTTATGGAAGGAACGTTGGGCTTCCTCTGCGACCTCCGAGCAAGATCCGCAAGAACTCTGATTTTCTGATGGCGACACGCAGAGATGACCTGAGAGTATTGATAGGCATCATAACAGGACACAACATCCTTGGAAAGTACATGGTAAGGATCGGCTTAATGAATGACGATATTTGTAGATGATGTCTGGACCCAGAGGCAACAGAAGACTCCTACCATTTTTTGCTGCAGTGTCAAGCATTATCCTTTAGAAGAAACAAGATACTGGGCTCCTTTTTCTTTCAGGATGTAGCGGATGCACGTTACTGGACATGAAGGATATACTTGCCTTCATCAAGGCCTCGGGATGGAAGACCTAGGAAACCTCTCTTTGGAACTCGCTTGCAAACTCAAATGATTGATGAGGACGAAGAAGAACAATTATGAGGATACACAATGGATCAACATGATCTAACATAAGTGGGAGCCAGCCCTTGTTTTATGCTATGGGCTGGTCTCATCCTCCATAACCTAACCAAACAACGAAAAATTTTGTCAATACCGGTCGATAATTATAAGAGCAAATTTCATCCAATTCGGTTGACATTTGGTACTATATCGATGTCCCCATATAAACCGATCCCCACATTTGACCTCCGGAACCTATCGGAGGAATAAATTTCATTCGATCCGGTTTAAATTCGGTGCTTGAATGTCCGTGAAAATAAAGTTAACTTTGAAATTTATGTTACCATCGTTTTCTGCGACAGTGTCAAGCATTATCCTTTAGAAGAAACAAGATACTGGGCTCCTTTTTATTTCAGGATATAGCGGATGTATGTAACTGGAACATGAAGGATATACTTGCCTTCATCAAGGCCTCGGGATGAAAGACCTAGGAAACCTCTCTTTGGAACTCGCTTGCAAACTCAAATGATTGATGAGGACGAAGAAGAACAATTGTGAGGAAACCCAATGGATCAACATGGTCTAAAATAAGTGGGAGCCAGCCCCTGTTTTATGCTATGGGCTGGTCTCATCCTCCATACCCTAACCAAACAACGAAAAATTTTGTCAATACCGGTCAATAATTATAAGAGCAAATTTCACCCGATTCGGTTGACATTTGGTACTATATCGATGTCCCCATATAAACCGATCCCCACATTTGACCCCTGGAACCTCTCGGGGGAATAAATGTCATTCGATCCGGTTTAAATTCGGTGCTTCAATATCCGTGAAAATAAAGTTAACTTTGAAATTTATGTTAGCATTGCCTTAACGTTAACAGAGTTTAAACAGAGCTCTGTTAAGTGCTTAACACAGGAAAAAATAAAGTTAACTTAAAAAAAATAGACAGTTAAAATACAAAAGCGATCATGGTTAGGTTAGGTTAAAGTGGCAGTCCGATTTAGTTTCAGGCTCACTTAGACTATTCAGTCCATTGTGATACCACATTTAACTAAAAGTACCTATTACATATGGGCACTTCTAGTTTTAACAACTGAACCTTCTCTATTATTTTCTTTTGTTGAACCAACCAGATTGTTCCAAAAACATTAACAGACTGCTTAAGTTAACGTTTTCCAGGTCCGCCAGTAATCTAGAGTTATATGCCCCTAAAATTCGCTTACGCCTTACACAAAATGCAGGACATTCACACAAGAGGTGTTTAATTGATTCCTTTTGCTCCGCATCATGACAGCTCATACAATAGTCATTATACTTCGCACCAATAGTTTTTGTAAATTCGCCTATCAGGCAGCGACCCGTTATAGCAGATATCAGAAGTGATATCTGACGTCTTGAGAACCATATTTGCTTGATGTAGTTACAACCCTTGCAATTCTCTCATCGAACATTTGCCATCATGACGGCCTTCTCACGCAGTAAGAGCTTGCAGGTTGCCAGAGACATACCAACAGATTCTAGTTCCCCTGGAATATGTAAGGTAGTTTCTAGCCTTGCTAACTCATCTGCTTGTCTGTTCCCCGGTAAGTTCCTATGGCCAGGCACCCATATTAGGTGAATATTGTACTGCTCAGCCATCTCGTTGAGAGATTTGCGGCAGTCGATGGCCGTTTTTGAGTTAAGGAACACAGAGTCCAAGGATTTTATTGCAGGTTGACTGTCTGAGTAAATATTAATGCCAATATTGCTTGGAGCATTACTTCTCAGCCAATTCACCACTTCTCTTATTGCTAATATTTCAGTCCGAAAAACACTACAGTGATCAGGTAATCTTTTCGCTATTCGAAGTTCCAGATCTTTAGAATATACTCCGAAACCCACTTGTCCATCCAATTTGGAGCCATCAGTGTAGAAATCTCTATATCTTTTATTCCCCGGGGTCTGTGTACACCACGCCTCACTGTAGGGAATTAGAGTTTCAAACTTTATGTCGAAAAGTGGTTTAGTAAGAGTGTAATCCACTACGTTAGGCACATCTGGCATTATTTTGAGGACCGAACTGTGGCCGTAAATTTTTTCCGACCACAGCGATAGCTCGCGCAACCGCACAGCCGTTGTTGTAGCTGACTGTTTGGCCAAAATGTCTAAAGGCAATAGATGCAGCATGACATCAAAGGAATCTGTTCCTGTCTTACTGAATGCGCCTGAGATACACAAGCACGCCATACGCTGAACTTTATCTAAACCTGTCGGTTGCTGAAGTGCCGGCCACCAGATTACAACACCATATAGCATTTTAGGTCTAACCACTGCCGTGTATAGCCAGTGCACAATTTTCGGTTTTAGTCCCCACTTTTTTCCTATTGCCTTTTTGCACGAGTACAAAGCTACCGTGGCTTTCCTCGCCCTTTCTTCAATATTAAGCCTAAAGTCCAGCTTCCTGCCCACAATAACGCCAAGGTATTTTGCACACTCACCAAAGGGAATTTCAATACCCCCTAAGGATATGGGCTTAACCGTGGGAGTTTTGCGATCTTTGCAGTACATGACTAATTCTGTCTTGGCAGTATTTACTCCAAGACCATTCTCTTTCGCCAATTCTCAGGGGGGCTCTTTGTATAATATCTCTGATTGTGGATGGGAATTTTCCCCTGACTGCTAGCGCCACATCGTCTGCATATGCCACCACTTTTATCCTTTCTTTTTCTAGGGAAACCAGAAGGTTGTTTATAGCAACATTCCAAAGAAGAGGTGATAGAACTCTTCCTTGGGGAGTGCCTCTGTTCACATACCTTTGCATGTTTGCTTGTCCTAGTGTGGCTGAAATACGTATCCTCATTAGCAGTTCCTTTAGCAACCTAAGTATACCTGAATCAACATTCAGAGTTGCCAGCCCATTTAATATCGAGCTCGAATGGACGTTATTGAATGCCCCCTCGATGTCTAGAAACGCCACATTTGTGTATTCATTGACAGATAGTGAGCTTTCGATAAAGCTGACTAGTTCATGCAAAGCGGTCTCAGTAGACCTGCCCTTTGAGTATGCATGCTATCGTTTCGAGAGCAAACTTGAATCGACGCTAGTTCTAAGATAAATGTCTATCATCCTCTCCATATTCTTAAGTAGAAATGAGGATAAGCTGATTGGTCGGAAATCCGTCGCACTCGAGTGAGAGGCTTTTCCTGCTTTAGGTATGAAAACAGCTTTTGTTTCCCTCCACTTTTCTGGAATATATGCTAAGTTTATACATCCTTTATATATCATTGTAAACCAAGGGATAATTCTGTCAGTCACTACTTGTAACACCGCCAGAGTAATTCCATCAGCTCCGGGGATTTTAATGACCCAAAGCTATTTAACGTCCATTTTATTCTAGATTCCGATACAAGTTCCTCGATTAGAAATTACCGCTGAGCCACTTTGGCACCGCCAGAACAGGGTCCAACCGTCTGATTTCCAGGAAAATGTGTGTCCAATAATACCTCCAGCGTCTCCTCACTGGACGTTGTCCAATTGCCCTCCGATGTTTTAGTGAAACCTGGAGCGGAGTTAATGGATGCTAGTACCCTTGTGCAAAAACTATAGAGGGTGTTCGATGAGTAGAATCTAAATCTTTTCATTTGAAGTGGCGATTTAGATGTATTTTCAAATTTGCAAAAATTTGTACACCCTCAAAAAAAAATCGCTTCTTTTACATATGTTCCAAACATATTTTGCAGGAAGCACATATATTATTGGATACTGCCGAAACATTAATATGTTTATTTTATGTGAACATATTATATGTTTGGAAGCATTTTGAGCCCAAAAATATTATATGCTTGGAAGAATTTTTCCCAAAGACGATTGTGCTCATTCCCTAACATACTCGTTATTTTCACTTCCACGAAATATTTTAATTCTTGGCACCTTTTTCTGTAATACAAATAATGTTGAAGAAATTATTCACTTTTATAATTTTTTTTTAATTTTACCTTTCGCCTGCACGGAGAATCGAACCGAGTACCATACAGTTTGTAAGCCAACACACTATCCACTGGGCTACGTAGCTGTCATGGTCACCAGCAGATAATTATCGTTATAAGTTACATTTATATAGCATAGTTTGCAGCGCCCACGAGCCCATGCAAACATAACATTATTTAACAGAAACATACATTTGTTTGCCACGTGGAGCAGTGGTTAGCATGTCTGCCTTGCATGCAAAGGGTCGTGGGTTCAATCCCTGCTCCGACCGAACACTTTTTTGTTTTTTTTAATTTACACATTTATATTTATACTATATTCAATTTTTATAATGAAACTTCGAAATGTGGGTTATTAAAGATTTATAGTCATTAACAGTGTTTGATATAAACGAAATTGACTGATTTTTGGATAAAATATTATTTTTTTATTGCAAAATAACAATTTTGTAACAAAACCCTGTTTTTGGTACAAAACTTTAAAATTTGGAAGGAATTCAAAAACTCTAACAAAAGAAGAATGTGGAGTCGAGTATAAACATACATATATAATTTTATAATATAAACATAAATTTATTTAGGCGTGAACAGTTTTTTACTAGCATTTAACACCATCGGTCTAAAATGCCTTTTATTTTTTTTTTAATAATTCATTTTAAAGAAAATAAACTTTTTAAATTGTTTTAGATGCAAAACTCGAACTTAATGCACGCTTTTATATTTGAAGGTGTCCGTCAACTCCTCGTGGACTACTTATTAATAAAGAGGAACTAAACTTTGTTTTTATACATTTTACTGTGTAATTTTTCACTATTTCCTCCTTATTTCATTTTACTGTTCCAACTGTAAAAAGAGTATAGTGCCCTTTCGTTATTTTTATGAAGACCCCTGATTCCTTTTAACGAACCAAGAAAAAAATTTTGCCCATAATGCCAAAATGATAAACAAAACACATGTCCACACATACATAAAATGCTGCTCTCACGGCGAAAACACATACTGTTTTTTTTAATGTCTATTCTCTTGGTTCCGAATGTCTATTCTCTTTATTCAAATTAAATAATATTTAGACTTAAGCATATCAAATTTTTGGCGTTATCATAAACCAGTTTTCCGAAACAACATACAAGCGGTTTCATAGAAATTGTTCTCTTTTGATTCTTTCGATGTGTTATGTTGATATCTTTTGTCAACTCTCCCGGTTTCCATCTCTATTTCTTTCTCTATACTCTCTCTGTCGCTTTGAATAAAATATCACAACATATGTATGTTTAGTCGAAATTTGTAAATTTATACATGTTTGCATTCACACATATGATTTTTATGAAACATTCATGTCCCAAACATAATATATTCTAACATATTAAAATAGATGTCCCAAACATTTAGTGTTAGTTTAGGAACATTACATGTTTGCACTTAAATATATTGTGTTTTAAAATTGTGCCCGAAACACATTTTGTTTATATCGGAACATATGAAAAACATATTTTTCTAAGAGTGTAACAATACAAATAAACCATGAGATTATTTTAAAAACTAAAAGAATTTAAAACAATAACTACAACTGAATTAAATATTTTGATATATAGCAGAGTTGCACTTTGAACCAATAGTATTGTTGGAAATTGAAAACACGAATGAAAGTTCAACTTTGAAAATGGTATGAAATGAAATAATATTTGTTTAATATAAAATATCAAAAAAACAATATTTTTTTATTATTTATTTATTTCGTATTTAAATTTATAAATAAATTACAAGCATAAAGGGGATAAAGCAATGAAATCGTAGTTCTTAAGCTTTACCAATTAAGTAAACACAGATTTTTTGGCTTTATAGACCATGTGCTAACAAACATGTTTATAAATATGTATGTATGTACAATATTCTCCGGTTTATGTTATATTTACACGGTTTAGTAGTTTCGTCTACATTGTTTTTAAACAATTTTTCTTATGCAAATACAATCACAACTTCCTTTGGAATACAGAAGTTTAAAAATATATTCTTATTGAGTGGACAGGTCTTCAATACCTATATAAGTGGAATATAATTAGTGGAAAATCATCAGTTTCTATCGAACCCAAAGATACACAACTAGCCAACATGAAATTTTTCAACATTGCCGTTATTGCTGCCACTTTGGTCTTGGCCATCAGCTCCGTCCAAGCTGCACCTGCCCCCGAACCAGAGCCACAACCAGAGGGACTTTTGGATCTGGGTGGTCTTCTTGGTACAGTTGGTGGAGTTCTTAATACAGTTACTGGAGTTGTTGGTGGACTTACTGGTGGACTTGGTCGTTAAACTACATATGGGTAAGCATTACAATTCTAACCACTAATTGTGCTATTCCATGGATAGTATACCCTAGGTTTTAGGTGATCTTGATATCACAACTATTGTGTGAGACTCATTTGTTTTTATATTAATTTTTATTTGTAGGTCTTTAACATGGAATTCATACTATATATAAACAATGCAATGAATAATATATAAATATACAAATAACTTTTCAAATTTATGATATGCATTTCATTTTATAGCAATAGTAAGGATCAAAACTGAGACATACAAAAAAATAACAAAAATAGACGATCAAAATTTTATTTCTATAGAAAGTTTTGCCAAAATTTTATTTCTATAGAAAATTTTGTCAAAATTTTATTTCTATAGAAAGTTTTGCCAAAATGTTATTTCTATAGAAAACTGCACTCAAAAATAAGTGAACTCTCTATTTCACTAAAGCCAATTTAACTTTATTTTAGTTCATGGAATTATTATATATGGAGAAAGTTTCCTTCACTCTAATAATTTTTTGCGTACGTTAGTTAGATGAACTAAAAAACGGGAAAAAATTATACATAAATTAAGTAAAAAGTTTTACTTAATCCATTGTGATACCACATTTACTAAAAGTACCTATTACATATGGACACTTCTAGTTTTAGCCGCTGAACCTTCTCGATTATTTTCTTCTGTTGAACCAACCGAAAACATTAGCAGACTGCTTAAGTTAAAGTTTTCCAGGTCCGCCAATAATCTAAAGCTATATGCCCCTAAAATTCGCTTTAGCGTTATACAAAATGCAGGACACTCACACAAGAGGTGTTTAATTGAATCGCCTATTAGACAGCGACCCGTTATAAAGGGTGATACGGTCAAAATTTGGTCAAGGGAAAACGCGTGTAAATCGGTGAAATTGTTTATTTAAAAAAATCAAATTAAATTTCTTTTTCAAGTTCAATTAGTATAAAATTCAGGAAAAATATTCAATTAGGCTTTCGCTTTTCCAAATCCGAATTGCCGGGCCTCACGCTTGACACCTGCCATCAGATTTTGTACAGCTACCTTGTCCACCTTCTTCGCCGCAGAAAGCCAGTTTGCCTTAAACTGCTGCTCGTTCTTAGCAGTTTTTTTGGTCTTCTTTAGGTTCCGCTTGACAATAGCCCAGTATTTCTCAATTGGGCGGAGTGTGTTGGGAGGGTTCTTGTCCTTGGAAACCACCTGCACGTTGTTGGCGGCGTACCACTCCATGGCCTTTTTACCGTAATGGCAAGATGCCAAATCCGGTCAAAACAGTACGGAACAACCGTGTTTCTTCAGGAAAGACAGCAGACGTTTATCAAACACTCTTTCACGTAAATTTCTTGGTTGACAGTCCCGGAAGCTATGAAATTGCTGCTTTTCAAGCCACAGGTACAGATGGCTTGCCAAACCAGATATTTCTTTGCGAACTTTGACAGTTTTATGTGCTTGAAAATATCTGCTACCTTTCCCCTTCCTTTTGCCGTATAAAACACCTGTCCCGGAAGCTGCTTGTAGTCGGCTTTGACGTAGGTTTCGTCGTCCATTACCACGCAGTCAAACTTCGTCAGCATCGTCGTGTACAGCCTCCGGGATCGCGCTTTGGCCGTCGTATTTTGTTTATCATCGCGATTTGGAGTCACTACCTTCTTGTAAGTCGATAGTCCGGCTCGTTTTTTGGCTCGATGCACGGTTGTAGACGATACACCCAGCTTATTTGCGGCATCTCGGAGAGAGAGGTTAGGGTTTCGCTTGAAACTACCGGCAAATCTCTTTGTCGTCTCAGCGGCTTCCGGTTTTCGATTTCCCCCCGATCCAGACTTCCTGACTGTCGACAAACGTTCCCCAAACACTTTAATTACATTTGTAACGGCTGATTTGGTAACTTTTAGCGATTTTGCCAGCTTTGCGTGCGAGTAGCTCGGATTTTCGCGATGCGCGAGCAAAATTTTGATACCCTGCTCTTCTTGCTTGGTCGGCATTTTGACAACTGAAGTGTGAATTCCAAAATCAAAATAAGAGCAACATTCTACACACACACACCTTCAAAATGAGGGATGTTCAGGTTTTTTAAATGCAAAATTGAAAGAAATACGTCAAGTTTATATTGACCAAATTTTGACCGTATCACCCTTTAGCAGATATCAGGAGTGAAATCTGACGTCTTGAGAACATTAGCATTAGCATGCGGTTTAAGTTTAAATGGGGCAATATTTTGTTGGTGTGGTGTGCACCAGAGAACGGCTGCGATCTACCGCAACCGACCAGTGTATTTAGTAAACACCAATATTTGCAATCTTTAAAAACCAATTGGTAAACAAATTCAACCACCAATATCCAATGCAACCGACGCACAGTGGGGTTTTTGAAGTTAAAAGTGGGAATTAATTCGAAGTAGCTTTCCCTGTTTATTGTTTTAACTTTTTTCGGCCAAATTCACTAAAAGACATAAAACCAATCAAATATTAAATATTATTTAGTCCACATTTTATTTGTTTTCCATTAGTTAATTTGCAACAAAAAAAAAAAGAGAATGAATATCTGCTTTTCGATCTGATTCTTAACAATTATTATCATCATCGTCAGAAAATTACTATATGTATCATTATCATCAACACTGGCATTTTGATCACACCCTCAAAAAAAATCGCTTCTTTAACATATGTTCCAAACATATTTTGCAGGAAGCACATATATTATTGGATACCGCCGAAACATTAATATGTTTGTTTTATGTGAACATATTATATGTTTGGAAGCATTTTGAGCCCAAAAATATCATATGCTTGGAAGAATTTTTCCCAAAGACGATTGTGCTCATTGCCTAACATACTCGTAATTTTCACTTCCACGAAATATTTTAGTTCTTGGCACCTTTTTCTGTAATACAAATAATGTTGAAGAAATTATTCACTTTTATAATTTTTTTAAATTTTACCTTTCGCCTGCACGGAGAATCGAACCGAGGACCATTTTTAATATTTGAAGGTGTCCGTCAACTCCTCGGACTACTTATTAATAAAGAGGAACTAAACTTTGTTTTTATACATTTTACTGTGTAATTTTTCAATATTTCCTCCTTATTTCATTTTACTGTCCCAACTCTAAAAAGAGTATAGTGCCCTTTCGTTATTTTTATGAAGACCCCTGATTTCTTTTAACGAACCAAGAAAAAAATTGTGCCCATAATGCCAAAATGATAAACAAAACACATGTCCACACATACATATTCTCTTGGTTCCGAATGTCCATTCTCTTTATTCAAATTAAATAATATTTAGACTAGATGCCAAATCCGGCCAAAACAGTAGGGAACAACCGTGTTTCTTCAGGAAAGGTAGCAGACGTTTATTCAAACACTCTTTCACGTAAATTTCTTGGTTGACAGTCCCGGAAGCTATGAAAAATGCAGCTTTTCAAGCCACAGGTACAGATGGCTTGCCAAACCAGATATTTCTTTGCGAACTTTGACAGTTTTATGTGCTTGAAAATATCTGCTACCTTTCCCCTTCCTTTTGCCGTATAAAACTCCTGTCCCGGAAGCTGCTTGTAGTCGGCTTTGATGTAGGTTTCGTCGTCCATTACCACGCAGTCAAACTTCGTCAGCATCATCGTGTACAGCCTCCGGGATCGCGCTTTGTCCGTCGTATTTTGTTTATCATCGCGATTTGGAGTCACTACCTTCTTGTAAGGCGATAGTCCGGCTCGTTTTTTGGCTCGATGCACGGTTGTAGACGATACATCCAGCTTATTTGCGGCATCTCGGAGAGAGAGGATAGGGTTTCGCTTGAAACTACCGGCAACTCTCTTTGTCGTCTCAGCGGCTTCCGGTTTTCGATTTCCCCCCGATCCAGACTTCCTGGCTGTCGACAAACGTTCCGCAAACACTTTAATTACATTTGTAACGGTTGATTTGGCAACTTTTAGCGATTTTGCCAGCTTTGCGTGCGAGTAGCTCGGATTTTCGCGATGCACGAGCAAAATTTTGATACGCTGCTCTTCTTGCTTGGACGGCATTTTGACAACTGAAGAGTGAATTCCAAAATCAAAATAGGAGAAACATTCTACACACACACCTTCAAAATGAGGGGTGTTCAGGTTTTTTAAATGCAAAATTGAACGAAATACGTCAAGTTTATATTGACCAAATTTTGACCGTATCACCCCTTATGAAAACTACTTTTGTTTCCCTCCACTTTTCTGGAATAAATGCTAAGTTTATACATCCTTTATATATCATCGTCAACCAAGGGATAATTCTGTCAGTCACTGCTTGTAACTCCGCCGGAGTAATTCCATCAGGTCCGGGGGATTTGAATGACCAAAAGCTATTTAACACTTATTTTATTCTAGATTCCGATACAATTTCCTCGATTAGAAATGACCGCTGAGCCACTTTGGCACTGCCAGAATAGGGTCCAACCGTCTGATTTCTAGGAAAATGTGTGTCCAATAATACCTCCAGCGTCTCCTCACTGGATGTTGTCCAATTGCCTTCCGATGTTTTAATGAAACCGGGAGCGGAGTAAATGGATGCTAGTACCATTGTGCAAAAACTATAGAGGGTGCACGATGAGTAGAATCTAAATATTTTCATTTTAAGTGGCGATTTAGATGTATTTTCAAATTTGCAAAAATTTGTAGAAATTCGCAATTTTTCTAGAATTGTTGTGCCTCATGAGTAGAGAAAATTTATATAATAATAATAAATATATTTTTGTTTTAACAATTTCTTTTATTTATATGTAACGCTGTTGAATTGCAGTTTTAATTGATTTTTTAGAATTAAATTCCATTTTTAATTGGAAAAGTCAAATATTTTTTGTGCCAAAAGATAATTGAATCAAATAAATTTTTAATTGATGTTTTTTTTTTTTAATCCATTAAAATTTTAATTGGAAAACTATCGGAAATATTGTTTCTAGATTTTTCGTTTGCTAATACAGTGATAATAAACACAGAAATGTCTCTATTAATCTGCGTCTATCCGGGCGAACAGTGAAGTAGTCGGCTACATAATATTCGTTTGTTTTAAGTTTAACATACTCCAGTAAAGACAATTTATAAAAACTAATAAAAAATAATAATCATCGTTTATTTTTTAAAATTTATTTTGTTTGAATTTCTTCACATTACATCCACAAAGATTTCTTTTGAAATTGAAACAACTTTTGTGTCACTTCTAATACACCGAACACTTGGACAAGGGATTCATTTTGTCCAGTGAAGTACACTGGAATGCGAATGAAAATTCCCAAAGATTTGTTAAAGGGCCAATCACTCGAAATCTATATGGAGTATGATCATCATTTGCTGTTAGAAAATTCTGTAGATAAGGATGAGTAGAACTACACCATAATTGACCATAGGCAATAAAAAACAATTGCCGGCTTGTATAATTCAAACGAGGCATAATTTCAGAGTCCATATTCAATTGTGATTGCATTGAGTCGTACCAGTTTTGATAGGCCTCATAGGCTAAACGTATACCACCATTATCGGCTATATTTTGTGATTGCGAATCGAAAGACTTGAGATGATGACCATTGTAGACAAATTTTTGATATTGTTGACGTAGACAATCCACAAGGATCTTAAACTCCATCTTACCACTCTCCTCCCACCAATCGAAATAATTACCATTGGCATTCACATAACGACCCTCTTCATCGAAACCATGAATTAATTCATGAGATATAAGAAAACCCAATGTGGCATATTTCAAGGCGTTAGGATAGAGATTGGACCATAGGTAATACGGTTGTAAAATGGCAATGGGAACTTTAATGAGATTTTCTGGATAGATATAAACAGGGCTAAATGAATGTGATTCATCGTCAGGGACATCCGGTTTTTGATGTATTTTCATTTTATTTTTTTGGGCATTTAGCATCAAAATTGCCCAAACGTTTTCCACATAGTCTTGCTTATTTAAAGTCAAGTCTTCCAATTCTTGGATGAAATCTCTATGCTCATAGGCATTAATTTCCAAACGCATATTCTTTAATTTCGAAATGGCCATAAGACGGGTCATATCGCCCATCCAATATAGACGCAAGGACTGCAAAGATTTTAGGAATGTAGCCTTAATGGTCCGCCACATCAGTTCAACATCTTGTTGCATTTGTTGCTGGGAGCTATTATACTTGCGATAGACCATATTGTCCAAAATATTGGCGAAATAGTTTTTAGTTTTCGCCAGACACAAGAGCTCAAGTTCATGGCGTGTGGAGGAAAGATCGATCATAAAATGTTCCAGCAGATAATAGAAAATGTAATTGGCCACAATGCGTTTATGCTCAAAATTGACGACATCTATGATTTTTTGGGCATCTGCATCGGCAAGATCATATATGGTGACATCGGGTAAAATTCCTAAAGAGCTATTGAAGTATTCTTTAAAATCCAATGATGGATAATATTTTGCTTGTATACTCTCCAAAGTGGTTGGATTCAAAAAGCTGGGCTGGGTTCTCGATTGAAATCTATAACCCACAGCCAATTTTGTTTCAAAATCAAAAATTTCTTTAGCTGTTCTATTTGCCATTGCTTGAGATAAATCCAAAAATTTTACCAAAAATCGAGCTATGTTCTCTTTACGTACTTCTCTATAGATGGCATTATGCTCATCTGTGTATAGGGACTTATGGCCCAATGATGTCTCCGGGATTTTTAATCTTATGCTATTACTATGTTTATTCAAGGCATCCACTCGAATGTCAAAGCCCATTATAAGATGTACACCATATTTGCCAGCTATTTTGGCCACAGTTGGTAGCCATTCGAATTGTGAGTCATTCCAAGCCCCATCCTCCACAGCAGGCATTGATCCAAATTCAGCCACAATTTCTTTTAATTTATCCTTGTAGTTAATGCTTAAAATTGCTCCATTCATACAGGATTCATAGAAGTGTTTCACTTTCATATCGGCCAAAGTATCTGTTGAGGTCTGCTCTTTCAAAACCTCAAGAATTTTACGACCCAAAGCATTGGCTATAGTTTTGAAACGATTATTGACATAACTATCTGGGTCATTTGGGGGATATAGACGATTATAGTTGCCACATGCAAATTCATAGAAATTTTCACAAGGATTCACAGATTCATTCATAAAACTACGCATTCCTGCTGATTTTGCTAGACGCACCAAATTTAGCAAATATCCATGATTCGCATTCGCATTGAAAGGATTTTTTTGTGCCTCCACTTCTAGGCCCGACCATAGCCACAGCAAAAGGAAAATTTTTATAATATTTATAAACATTTAATATAGTTTCTTAGTCCAAATAGCTCAAGTATTTCTATAAAAATCTGCTTCACAACTAAAAAAGCCAGAATTTGGTGTCGTTAAGATGCCTCCATTTCATTTGCTGTTATCTCTAAATACAAATGTGAATATTTTTAAGAGATATTTTTTATTATGAGTAAATCTCTTCGAAACATTTACTCGAAGATTATTTTACTGATATGCCATAATTCTGTCTGAAGCAGTTGTAACGAATAGATCTCATAGAGATGTGGTGTGAAAGGTCCATTGAATAAATTAAGTTTCATCAGAGTGTATCATTATATGTAAACAGAACAAAGTAGGGATTGCAATGGGAATACAAAATGAGAATCGATTATCGGTTTCTTGTTTAAAACATTAAAAAGTACATTTTTCGATTGTTCAACTGTTTAAAAGTTTGAGAAAATCAACTTTAGATTTTTGCCATTATTGAAAGTCGACTTTCGAACTTTTCAAGTAAATAAGGAAAATTTAAATTCTGTCGATGCCGACTTATATACCCTACACGACTTTGTACTACATACCATCTCAAATCTTTCAAATTTGTTGGGTGATATGTATAAACATTTACACATTTAAATCTGAACCGATTTAGAAAAAAATACACTTCTACAAAATCTCCGTCTAATGCCCTAGGACGGAGCAAAATTTTATTAAAATTATGGGAGATATTTCAAACTACAGCAATTTTTATGCAATTTTTGAATAATAATTTGTCTGGAGATAGATTTTTAAAAATCCAAGTAGATTTTTACCCCCATTATTAGAATGATTACGAGAAGTAAAATTGGGAATTCTTACTTTGAGTTTCGAGCAATTCGCAATAACCTTATAACGACGGGTTTTCCGCTCCTGGCTCGGGTAAAAACTCACGGGGCCGGGGTACGTCACAGAAAATAATTATTTTTAGACAGAGGAAAGAAAGAAGACTAGGTTTTGTATTTTTTCAGTGAAGGTTGTCTTTATGGCGCAGTTCAAGAAATTAGCTTAAGAGGTTGGCTGATAAGTTCCCGGTCTAACGAAGAAAAACACATTTTTTTGTCAAAATTCGTTTTTATTATTCAACATAGTTCCCTTCAAGAGCGATCCAACGATTATAACGACCTTCGAATTTTTTGATACCATTTTGGTAGTACTCCTTCGGTTTTGCCTCAAAATAGGCCTCAGTTTCGGCGATCACCACTTCATTGCAGCCAAATTTTTTCCCTGCGAGCATCCTTTTGGGAGCCATCGTGGTGCAATGGTTAGCATGCCCGCCTTGCATACACAAGGTCGTGGGTTCGATTCCTGCTTCGACCGAACAACAAAAAGTTCTTCAGCGGTGGATTATCCCACCTCAGTAATGCTGGTGACATTTCTGAGGGTTTCAAAACTTCTCTAAGTGGTTTCACTGTAATGTGGAACGCCGTTCGGACTCGGCTATAAAAAGGAGGTCCCAATTCATGAATTTTTGTCATCGTTCTCAATGACTTGTGGCACGGTGCGTTGTCTTGGTGGAACAACACTTTTTATACCCACCACCATAGAATGGTGACGGGGGTATAATAAGTTTGTCATTCCGTTTGTAACACATCGAAATATCGATTTCCGATTATATAAAGTATATATATTCTTGATCAGCGAGAAATTCTAAGACGATATAACGATGTCCGTCTGTCTGTCTGTTGTAATCACGCTACAGTATTCAATAATGAAGCAATCGTGCAAATCGTGAAATTTTGCACATACTCGTCTTTTTTCTGCAGGCAGGTCAAGTTCGAGGATGGGCTATATCGGTCGAGGTTTTGACATAGTCCCCATATAAACCGACCTCCCGATTTGGGGTCTTGGGCTTATAGGTTAGGTTAGGTGGCAGCCCGATGTATCAGGCTCACTTAGACTATTCAGTCCATTGTGATACCACATTGGTGAACTTCTCTCTTATCACTGAGTGCTGCCCGATTCCATGTTAAGCTCAATGACAAGGGACCTCCTTTTTATAGCCGAGTCCAAACGGCGTTCCACATTGCAGTGAAACCACTTAGAGAAGCTTTGAAACCCTCAGAAACCAGCATTACTGAGGTGGGATAATCCACCGCTGAAAAAGTTTTTGGTGTTCGGTCGAAGCAGGAATCGAACCCACGACCTTGTGTATGCAAGACGGGCATGCTAACCATTGCACCACGGTGGCTCCCTTGGGCTTATAGAAATCGTAGTTTTTATCCAATTTGCCTGAAAATTTGAAATCTAGAGGTATTTTATAACCATAAAGAGGTGTGCCAAAAATGGTGAGTATCGGTCCATGTTTTGGTATAGCCCCCATATAGACCGATCTCCCGATTTTATTTCTTGGGCTTATAGAAACCGCAGTTTTTATTCAACTTACCTGAAATTGGAAATCTAGAGGTATTGTAGGACCACAAATACGTGTGCCAAAAATTGTGAGTATCGGTTCATGTTTTGGTATGGTCCCCATATAAAACGACCTCCCGATTTGGGGTCTTCGGCTTATAGAAACCGTAGTTTTTATCAAATTGGTCTGAAATTGGAAATTTAGAGGTATTTTAGGACCATAAAGAGGTGTGCTGAAAATTGTAAGTATCGGTCCATATTTTGGTATAGCCCCCATATAGACCGATTTCCCGATTCTACTTCTTGGGCTTCTAGAATCCGAAGTTTTTATCCTATTTGCCTGAAATTGGAAATCTAGAGGTATTTTCGGGCCATAAAGAGGTGTGCCGAAAACGGTGAGTATCGGTCCATATTTTAGTATAGCCCCCATAAGAACGATCTCCCGATTTAACTCCTGGGGTTTCTAGAAACCGTAGTTTTTATCTGATTTGCCTGAAAATGTAAATATTCTGGTATTTTAGGCTCACAAAAACGCGTATCGGATTAAGTTTGTATCTGTCCATTTGGTAATGCCTCCATATAGACCGTCTTCACTTCTTGAGGGTGTAGAAGGCGCACTGATTATGAAAATTGCTTGAAACTCAATGTAAAATTTCCAGATTTTACTTCTACAGATTTAAGATTTCAAATCAAGACGTTATTTTATAATTTTCTTGCACACTTATAAGAGATTTTAATGATTCCTCTAAAACTGAAACAACAATGGTTCTTATAAATCCAGAATCTGATATAGTCCTCATAGGTGAAATCTTTAAATTTATCTTCGGGAAGTGTCCTCAAGTCCTCAAGCCCTCCTGAAATTTCAAAGGAAACCCTAATATTTGGTTCATGGTGGAGGGTATTTAAGATTCGGCCCGGCCGAACTTAATGCTGTATATACTTTTTTCTTCTTCATATGGGCAGTGTTGCCGCGATTTCGACCTTCAAACGCTCCAATAACGCCATATAATAGTCACTGTTGATGATTTTTTCCTTCTCAAGATAATCGATAAAAATTATTCCATGCGCATCCCAAACAACAGAGGCCATTACTTTGCCAGCGGACTTTTATGTCTTTCCACGCTTCGGAGACGGTTCACCGGTCGCTGTCCACTCAGCCGACTGTCGATTGGACTCAGGAGTGTAGTGATGGAGCCATGTTTCATCCATTGTCACTTATCGACGGAAAAACTCGGGTGTATTACGAGTTAACAGCTGCAAACACCGATGAGAATCATCAACACGTTGTTGGTTTTGGTCAAATGTGAGCTGGCGCGGCACCCATTTTGCACAGAGCTTCCGCATATCCAAATATTGATGAATGATATGACCAACACGTTCCTTTGATATCTTTAAGGCCTTTGATATCTCGATCAACTTCATTTTACAGTCATTCAAAATCATTTTGTGGATTTTTTTGATGTTTTCGTCGGTAACCACCTCTTTTGGGCGTTCACTGTGTTCACCGTCCTCCGTGCTGATTTCACCACGCTTGAGTTTTGCATACCAATCACCCAGCAAAAAAAGCGTCGCCAAAAAAGTAATGAAAATGTTCTTTTTGGATCCGGAAGTGGTGCAAAATTGGCGCAGAAGCGATGAATTTAACATGGGCTTGTCATAGGACGGGTGTCCTCCATTTCAACAGCCGTTGCATAATATTTGTCAAATAAATAATTAATAAGTAATATTTTGTCAAATAATTATAATAACATTTTTTTTTTAATTTTCTATAATTTTTAATGCATTCTAGCGCTTGTCGGAAACGTTTGACCTCAAATATTTTCAAAAATTCACAATTTTTTCAAATTGGATTTAGCATTTTTTCGACAAAATTTAAATGAGTTGTACCACTTAATGAATTCTTGCTCTGTTTTTATACCCTCCACCATAGGATGGGGGTATATTAACTTTGTCATTCCGTTTGTAACACATCAAAATAGCGCTCTAAGACCCCATAAAGTATACACACAGAAAACAAATTTGTTGTGCCAACCAATTTTTTTGCCAACCGATTTATTTGGTCCCATCTACCATCAGAATATAACCGACAATATTTGTTAGAGCAACCAATTCTTGTCTGGTACAACAATACATAAATTGTTTGGATAACTAAAATTTGAGCACATTAACACCCTAATTGGTAATCCCAACCAATAAAATTTCATTCGTTTGTTAAAACAACTAATTATTTTTTCGGACAACCTTATGAAATTAAGAAACCATCCTTTGAATTAAGTTTAATTTATATTTAATTTTATTACATATTAATATTTCTTGTATTGATTATTGAGCTAATAAAAAATCGTCATCTGTAGAACATTTTTGAACTGGAAAAGAAACTTCACAAAATAGATAGTTGCGATGTTTGCAAACCAATCTGCATAATTTTGAGGCCCAAGGAGGCCCTCGGCCAATAAGAATTCTTCTAAACTTGTAATCTTCCATTTCATAAATCTTATTGGAGGGCAGTTCTCAAAATATTTTGCTTTTAAAGCCTGAAAGAAAAAATACCTAACTTAAAGCCTGAAAGAAAAAATACCTAAATTTTTGCGTTAATATCCAATTTGGCATGATCATGGTGTAATGGTCATTCGGTTTTAATCGCAGAAGTGAAGCCAATGTATCCGAAAAACCTACAGAGCTTAGAACTGAATGGAAATGTTTCAGTTGCGGTACTTATAATTACCGGATCGATTTTCAGCGTGACTCTGAACTCAGGCATGGATCATGAAATGTTGTCGTTACATCGGAAGTCGTCACATTTGTTGAGATATCCCTAGAGGGAAGAAGGTAAAGAGTGAGGAGTATTAATTTAATTTGATGTTTAAGTTACTTACAACTTAAGAATACAGCTACCCAATTTAAAAATATACAAAAAAACTCTCAGACTTGGTCACTCTGAAAACCGGCACCTACAAACGTGGACGGTTTTCTAACTGGACACCTGCCAAATGTGGACAAAAGTTAGACGACCGTTTGTGTCTTCCATTCACTGTATATATATAACTCACAGCAATCCTTTATGGACATGTTCTCTAAATTCGAGTAAACGTCATCAAAATATTGAATTGAAATTTAAAGAATTTAAAGTTGATAATTAATTAGGCAAAACACAATATATTTGTTGTTATATATGTATATGTAGTCCATAGCAACCAATTCCCTTTATAACTATCACATCAGTTAACACAACCAACTTAGTTGTTAAACAGACCTTCAGTTGGGCATGGAAGCATATTGGCAAAAGAAGTCAGTTAGCACAACGGGGTGTAATAAATTGAAATGGTTGCTTACTTCAATATATAAATAACGACCAATACTTGGTCGTGTGTACCAACTTTCGGTCACACCGCTATTATATTGGTTATATAAACTATCTAACAAAAGAAATAACTAACAATTATTCCACACAATTAAAAATTGTGAGTCTCCACTATCAAATTGTTGTCGTAATCGAATTCCAACCAATCATTTCTCTGGGTGTATATATTCTGGGTCGTGGTGAAATCCGTCCGTCCGTCTGTTGAAATCACGCTAACTTCCGAACGAATCAAGCTATGGTATTGCAAATGGACCATATCGATCCACTTTTACGTATTTGGGGGTCCGTTTGTATGGGGGCTATAAACGGACCCCCAAATTTGGCTTGCGAGGCCTCTAAGAGAAGCAAATTTCATCCGATGCGGCTTAAATCTGGTACATGATGTTGGTATATGGTCTCTAACAACCATGCAAAAATTGGTCCACATCGGTCCATAATTATATATAGCCCCCATATAAACCGATCCCCAAATTTGGCTTGCGAGGCCTCTAAGAGAAGCAAATTTCATCCGATCCGGCTGAAATTTGGTACATGGTGTTAGTATATGGTCTCTAACAACCATGCAAAAATTGGTTCACATCGGTGAATAATTATATATAGCCCCCCTATAAACCGATCACCAGATTTGACCTCCGGAGCCTCTTGGAAGACCAAAATTCATCTGAGTCAGTTGAAACTTGGTAACTCGTGATGTTAATATATGGCCTCAAATACCCATGCAAAAATTGGTCGATATCGGTCCATAATTATATATAGGCCCCATATAAACCGATCCCCAGATCCCGACCTCCAGAGCCCCTTGGAAGAGCAAAATTCTTCCCATACGGTTGAAATTTGTTACGTGATGTTAGTATATGGTATCCAACAACTATGCAGGAATTGGTTCCTATCAGCCCATAATTATATATAGCTCTCATATAAACCGATCCCCAGATTTGACCTCCGGTGCCTTTTGGAGAAGCAAACTTCATCCGATCTGCTTGAAATTTTGTACGTGGTGATCGTATATGATATTTAACAACCATGCCAAAAGTGGTCCATATCAGTCCATAATCATATATAGCCCCCACATAAACCGATCCCGAGATTTGGTTTTGGAGCCTCTTGGAGGAGCAAATTTCATCCGAGTGAGTTGAAATTTGGTACATTGTGCTAGTGCATGGTCGTTAACAACCATGCCTAACTAGGTCCATATCGGTCTATAGTTATATATCCCTCAGATAAATCGATTTCCAATTACACAAAAATTGGTCCATATCAAGTTCATAATTGTATATTGTCACCAAATAAGCGACCCCCATATTTCAATTCTGGCTCTCTACGTACCGTGCAAAAAGTCCATATCGATTCGTAATTATTTGTAGACTTAACTATACATAACTTTTTTGTCTAATATATACGACGTATGGACTAACTCACAATTTAGAATACTATGTTAAGAAGTTTTAAGATACCACAACCCAAGTATTTCGATTGTGGATGACAGTCTTTCGTAGAAGTTTCTACGCAATCCATGGTGGAGGTTACATAAGATTCGGCCTGGCCGAACTTACGGCCATATATATTTGTTAACCTATTTGAAACAAATAAAGTTAAAATTATCCAATAAAGGTATGAAAAAACGAAGTTGTAAAAAATTTAATTAAGAGAACATCCTGGGTAGTTAAAATAAAGAACATCATTGGGAGTGCATCTTCTGGAAGTGCTTTAAAAGTTGTGCATTTGGAAGAACTTCCAATTTTTTTGCTGGGCAATTATTGTTGATTTCCCTGGGGCAGAACTCATTATCAAGCCAAGTGTTTGCTTCCACCGTATTTTTCCCTTCAGAAAACAGTATTTTATCAAAACACGAAATTCAGAGAAATTCAATTCAGTGTGGATAAACATTTTTTAAGTGTATTGACTATATGAGTTCTCTAGCCTTCCCAACAAAACCGAGATTATTGCCTCATCGTTGATTAAATTATAAATTCCGAATATATTTCATAATGCTGATTTATTTACTTTTAATTCGATAATAATACAAATTTGTAAAACGTCAATAGAGAATACATTTTTTGCTGGGATTCATAGGTTTATCCAAGGGACAATTAAATGCTGTTGCAAATTCCCAGAGATTTGATAAGGGTCCAATAACACGTATCTCACTAGGGGAATGGTCACCATTTAGGTTATAGAAATTTTTAATATCAGAATTGATCGAATTACACCAATGCTGAGCATAGGATATAAAGAATAATTGATCACTCGTGTAATTGAGGCGAGGCAGCATTTCGGAATCTTTGAAATTGAAGGATTTCCTAAATTTATCATAGGCCATATAGGCCAAGCGTATACCACCATTATCTGCCAAATTTTCCGATTGAGATTCGTGTTCGTCTATGGGCTGATCTTTTTTCATTAATCCACGATATTGTTGGCGAAAACATTTCAAATGTCTATTAAATTTCCACTTGTCAATACCTCTTACTGTCATCGATTTCACATTTTCATCTAAGAGCCATTCTTCTTCATCAAAAGCATGTAGCAGTTCGTGAGATAAAAGAAATCCCAACGATGAAAATGTCAAAGCATTAGGATAATATTTAGACCATATGAAAAAGGGCTGTAGAAATGAGACAGGAACTTTTATGAGATTATCTTTTACAATATAGGCTGGAGTAAAAGATAAATCATAGGAATCCTTGGTTTTGAGCGTTTCTTTCAGTTTGGTTTTAATATTGCGAGCATTGAGCATAAAAATTTCTTTAAGATTATCCACATAATCATCATTGCTCAAAATGAGACCTTCAAGTTCTTTGGGGAAATTTCGATTTTTATGTGAATTAATTTCCAATTGCATTTTCTCAAGTTTTCTTAAGAAACTCTTACGAGTTTCATAGCCCATCCAGTTGTATTGACGGGATAAAAGTAAATCACGAAAAGTTGTCTTTATTGTCCAGAATATATCCTCGATTTCATGTTCCATTTGGGAATTATCGTATTTACGATAGATCATGGCATCCAAGATATTGGAGAAATGTTTTTGGGTTTCTTCAAAGCAATGTAGGGCAGGATCCACTGCACCATAATCCAACATAAAAGGCTCCAATAGATAATAGAAAATATAATTGGCCATTTCTTTCTTATTGGCATAGATGATGGCATTGCTTATACGAAAGATATGATCTTTATGGCCTTTATCCTTGATATCTTGGGGTAAAATTCCAAATACTAATTGCTCATATTTATAGGTATCCACATAGGTTGACAACAAATTCGAAGGAAGCCACATAGATTGCTGGAGTGATCTTTTGGACAAGGATTTCTCTTCAAATTTCTCAATTAATAACGATTCAAAATTGAGAATTTCCCTTGCTGTTTGAGAGGCCAACTCCTGGTCAAAACCTAAAAATTTTTCCAAATTTTCAGCTATAGCTTCTTTGTGGACACCACGATAGATTTCATTATCTTCAGAGCTTAGGTTGGGGGATTTTATTTGAAAAATTCCTTGCTGAATTTTAAATTGTATTTTAGTAATGCCCTCATCCTTGAAATCCGGTAGAATATCATAATCCAATATAACACGAATATTGTATTTGCTGGCGATTTTTGCTACCGTAGTTAACCATTCAAAGGTCTTTGGATTCCATTGATCACCTTCCAATGCAGGCATTTTACCAAATTCCGATATAATTTCTTTTAATTTTTGCCTATATTTCCCTTTGATACTCCTCAAATTCAAACATGAATCATAGAATTGTTTTACCTTTTGCTCAGCTTCATCGAGCATTGTGCTATCCGCGTTGAAAGCCTTAAATACTTTACGTCTGAAGGCATTTGAGATTGTAAAAACAATATCAGATTGATAGGGGTAGGAATTTGCCGGATTATAGCGCTGATAATTGCCACAAGCAAATTCATAGAAATTCTCACAAGGATCCTTTGACTCATCCATATAGTTATGCATTTCTGCTCCTTTGGCCCGAACAAGTATTTCAAGGGAATTTTTATTCTCCGTATTGTTCAAAGGGTTCCCCCTTAGAATTGTGATGAATGTCATAAAACAAAATAACCAAGATAGAGACATAATTTATTTAGATTTTTTTTTTTAAATTTATATTTCTATTTTCGTATAACCACCAAGCCCTTTCAATTTTATTTTGCAACTAATGAAAATCATCCCTCTTATTTATTGAAACATTATTTTTTTGCCATCTGTCAGTGGGGTTATCGTCTGTGACCATTTCAAACAATTTGTATAAAATTTATTAAATCATGCAAGTAACATAAGAAATCATTTCCTTGCTATGCTACAATATAACAAAGAATCCAGATTAAATGATTCAGCTAATGCATTGCACGGAAAAAAGCGAAAAAGCACAGAAGACTTAATATTTGTTTTCTGATTCAAACACTAAATTATTATTTTTTTTAATAGAAAAGTTTTCAATCTCGAAAATCACAGCTTTAATTTGGTATAAAAAATATATTTGATTAAATTATTAATTGTTTTGATTTAAAAATTTCAATTAATTTTTAAATTGATTCAATTAAAAATTTAATTGATGTTAATAGGAAAAGTCAATTAATTTGGTAATCGATTAAATCAAAAATTGATATCGTTTGGAGAAGTTAATCAGTTTTTTTTAAATTGATTCAAGTAATTATTTAAATTCAATCCAATTTAAAATTAACTATTTAATTCAATCAGTTAAACAATTTTCACTAAATTTATTACACACAAAAAAATTTCACGTCAATTTTTCCAATTATAATTTTAAATGAGTTTTAAAAAATATTCAATTAAAAATTTAATTGATGCAACAAACTTTTTTAATTGAAACAAAAATCAATCACAAAAATAATAGTATCAATTAAATTTTTAATTGGATCAATTAACTTTTTAATTGACCTTCAATTATTTTTTATACCCACCACCATAGAATGGTGATGGGGGTATAATAAGTTTGTCATTCCGTTTGTAACACATCGAAATATCGATTTCCGGCTATATAAAGTATATATATTCTTGATCGGGGAGAAATTCTAAGACGATATAACGATGTCCGTCTGTCCGTCTGTCTGTCTGTCTGTCTGTCTGTCTGTCTGTTGTAATCACGCTACAGTCTTCAATAATGAAGCAATCGTGCTGAAAGTTTGCACAAACTCGTATTTTGTCTGCAGGCAGGTCAAGTGTGAAGATGGGCTATATCGGAATAGGTTTTGATATAGTCCCCAAATCCCCGATTTGGGGTCTTGGGGTTATAGAAATCGAAGTTTTTATCGAATTTGAAATCTAGAGGTATTTAATGACCATAAAGAGGTGTGCCCAAAATGGTGAGTATCGGTCCATGTTTTGGTATAGCCCCCACATAGACGATCTCCCGATTTTACTTCTTGGGCTTATAGAAACCGCAGTTTTTATTCAATTTACCTGAAATTGGAAATCTAGAGGTATTGTAGGACCACAAATACGTGTGCCAAAAATTGTGAGTATCGTTCCGTGTTTTGGTATGGTCCCCATATAAACCGACCTCCCGATTTGGGGTCTTGGGCTTATAGAAATCGTAGTTTTTATCCAATTTGCCTGAAATTTGAAATCTAGAGGTATTTTATGACCATAAAAAGGTGTGCCAAAAATGATGAGTATTGGTCCATGTTTTGGTATAGCCCCCATATAGACCGATTTCCCGATTTTACTTCTTGGGCTTTTAGAATCCGAAGTTTTTATCCTATTTGCCTGAAATTGGAAATCTAGAGGTATTTTCGGGTCATAAAGAGGTGTGCCAAAAATGGTGAGTATCGGTCCATATTTTAGTATAGCCCCCATAAGAACGATCTCCCGATTTAACTCCTTGGGTTCTAGAAACCGTAGTTTTGTCTGATTTGCCTGAAATTGTAACTATTCTGGTATTTTAGGCTCACAAACATGTGTATCGGATTAAGTTTTTATCGGTCCATTTGGTAATGCCTCCATATAGACCGACTTCACTTCTTGAGGGTGTAGAAGGCGCACTGAGCATTAAAATTGCTTGAAACTCAATGTAAAATTTCCAGATTTTATTTCTACAGATTTAGGATTTCAAATCAAGACGTTATTTTATAATTTTCTTGCACACTTACAAGAGATGTAAATGATTCCTCTAAAACTCAAACAAAAATGGTTCTTATAAATCCAGAATCTGATATAGTCCTCATAGGCGAAATCTTTAAATTTATCTTCGGGAAGTATCCTCAAGTCCTCAAGCCCCCCTGAAATTTCAAAGGAAACCCTAATATTTGGTTCATGGTGGTGGGTATTTAAGATTCGGCCCGGCCGAACTTAGTGCTGTATATACTTGTTAATTGATACTATCATTTCTGTGATTGAAGACATTTCAATTAAAAATTAATTGGATCAATTAATTTCGTGATTGAATCAGAAACAAATTTTTTTGTGTGTAGCTAACTTGGTGTATTTAGTTACAATCAAACAAGTAAGGAAAGTCTAAAGCCGGGCGGGGCCGACTATATTATACCCTGCACCACGTTGTAGATCTAAATTTTCGATACCATATCACATCCATCAAATGTGTTGGGGGCTATATATAAAGGTTTGTCCCAAATACATATATTTAAATATCATTCGATCTGGACAGAATTTGATAGACGTCTACAAAATCTATAGACTCAAAATTCAAAGTCGGCTAATGCACTAGGGTGGGACACAATGTTAGTTCCACAGTGTTGCGCAGGGTATAAATATGGGAAACATTTAAATCTGAAGCAATTTTAAGGAAAAATTGCAAAAGTTTATTTATGATTTATCGCTCGATATATATTTATTAGAAGGTTACGAAAATTAGAGTCATTTTTTCTACTTTTCGACTAAGCAGTGTCGATTTAACAAGGAAAATGTTGGTATTTTGACCATTTTTGTCGAAATCAGAAAAACATATATATGGGAGCTATATCTAAATCTGAACCGATGTCAACCAAATTTGGCATGCATAGCTACAATGCTAATTCTACTCCCTGTGCAAAATTTCAACTAAATCGGAGTTAAAAATTGGCCTCTGTGGTCATATGAGTGTAAATCGGGCGAAAGCTATATATGGGAGATATATCCAAATCTGAACCGATTTCAATCAAATTTGGCACGCATAGTTACAATGCTAATTCTACTCCCTATGCAAAATTTCAACTAAATCGGAGCAAAAAATTGGCCTCTGCGGGCAAATGAGTGTAAATCGGGCGAAAGCTTTATATGGGAGCTATATCTAAATCTGAACCGATTTGGCTGATATTTTGCAAGTTTTTCGAGACTCATAAAATATTCGGATGTACGGAATTTGAGGAAGATCGGTTGATATACATGCCAATTATGACCAGATCGGTGAAAAATATATATGGCAGCTATATCTAAATCTGAACCGATTTTTTCCAAAATCAATAGAGATAGTCTTTGAGCCGAAACAGGACCCTATACCAAATTTTAGGACAATCGGACTAAAACTGCGAGTTGTACTTTGCACACAAAAATACATCAACATACAGACAGACGGACAGACAGACAGACAGACAGACGGACATCGCTAAATCGACTCAGAATTTAATTCTAAGCCGATCCGTATACTAAAAGGTTGGTCTATGATTACTCCTTCTTGGCGTTACATACAACAGCACAAATTTATTATACCCTGTACCACAGTAGTGGTGAAGGGTATAAATAAGGGAACCATCTGAAGCAATTTTCAGGAAACTTCACAAAAGTTTGTTTATGATTTATGGCTCGATATATATGTATTAGAAGGAAAGTGGTGATTTTACAAGGAAAATGTTGGTATTTTGACCATTTTTGTCGAAATCAGAAAAACATATATATGGGAGCTATATCTAAATCTGAACCGATGTCAACCAAATTTGGAACGCATAGCTACAATGCTAATTCTACTCCCTGTGCAAAATTTCAACTAAATCGGAGTTGAAAATTGTCCTCTGTGGTCATATGAGTGTAAATCGGGCCAAAGCTATATATGGGAGATATATCCAAATCTGAACCGATTTCAACCAAATTTGGCACGCATAGTTACAATGCTAATTCTACTCCCTATGCAAAATTTCACCTAAATCGGAGCAAAAAATTGGCCTCTGCGGGCATATTAGTGTAAATCGGGCGAAAGCTTTTTATGGGAGCTATATCTAAATCTGAACCGATTTGGCTGATATTTTGCAAGTTTTTCGAGACTCATAAAATATTCGGATGTACGGAATTTGAGGAAGATCGGTTGATATACATGCCAATTATGACCAGATCGGTGAAAAATATATATGGCAGCTATATCTAAATCTGAACCGATTTTTTCCAAAATCAATAGGGATCGTCTTTGAGCCGAAACAGGACCCTATACCAAATTTTAGATCAATCGGACTAAAACTGCGAGCTGTACTTTGCACACAAAAATACGTCAACAGACAGACAGACACACAAAAAAATAACTGCAAATAAATATTAACAACTTTATTTGTATGTAAAATCTGCTGATGCTCAACAAATTTGTCTATTGAATATGAGGCATTTGTTGTTGAAATGTGTTTGTAGATGCTTGACAGAGGAAATAATAGAAATATTCAGAATTTTCAACAAATTGTTTTGTTGCGAAAATAGTTGACTGCTACCGATATGAAAACAAAAACAAAAATACAACACTGGTTACGCGCACATCGCTGAGAACATGTACGAAAGCTAAAAGAAGTATGCGAAGAATACCGTTAGAACAAAATGAGTATGAGCACATGCACGTGTATGATAGCAAGCAAAGAGCTCATTAATCAGAGAATACAGAAAAACATTTATAAATATCTGTGAAAAATTTATATTTTTCAATTTGGTAGTTTCTTAAATGTGTTTGTTGTATGAGATAATTAATAAAACCATATTAATATCGGGATTAGAGTTATTACAATTCTAATTAACTAGAATATATATCTCTGTATGTACTTAACAAAATGTCTCCAAAATTGTTCCAGCAATTTTGCAATTTTGGTGCAATAATTCTGTCAATTTCAATTTAATTTTTGTCAATACACCAATAAATTTGTTACAGGTCATTGATAAACTCCAACAAACCACATACAAATTTTTTCGTTCAAATTCAAAAATATTTGTTGAGGATTAAACGTAACGTTCAACAACAAATATTTTGTACTGTTGGAAGCTCAACAAATTACTTACAAATTATGTTATTGAGAACACAAATTATTTGTTGCCTTCTGATGGTAACGATTGCTAACAACTTTTTTTGTAATAATGGTTATTAAAAGTACAAATTAGTTTGTTGCAGGAAAATTAACAAATTTTGTTATTGGTTTTCCAACAAAAGTTATTGGTTCTCAAACTTATTTTTATCTGTGGACGGACATCGCTAAATCGACTCAGAATTTAATTCTAAGCCGATCCGTATACTAAAAGGTTGATCTATGATTACTCCTTCTTGGCTTTACTTAAAAATGCACAAACTTATTATACCCTGTACCACAGTAGTGGTGAGGGGTATAAATATGGGAAACATTTAAATCTGAAGCAATTTTAAGGAAACTTCGCAAAAGTTTATTTATGATTTATCGCTCGATATATGTGTATTAGAAGTTTAGGAAAAATATAGTCATTTTTACAACTTTTCGACTAAGCGGTGGCGATTTTTCAAGGAAAATGTTGGTATATTGACCATTTTTGTCGAAATCGGAAAAACATATATATGGGAGCTATATTTAAATCTGAACGGATTTCAACCAAATTTGGCACACATAGCAACAATGCTAATTCTACCCCCTGTGCAAAATTTCAATTAAATCGGGGTAAAAGATTGGCCACTGTGGTCATATGAGTGTAAATCGAGCGAACGATATATATATGGGAGCTATATCTAAATCTGAACCGATTTCAATAAAATTTGGCACACTTGACTAAACTACTAATTGTAATCCTAGTGCAAAATTTCAACCAAATTGGGGCAAAACTCTGACTTCTGGGACCGTATTAGTCCATATCGGGCGAAAGCTATAAAGGGTGATTCTTTTGAGGTTAGGATTTTCATGCATTAGTATTTGACAGATCACGTGGGATTTCAGACATGGTGTCAAAAAGAAAGATGCTCAGTATGCTTTGACATTTCATCATGAATAGACTTACGATCTGCCACAACGTCGAATTTTCAGTGAATGGGCCCTAGAAAAGTTGGCAGAAAATCCGCTTTTTTATCGACAAATTTTGTTCAGCGATGAGGCTCATTTCTGGTTGAATGGCTACGTAAATAAGCAAAATTGCCGCATTTGGAGTGAAGAGCAACCAGAAGCCGTTCAAGAACTGCCCATGCATCCCGAAAAATGCACTGTTTGGTGTGGTTTGTACGCTGGTGGAATCATTGGACCGTATTTTTTCAAAGATGCTGTTGGACGCAACGTTACGGTGAATGGCGATCGCTATCGTTCGATGCTAACAAACTTTTTGTTGCCAAAAATGGAAGAACTGAACTTGGTTGACATGTGGTTTCAACAAGATGGCGCTACATGCCACACAGCTCGCGATTCTATGGCCATTTTGAGGGAAAACTTCGGAGAACAATTCATCTCAAGAAATGGACCGGTAAGTTGGCCACCAAGATCATGCGATTTGACGCCTTTAGACTATTTTTTGTGGGGCTACGTCAAGTCTAAAGTCTACAGAAATAAGCCAGCAACTATTCCAGCTTTGGAAGACAACATTTCCGAAGAAATTCGGGCTATTCCGGCCGAAATGCTCGAAAAAGTTGCCCAAAATTGGACTTTCCGAATGGACCACCTAAGACGCAGCCGCGGTCAACATTTAAATGAAATTATCTTCAAAAAGTAAATGTCATGGACCAATCTAACGTTTCAAATAAAGAGCCGATGAGATTTTGCAAATTTTATGCGTTTTTTTTTTTAAAAAAGTTATCAAGCTCTTAACAAATCACCCTTTATATGGGAGCTATATCTGAATCTGAACCGATTTCAATAAAATTTGGCACACTTGACTGTAGTACTAATCGTTCTTCTTTTTGCAAAATTTTAAGCGAATTAGGGTAAAACGCTGGCTTCTGGGGTCATATAAGTCCATATCGGGCGAAATATATATATGGGAGCTATATCTAAATCTTAACCGATTTCCTCCAAAATCAATAGGGATCTATTCTGAGCCAAAACACATACTTGTGCCAAATTTGAAGTCGATTGGACTAAAACTGCGACCTAGACTTTGTTTACAAAAATGTGTTCACGTACAGACGGACATGGCTATATCGACTCAGGAGCCCACCCTGAGCATTTTTGCCATGGACACCATGTGTCTATCTCGTCTCCTGCTGGGTGTTGCATACATATGCACTAACTTATAATACCCTGTTCCACAGTGTGGCGCAGTGTATAAAAAGCTAGTAGAGTAGAAAATATTTACTTATTTTTGTGAAATCGGCGTGACATCTATGCTACGTTTGTAATACAGTTTAGTTAAAATCAGGGCTATGCAGTCGGTGTCTGAAGATTTTTCTGGTGTCGGAGTAGTAAAAATTTTGCTCGACTTCGACTCCGGGCCAACCAAAATTTCAAAACACTTATGGCCAGTTTCTCATCCTCCGATTAATTTTAACCGGAGGATAGACCTCCGGTTAGTAAAGTTTTTGTATTTTCTATAAAAATAAAATTTTGACAATTTTTTTTTTAAATAAATTTTTGACAAAATTTTCGATAAAAATAAAATTTTGACAAAATTTTCTACAGAAATAAAATTTTGACAAAATTTTCTATCGAAATAAAATGTTGCCAAATTTTCTATAGAAATAAAGTATTCATTAAATTTTCTATAGAAACAAAATTTTCAATCAAAATAAAATTTTGACAAAATTTTCTATAGAAATAAAATTTTGACTAAATTTTCTATAGAAATGAAATTTTGACAAAATTTTTTATAGAAATAAAGTATTCACAAAATTTTCTATAGAAACAAAATTTTGACAAAATTTTCTATAGAAATAAAATTTTGACAAAATTATCTATAGAAATGCGATTTTGGCAAAATTTTCTATAGAAATAAAGTATTCACAAAATTTTCTATAGAAACAAAATTTTGACTAAATTTTCTATAAAAACAAAATTTTTACAAAATTTTCTATAAAAACAAAATTTTTACAAAATTTTATATAAAAACAAAATTTTTACAAAATTTTATATAGAAACAAAATTTTGACAAACTTTTCTATAGAAACAAAATTTTGACAAAATTTTCTATAAAAATAAATTTTTGACAAATTTTTTTTATAAAAATAAATTTTTGACAAAATTTTCGATAAAAATAAAATTTTGAAAAATTTTCGATAAAAATAAAATGTTGACAAAATTTTCTATAAAAATAAAATTTTGACAAAATTTTCTATAGAAATAAAATTTTGACAAAATTTTTTATAGAAATAAAGTATTCACAAAATTTACTATAGAAACAAAATTTTGACAAAATTTTCTATAGAAATAAAATTTTGACAAAATTATCTATAGAAAGGCGATTTTGGCAAAATTTTCTGTAGAAATAAAGTATTCACAAAATTTTCTATAGAAACAAAATTTTGACTAAATTTTCTATAAAAACAAAATTTTTACAAAATTTTCTATAAAAACAAAATTTTTACAAAATTTTATATAAAAACAAAATTTTTACAAAATTTTATATAGAAACAAAATTTTGACAAACTTTTCTATAGAAACAAAATTTTGACAAAATTTTCTATAAAAATAAAATTTTGACAAATTTTTTTATAAAAATAAATTTTTGACAAAATTTTCGATAAAAATAAAATTTTGCAAAATTTTCGATAAAAATAAAATGTTGACAAAATTTTCTATAAAAATAAAATTTTGACAAAATTTTCTATAGAAATAAAATTTTGACAAAATTTTCTATCGAAATAAAATGTTGACAAAATTTTCTATAGAAATGAAGTATTCACTAAATTTTCTATAGAAACAAAATTTTGACAAAATTTTCTATAGAAATAAAATTTTGACAAAATTTTCTATAGAAATGAAATTTTGACAAAATTTTTTATAGAAATAAAGTATTCACAAAATTTTCTATAGAAACAAAATTTTGACAAAATTTTCTATAGAAATAAAATTTTGACAAAATTATCTATAGAAATGCGATTTTGGCAAAATTTTCTATAGAAATAAAGTATTCACAAAATTTTCTATAGAAACAACATGTTGACAAAATTTTCAATAAAAATAAAATTTTTACAAAATTTTCTATAGAAATAAAATTTTTACAAAATTTTCTATAGAAATAAAATTTTGACAAAAATTTCTATAGAAATGCGATTTTGACAAAATTTTTTATAGAAATAAAGTATTCACAAAATTTTCTATAGAAACAAAATATGACAAAATTTTCGATAAAAATAAAATTTCTATTTTCTATAGAAATAAAATTTTGACAAATTTTTCTATCGAAATAAAATGTTGACAAAATTTTCTATCGAAATAAAATTTTGACAAAACTACATTTTTGCAAAATAATGTTTTTTGGTAAATTTTTCTCCAAATGTTGATAGATTATTTTTGTCTCAAGTTTCGACCGTGTTTTTGATCATGGCTTTTACAAAATCGAGATTTTTTTCCCGCATGAGCTGGTCTGTTTTGAAAAATTTGCAAAGGATTTTTTATTTTAGATTTTTTCCGCCATTATTTAAATGAATACGATGAGTAAAATCTGGAAATTTTACTTTCAGTTTTAGAGCAATGCGCCTGCTATACCCTGAAAGAAGTGTTTTCTTTTCTGAGGAACGAAATTTTAGACAAGCAAAGTTTCCTTTTGATATAAATTTTAGAGACAATCGTTGAATCGCTTATCAAAAATTCAGATTAGTTTGCTCTAAACGAAAATACTTTATACAAAACGGGAACGTTTATCTAAAATTTCATTCCGGAGGAAAATATTTTTTCTTTAGGTGTACCCTCAAGAATTAGGTGTACCCTCAAGAATTAGGTGTACCCTCAAGAATTCGGTCTATATCAATGCCTTACCAAATGGACCGGTAAAATAAATGCGATACAGAATTTTAAAATTCCAGTATATTTACATTTTTGTGGAAATCGGATAAAAACTACGGTTTCTTGAAGCCCAAGGAGTTAAAGCTGGAGATTGGTCTAAAACATGGGTCTATAGGGGGCTATACCAAAACATGGACCAATACTCACCACCTCTTTATGTTCCTCAAATACCTCTAGAATTCCACTTTCAGACGAATTGGGTGAAAACTACGAATTCTAGAATCCCAAGAAGTAAAATCGGGAGATCAGTCTATATATAGGGGCTATACCAAAACATGGACCGATACGGACCATTTTCGACACATCTCTTTATGGTCCTAAGATACCTCTAGATTTGTAATTTCCCAAGAAATAAAGTCGGGAGATCTGTTTTTCAGCGCACCCACAGAAGGAATATGATCACCTCAAACATGTTTTAAGAGCAAAATGTTATTTTTGGATGGTGAGCAGGTTATATTTGACGAGAAAATAACATTTTAGTGACAAACATGTTACATGGTCACCATACAAAAATAACATTTTGCTCTTGAAACATGTTTGATGTGATCATATTCCTTCTCTGCATATGGTCGATTATCCCACCTCAGTATTGCTGGTGACATTTCTGAGTGTTTCAAAGCTTCTCTAAGTGGTTTCACTGCAATGCGGACTCGGCTATAAATAGAATGTCCCTTGTCATTGAGCTTAACATGGAATCGGACAGCACTCAGTGATAAGAGAGAAGTTCACCAATGTGGTATAACAATGGACTGAATAGTCTAAGTGAGCCTGATACATCGGGGAGCCACCTAACCTAACCTACACACAAAAATTTTTTTTTCTGATTCAATCACGAAATTAATTGATCCAATTAATTTTTAATTGAAATGTCTTCAATTACAGAAATGATAGTATCAATTAAAAAATTAGTTGAAGGTCAATTAAAACGTTAATTGATCCAATTAAAAAATTAATTGATACTATTATTTTTGTGATTGATTTTTGTTTCAATTAAAACAATTGTTGAATCAATTAAATTTTTAATTGAATATTTTGTAAAACTCAATTAAAATTTTAATTGGAAAAATTTTCGTGAAATGTTTTTGTGTGTAACCTAAATACACTTATTGGTTACTGTATATCGCAGCCGTTCTCTGATACATACTTTATGGGGTCTGAGACCTATATTTCGATATGTTACTTCCACCCATTCTGTAGTAGAGGTTAAGAACTACCCATCCCAATTAGCACTCGTCTTTTTTAATAACTGCTGACTTTCAGCTTAGTCAGAGTAGATAAGTTAACAATTTAATTAAATTCAATTAATTTTTGACATTGTTTTCTTCGTCTACTTATATTTTATTTACATAATTAACAAACTCTCCGTCTGGCGTGGTGAGCCATTATCTTCCAAAAGCAACTGAATGTTGTAAACTATTTTAGACATTTTTATGCCCATAATCAGTAACACCACAAAGAAAACATAAATTTATCTTGTCGTTGACGGTGGTGGTGGTGGTTGTAGATACATTTCCATTTAATGTTCAGACGCAATGTTTTGGTGGCATTTAATTACACAATTAATATCAAATTAGGTCATTTTATGAACAAACAAGCCTACATGCCAGATGAGAAGAATAACGTCTGCATAGGTTATGGTGGTGAGGTATTACATACAAGATTCGTACCACTTGTTCGTTCATGTTGTATGATAGTGGCGATGGTATTATTGTATGTTGTGGTAGTTCTACAATTGGATGTAGTTTTTACACCTGCTGTATAATTTTATTCATCTTTGGGTCAATACACACCCTCAGTTAGATGCTTCCAGTAATAAATTCGTATATTAGCATTGACCAAAAAGTCAGGTACAGGTGGTAATGGGTTAATTTCAATCAACAAAATATTTAAATTCAAGTATATAGGGTCGAAAATCTAGTTACTTGAAAATATATAGAACTTCAGGTGAATTTCAAGAAATATACAACCTCAAGAAATAGGCCCAAATGATATGGTTCAAGTTAAATTTAAATTTTCTGATAGTGATAATTTTTACCCCCATATCTCGAATCAGTACGAAAAGTAAAATCTAGCAAATAACAAGTATATACGGCCGTAAGTTCGGCCAGGCCGAAGCTTATGTACCCTCCACCATGGATTGCGTAGAAACTTCTTCTAAACGTACCAAGAGGCCACAAAACCAAAACTCGGGATCGGTTTATATGGGGGCTATATATGATTATGGACTGATATGGACCAATTTGGCACTGTTGTTAAATAACGTATACTACCACCACGTACCAAATTTCAACCAGATCGGATGAATTTTGCTTCTCCAAAAGGCACCGGAGGCCAAATCTGGGGATCGGTTTATATGGGTGTTATATATAATTATGGACTGATATGAACCAATTCCTGCAAGGTTGTTGGATACCATATACTAACATCACTTACCAAATTTCAACCGAATCGGATGAATTTTACTCTTCCAAGGGGGCTCCGGAAGTCAAATCTGGTGGTCGGTTTATATGGGGGCTATATATAATTATGCACCAATGTGGACCAATTTTTGCATGGTTATTAGAGACCATATACTAACACCATATACCAAATTTCAGCCCGATCGGATGAAATTTGCTTCTCTTAGAGTCTCCGCAAGCCAAATCGGGGGATCGGTTTATATGGGGGCTATATATAATTCTGGACCGATGTGAACCAATTTTTGCATGGTTGTTAGAGACCATATTTATATGGGGGCTATATATAATTATGGACCGATATGGACCAATTTTTGCATGGTTGTTAGAGACCATATACTAACACCATGTACCAAATTTCAGCCGTATTGGATGAAAATAGTTTCTCTTAGAGGCTCTGCAAGCCAAATCGGGGGATCGGTTTATATGGGGGCTATATATAATTATGGACCAATGTGAACCAATTTTTGCATGGTTATTAGAGACCATATACTAACACCATATACCAAATTTCAGCCGGATCGGATGAAATTTGCTTCTCTTAGAGTCTCCGCAAGCCAAATCGGGGGATCGGTTTATATGGGGGCTATATATAATTCTGGACCGATGTGAACCAATTTTTGCATGGTTGTTAGAGACCATATATTTACACCATGTACCAAATTTCAGCCGGATCGGATGAAATTTGCTTCTCTTAGAGGCTCCGCAAGCCAAATCGGGGGATCGGTTTATATGGGGGCTATATATAATTATGGACCGATATGGACCAATTTTTGCATGGTTGTTAGAGACCATATACTAACACCATGTACCAAATTTCAGCCGGATTGGATGAAAATAGTTTCTCTTAGAGGCTCTGCAAGCCAAATCGGGGGATCGGTTTATATGGGGGCTATATATAATTATGGACCAATGTGAACCAATTTTTGCATGGTTGTTAGAGACCATATACTAACACCATGTACCAAATTTCAGCCGGATCGGATGAAATTTGGTTCTCTTAGAGGCTCCGCAAGCCAAATCGGGGGATCGGTTTATATGGGGGCTATATATAATTATGGACCGATATGGACCAATTTTTGCGTGGTTGTTAGAGACCATATACTTACACCATTTACCAAATTTCAGCCGGATCGGATGAAAATTGTTTCTCTTAGAGGCTCTGCAAGCCAAATCGGGGGATCGGTTTATATGGGGGCTATATATAATTATGGACCGATGTGGACCAATTTTTGCATGGTTGTTAGAGACAATATACTAACACCATGTACCAAATTTCAGCCGGATCGGATAAAATTTGCTTCTCTTAGAGGCCTCGCAAGCCAAATTTGGGGGTCCGTTTATATGGACCGATATGGCCCATTTGCAATACCATCCGACCTACGTCAATAACAACTACTTGTGCCAAGTTTCAAGTCGATAGCTTGTTTCGTTCGGAAGTTAGCGTGATTTCAACAGACGGTCGGACGGACGGACAGACGGACATGCTCAGATCGACTCAGAATTTCACCACGACCCAGAATATATACTTTATGGGGTCTTAGAGCAATATTTCGATGTGTTACAAACGTAATGACAAAGTTAATATACCCCCCATCCTATGGTGGAGGGTATAAAAACAGCTACTTAAATTGGGAATCTAGGGGAATTATAGGTCAATATTCCCTAGATTTCCAATTTTAGCCATATGGCATAGGGAGCCACCGTGGTGCAATGGTTAGCATGCCCGCCTTGCATACACAAGGTCGTGGGTTCGATTCCTGCTTCGACCGAAAACCAAAAAGTTTTTCAGCGGTGGATTATCCCACCTCAGTAATGCTGGTGACATTTCTAAGGGTTTCAAAGCTTCTCGAAGTGGTTTCACTGCAATGTGAAACGCCGTTCGGACTCGGCTATAGAAAGGAGGTCCCTTGTCATTGAGGTTAACATGGAATCGGGCAGCACTCAGTGATAAGAGAGAAGTTCACCAATGTGGTATCATAATGGACTGAATAATCTAGTGAGCCTGATACATCGGGCTGCCACCTAACCTAACCTAACCTAGCCATATGGCATAAAAACTACCGATTCTAGAAGCCCCGGTCTATATGGGGGTTATATCATAAAAACAAGTAAGGAAAGTCTTAAGTCGGGCGGAGCCGACTATATTATACCCTGCACCACTTTGTAGATCAAAATTTTCGATACCACACTGAAAAAAATATTGTCGTGAGGTCAAAGATTTCATGTCTTTAAAATACGAATGCAAATTTTTCTTAGCATAGAAGACGCATTTCTCTAATATAAAGTTTTTTTCCTTGTCCAAAAGTCGATGAACTTTTCAATGAAGTCGTATTGTCCTTATAATTAAGTGATTTCACTTAAAAATGGGTATCATAACATGAAAGAAAAATTTTTTGAGCTAAGGTCAACTTGACTTTAATAATTCCGAAAAATTCTTTAAATTTAATGAAATTATCTTAAGATTTGTTGTCTTTTTGCATCTTGACTACAAAGCAAAAAATCGTTAAAATATAGGACATGTTTTTCAACACTTTATTTTAAAGACGTTTTTAACTTGAAACATAGCATAATTTCAACGGGAAGTCGAGTCTGAATGTGGAAAATAAAGTTGTCGTTAACTCGTTTTTAAAGGACTTTGAAGAGAAATAGCTGAAAAAGCGAAAAATTAAAATTTGCTTCCTAGAAGCAAGTACACAAAACCCAAATTTAAAAGAGAATTGTGTCTTGTATTCTCCGCTTCTTTGGCTCGGAATCAATACCAAAATTTTTAATGTAAAAACAAAATCTTTGGAACCGGGCATGCTTTTTTTCAGTGCATGGACCGATACACATTGTATTTGGAGCACCTACTTGGCGGCTAACATTCCTCTGAAATTCCAATTTCAGAAAAATTGGATAAAAATTGCGGCATATAATTGGATTGAAATCAAATCGGCAATTTGGTCTATATGGAGGATATACCAAAAGACACATCTGTACTAGAGGTGCGCACGTGACACGAAATTGTCGTGACTCACTCGTGAGCCGTGTCCACAGTCCAAAAATAACATTTTGTTCCAAAAGAAAATTTGGAATCTTTGCTTCAAAATTTGTTTCATTAAATTTAGGACATACATTTTGAAAATTTGGGTCCCTTCGTTAAAGTTGCATGTCTTTAAACTACGGCAAATTTTCCTTAAAGTAAAGAAACACATTTTTGATTTAAAGAAATCGTCCTTAAATTAACTGAAATATTGAATCTTTAGATTTAAGATAAAAATGCTTCAAATATAGGCTAAGACTTATTTTGAGGATATAGCATCTTTGGTTTAAAGTTTTTTGGAATTAAGAAAATATTTTTTACTTCGAAGTATCCGTCATAATTTGAATTTTTAAACTGACATTTGTTTGTACGTGAATAATTTTATTAGTATACCGGAAAAATAGAATGAAAATTCGATAAATGAGATGTGTATATTAATTTTAATTTTATAGATCCTAGATTTAAATCCAGATAGGTCGCAAAAAAATTTCCTTATTTTTAAGAACCCGCATTTTTGGGTCGGAATCAATACCAAAATCCTTGAAGGAAGGTCAAAATATTTGGATCCAAGTAAACTTTTTTTTTGAGTGTAGGAAACAAATTTTAATTTATTTATTTTTGTTTTCAGATTTTTTCTTCACGTCCTATCAAAATCCTTTAAAAATGTGTTAACGACAATTTTAGTTTACAAATTCAGACTCGATTTCCTATTTTTGAACGCTTTTTTTGTTTTGTAGTCAAGATGCAAAAAGTCAACAAAGTTTTCGGAATTATTAAAGTCAAATTGACCTTAGCGAAACACAGGTTTCTTTAATGTAAAGACACCCAGTTTTAAGTCGAATCACTGAACTACACGCAGAGAAGAAACATGATTGTTACAATCATGTTTCTTCTCTGTTAACGACAATTTAAGTTTAATGTTAACGACAATTTTAGTTTACAAATTCAGACTCGATTTCCTATTTTTGAACGCTTTTTTTGTTTTGTAGTCAAGATGCAAAAAGTCAACAAAGTTTTCGGAATTATTAATGTCAAATTGACCTTAGCGAAACACAGGTTTCTTTAATGTAAAGACACCCAGTTTTAAGTCGAATCACTGAACTACACGCAGAGAAGAAACATGATTGTTACAATCATATTCGAAGAGCAAAATAATATGATAGGAGCTATTTTTGCGGCGAACATGTAACATTTTCACCTGCAACCATGTTGGCTCAGTGAACATGGTTGTAAGAAAAATAAAATTGTCCTCATCTAAAATGTTATTATATTGATAAAAAGAACTTTGTTTCCATTAAAAGACAATGGTCACGATCTAAAACGTTATGGTATTCGTCAAAAATGGTTTTCTTCCAGATAAAAGAACATGGTCACAACTTAAAATGTTTTAATCTTTATGAAAAAACTTTTTACGTCGTCGAAAAAAGGACGCCACTTGAGACAAGAAAACATGAAATTAACATTATTTATTTGTTTTTATTTATTTATAAACTAATTCATTGTTTATTTGTGTTCATAATGTCGTGCAAGCAAACATCACACATTGTTAGACGCTCTATTTTGGTTCAATTTCAACAATATGTAATCATTCCATATTTACTTCGTGACCATCAAATGTACCAACGCAGACATCATGTAACTGCAAATAAAAATAAATTCTACCATATATCAAAATGCAGAAAACAGGTACATTTTTATACCCTCCACCATAGGATGGGGGTATACTAACTTTGCCATTCCGTTAGTAACACATCGAAATACTGCTCTAAGACCCCATAAAGTACACTCAAAAAAAAGTGAACTCTTTATTTCACTAAAGCCATATTAACTTTATATTAGTTCATAGAATCATTATGTTTGGAAAAAGTTTATTTTAGTCAAATAATTTTTTGCGTATGTTAGTTAAATGAACTAAAAAACGGGAAAAAGTTATACACAAATAAAGCATAAAGATTTCCTAATTTCGTATTTCTTAAAAAATAGTTCATTATTTCTTTAAATTTGTAAATTTGACCAAAAATGTGTCCATCGTGAACTTCGTATGTCACTAAAGACATTTTTGCAATTTTGAACTCCAAGATTTCTCTTAAAACTACAAAATTTTCTTTAACTACTGAAAAAATTTAGTTATGTCTAATAAATTTTCTTGAATTTGTCGAAAAATATTTACTTATTTTTGCCATATCGGAGTGATGCCAGCGCTTGTAATACCGTTTAGTTAAAATTTTCTAAAAAAGTTCCAAATTTTCTAAAATTAATCGAAAGTTATCTTTCCTGGTGGGTTCACTGTTTTTTCAGTGTATATATATTCTGGGTCGTGGTGAAATTCTGAGTCGATCTGACCATGTCCGTCCATCCATCTGTTGTAATTACACTAACTTCCGAATGAAACAAGCTATCGACTTGAAACTTGGCACAAGTAGTTGTTATTGATGTAGGTCGGATGGTATTGCAAATGGGACATATCGGTCCACTTTTACGTATAGCCCCCATATAAACGGACCCCCAAATTTGGCTTGCCGATCCTCTAAGAGAAGCAAATTTCATCCGATCCGGCATAAATTTTGTACATGATGTTAGTATATGGCCTTTAACAACCATGCAAAAATTGGTCCACATCGGTCCATAATTATATATAGCCCCCATATAAACCGACCCCCCGATTTGGCTTGCCGAGCCTCTAAGAGAAGCAAATTTCATCCGATCCGGCTGAAATTTGCTGCATGGTGTTAGCATATGGTCTCTAACAACCATGCAAAAATTGGTTCACATCGGTCTATAATTATATATAGCCCCCATATAAATGGACCCCAAAATTGGCTTGCAGACCCTCTAAAAGAAGCAAATTTCATCCGATCCGGCTGAAATTTGCTACATGGTGTTAGTATATGGTCTCTAACAACCGTGCAAAAATTGGTCCAAATCGGTCTATAATTATATATAGCCTCCATATAAATGGACCCCAAAATTGGCTTGAAGACCCTCTAAAAGAAGCAAATTTCATCCGATCAGGTTGAAATTTGGTATATGGTGGTACACATCGGTCCATAATTATATATAGCCCCCATATAAACCGATCCCCAGATTTGACCTCCGGAGCCTCGTGGAAGAGCAAAATTCATCCGATTCGGTTGAAATTTGGTACGTGGTGATCGTATATGATATTTAACAACCATGCCAAAAGTGGTCCATATCAGTCCATAATCATATATAGCCCCATATAAACCGATCCCGAGATTTGGTTTTGGAGCCTCTTGGAGGAGCAAATTTCATCCGAGTGAGTTGAAATTTGGTACATTGTGCTAGTATATGGTCGTTAACAACCATGCCTAACTAGGTCCATATCGGTCTATAGTTATATATATCCGTCAGATAAATCGATTTCCAATCACACAAACATTGGTCCATATCATGTTCATAATTCTATATAGCCCCCATATAAGCGACTCCCATATTTCAATTCTGGTTCTCTACGTACCGTGCAAAAAGTCCATATCGATTCGTAATTATTTGTAGACTTACCTATACATAACTTTTTTGTCTAATATATACCATGTATGGACTAACTCACAATTTAGAAAACGATGTTAAGAATTTTTACGATACCACAATCCAAGTATTTCGATTGTGAATGACAGTCTTTCGTAGAAGTTTCTACGCAATCCATGGTGGAGGGTACATAAGATTCGGCCTGGCCGAACTTACGGCCGTATACACCCAGAGAAGGAATATGATTACCTCAAACATGTTCTAAGAGCAAAATGTTATTTTTGGGTGGTGACCATGTAACATGGTTTTCGCAACCATGTTATTTTCTCGGAAATCATGTATCTGATTTCGGCAAGCAGGTTATATTTGACGAGAAAATAGCATTTTAGTGATAAACATGTTACATGGTCACAATACAAAAATAACATTTTGCTCTTGAAACATGTTTGAGGTGATCATATTCCTTCTCTGCGTGTATACTTGTTTTTTATTAGTATACCGGAAAAATAGAATGAAAATTCGATAAATGAGATCTGTATACTAATTTTAATTTTATAGATCCTAGATTTAAATCCAGATAGGTCGCGAAAAAATTTCCTTATTTTTAAAAACCCGCATTTTTGGGTCGGAATCAATACCAAAATCCTTAAAGGAAGGTCAAAATCTTTGGATCCAAGTAAACGTAGGAAATACATTTTAATTTATTTTTGTTTTCAGATTTTTTCTTCATGTCCTATCAAAATCCTTTAAAAATGTGTTAACTACAATTTTAGTTTACAAATTCAGACTCGATTTCCTATTTTTGAACGCTTTTTTGTTTTGTAGTCAAGATGCAAAAAGTCAACAAATTTTTCGGAATTACTAAAGTCAAATTGTCCTTAGTTAAACAAAGTTTTTTTTTTTAATGTAAATACACCCAGTTTTAAGTCGAATCACTGAACTATAAGAACAAACCCCCTTCAGTGAAAAGTTAATAGACTTTTGGTTCCCTTAATATCTCCGTCATGAATATGGTTTATCTTCCAACAAATTTCTCTAAGTTCACTCTATATCCGGGTCAAATTCTCAAAGCTACACAAATATGCTGTTAATTTACTGATGTTTGCAGTACACCACAGCACAAACTGTAAATCAAGTACCATGACATGGCCATGGCAGCAATATGAGGTGTAAAAGCTAACACATTAGATGATGGTAGCAAATTGCTATTGCTGGCCATATTTCAAAAGGCTTAAGGCTAAACTGGAGACAATTATAATTTATGATCAAATCTTACTGTAGAAAAATCCCATATCCAAACAAACATCATCCATGGTGAAAGGCATTTTGACCTTTATAGCGAATGCTTGAAGGGAAGAAATATTTTCAATTCACCTAAAGTTTGGAAAACCAAATATTTCGCTCAACTCAACTCTTCTGTACAATTTGACCAAATTCATACCAGTTTGACACTTCGTTTCCCGTGGTATCATCGTACTATGGGGGAAAGCTTTTCCCATCTGGTTTCTCATCCTACGCATATTTTTTTTTGAGGAAATATTTCGTTACACATACAAATTCTCCTCATATGCATAAGCCATAAAAACTTGTGACATAGCAAGTCAAGAGATTGACAGTAGTTTTCCTAACGAGAAATTATGATCACTGCATACATTTTCATGCAATGCCATAGCAACCATCATCTATGCCATAATAAAAAACAAACCAAAAAAAAAAAACAAAGTAGCCGGGAAGAGAAAATTGGCTAAAAACAATTTGCCAAGGCCAATAAACAGCATTTTGTACCGTGAATTTATGCGCTAACCACTAACCGAATGTAGGATTTATAAGATGCGTTGATATTTCGTTTTTTTTTCTTCTGCTAATGCCACCACACTATCTTGGAATATGTCAGATTTGCCGACATGTTGTCCACTCCATAGTGCTATAGCAAAGATTTTAGCAGCATACACATCGTTTGGGAATAATAGTGTACTTGGTGTATCCAGGAGCAACGGCAGTGGGAAGATTCATTATCATCTGAGGAAATGGCATCATCATTGCCATAATTTGCTTCATTATCTCCATCCTACTCAAATCAAAGAGGGATTCTTATCTTTTGTTTTTCATTCGATGAATGCACTCATTCATAGGCTAAACTCGTAGTTTCCCAGCAAAAAAAAAATTGGAAGTTGTACCACAAACATTTCTTTCAAAGCCCATCCCAGAATCCCCCATCGAGTTTTTTCAACTTCCGATGCAGTCCTTTTGCAAAAGTCCACAAACATTTCTTCTAAAGCGCATCGTGGGATCCCCCAATGAGTTATTTCCACTTCCGATGCAGTCCTTTCGGACAAGTGCACAAACATTTCTTCTAAAGCGCATATTGGGATCCTCCAATGATTTTTTCTACTTCCGATGCAGTCCTTGCGGACAAGTATTACAAAGAACGCAATCAGGCTATTTTAAGTGCAAATTTTGGACAATTAAATTTTACAAAAAAAATAGAAAACTAATAAAAAAAAAAACTAAAAAAATATAAAATTAATAAAAAATAATACAAAAAAAAAATAAATTTCATCCCCGCTGGTATTTGAACCTGTGCCGTTTGACTTTTTCGCTTCCATGGAAGTTCTTTTGAGAAGGTTTTGCAAATTACGAGAATTTTTAATTTTTTTTTTTTGATTTTTAATGGAAAAAATATATTTATGCGAAAATATATGCCGAAAATAAAAAATTAAAACGATGCATGACATAAAAAATAATTTTTTAGAAAAATAGTTGATAACAAAAATTGCTGCTGGTGAGATTTGAACCTGCGTTTCTTATTTTTTCGTTCATACTAATAAAGAACATCTCGAGAAGCAATTAGAATGTTATTCCTTGGTGCGTATTACGATCATATCACAAACATTTGAATTGACCTTTCGACGCTTTATGTTCAATGGCGTTGGTGGCTGAGTGTGCTAAGGCTTTCTGTTATGGTGCCAGCAAACCCAGGTTCAACCCCTGGTCGGAGCGAAAAAGTTTTTCAAATTGTAAAAATTAGATAATAGGAAAATAATTGTGTAATAAAACATATGGATGAAAAAAAGTGAAATTGGTTGAAAAAAAATTGTTTTTTTTTCGCTTTTTAAATTTCTTCATTCAAATTAACTTCCATGGCACAACTTCTAAAGCAGTGCAAAGGATCCAAAAAGGGAGTACTTCCGTCCTATGACAAGCCCATGTAAAATTCATTGGAGATTATCCAAGTTTGCACCACTTCCGGATCACATATTGGGGATCCAAACTACTTTTTTGGAAGCTCTTTTTTTGCTGGGTTCTTGTTTCACCGTTACCTACGCATTTAGGGATTTCCCTACACAGAAACGGAATCACTAAAATATTTCAATTTAAAAGAATTAGAATTGAATACGTAAACCCTTAAAAAATTAATTTCTACACTCAAAAAATTAATTGCTACACTCAAAAAAATTTTGCTTGGATTCAATGTTTTTGACCTTCCCTTAAGGATTTTGGTATTGATTGCGAGCCAAGGATGCGGCTTCTTTAAAATAAAGAATTTTTTTGGCGAACTATGTGGCTCTAAATCTAGGATCAATAAAATTAAAATTAGGATAGAGATTTTATTTACCAAATTTTCATTCTCTTTTCACGGTATGTTAATAAAACAAATGCCAGTTTAAAAATCCTAATTATTACGGATACTTCAAAGTAAAACACGTTTTCTTAATTAAAAAAAAAAAACTTTAAACCAAAGACGCTAAATCCTTAAAATATGTTTTTGCCTATGTTTGCAGAGTTTTTATTTTAAATCTAAAGATTCAAAATTTCAGTTTATTTATGGACAATTTCTTTAAATCAAAAATGTGTTTCTTTTGTTCAAGGAAAATGTGCCTTAGTTCACAGCCATACGACTTTAACGGAGGAACTCAAAATGTCTAAAATTTGTAGCCTAAATTTAATAAAGAAATTTAGAAGCAAAAATCATAAAGTTTATTTTAATTCATTCATTCATTATTTTAAAGAAATTCGTCCTTAATTTTTTTTTAAACTGCGCATCCTAAAATTTAGATTGCGTTATCTTTAGTATTAAATATTTGTACAACTATATTTTAATCGAAACGATTGTCATTTTTTATTTTTTTTTATTTTATTTGATAAAATATTAATTATACCAATCAACATCATACTTACATACAAAAACAATTTTTCTAATTAAAAATATAATAGAAAATGTTTGTCAGTAATAATTAGTTTTTACAAGAACAAAAATATCACAAAATAGTTCCAATTAAGTTTAAAACGTGATCAATTAAAAAATTCACTGATGAGTGAATTAATGAGCTGACTAAACAAGATCATGTTTTAATAAAAAAAGAAAAAAAAAACAGGTATATACGGCCGTAAGTTCGGCCAGGCCAAAGCTTATGTACCCTCCACCATGGATTGCGTACAAACTTCTTCTAAACACTGCCATCCACAATCGAATTAATGCGGTAACGCCTGCCGATGGAAAGTTATCTTAAAACCTCCTAACACCGTCTTCTAAATTGTATGTAAGTTCATATGTGGTATATATTAAATCAAAAAAGATCGATTAAATACGTATATAATTCAGTTTGACAAAATTTTCTATGGAAATAAAATTTTGACAAAATTTTCTATAGAAATAAAATTTTAACAAAATTTTCTATAGAAATAAAATTGTCACAAAATTTTCTATAGAAATAAAATCTTGACTAAATTTTCTATAGAAATAAAGTTTTGACAAACTTTTCTATAGAAATGAAATTTTAACAAAATTTTCTATAGAAATAAAATTTTCTATAGAAATGAAATTCTAACAAAAATTTCTATAGAAATAAAATGTTAACAAAATTTTCTATAGAAATCTTGACAAAATGTTCTATAGAAATAAAGTTTTGACAAAATTTTCTATAGAAATGAAATTTTAACAAAATTTTCTATAGAAATGAAATTTTAACAAAATTTTCTATAGAAATAAAATTTTAACAAAATTTTCTATAGAAATCTTGACAAAATTTTCTATAGAAATAAAGTTTTGACAAAATTTTCTATAGAAATAAAGTTTTGACAAAATTTTCTATAGAAATGAAATTTTAACAAAATTTTCTATAGAAATGAAATTTTAACAAAATTTTCTATAGAAATAAAATTTTGGTAGATTATTTTTGGCTCGAGTGGCAACCATGATTATGAACCGATATGGACCAATTTTTGTGTGATTGGAGATAGGCTAAATATAACTATAGACCTATATGAACCAATTTTGGTATGGTTGTTAGCGGCCATATACTACCACCACGATCCAAATTTGAACCGGATCGGATGAAGTTTGCTACTTCAAGAGGCTCCGGAGGTCAAATCTGGAGAACGGTTTATATGGGGGCTATATATAATTATGGACCAATTCTGGCACGGTTCGTAGAGACCATATACTAACACCACGTTACAAATTTGAACCGGATTGGATGAAATTTGCTTCTCTTAGAGACTCCGCAAGCCAAATCTGGGGGTCGGTTTATATGGGGGCTATATATAATTATGAACTGATATGGACCAATTCTGGCACGGTTGTTAGAGATCATATACTAACACCACGTTCCAAATTTGAACCGGGTCGGATGAATTGTGCTCTGGAGAACGGTTTATATGGGGGCTATATATAATTATGAACCGATATGGACCAATCCTGGCACGGATCTTAGAGACCATATACTAACACCATGTTCCAAATTTCAACCGGATTGGATGAAATTTGATTCTCTTAGAGACTCCGAAAGCCAAATCTGGGGATCGGTTTATATGGGGGCTATATATAATCATGGACCGATGTGGACCAATTTTTGCATGGTTTTTAGAAACCATATACCAACACCATGTACCAAATATCAGCCGGATCGGATGAAATTTGTTTCTCTTTGAGGCTCCGTAGGTCAAATCTGGGGATCGGTTTATATGGGGGCTATATATAATCATGGACCAATGTGGACCAATTTTTGCATGGTTGTTAGAGAACACATACCAACACCATGTACCAAATTTCAGTCAGATCCAGATTTCCAAATAAAAATATAATTGAAAATGTTATAAGTATAATTAAAAAATTCATAAGAAAAAATAAATCTTTATAAAAGTAAAAGAAAATTATTTCATATAAAGGTAAACTAATTAATAATACAATAAATAATTTATAGCCTCGATAAAAAAAAATTAATTGAGTATCGCGACCACAATTAATTAAATTTTTTAATTGAACCAATTACAAAATTAATTAAAAGTTCCCAAGAAATCGATTAAATTTGTAATCAAGTATATTACTTACTTCTAATTATAAATTTTAGCCAGGCCAAATCTTATGCACCCTTCTTGCATTACATTATGCTTGAAATTTCATTCAGATCAGATGAAATTTTCTCTTCCAAGAGGCTATGGAAATCAAATCTAGGGGTCGGTTCATATGGGTGCTATACCTAAAAGTGGTCCGATATGATCACTTAACATACCTACATTAATAACAACTACTTCTATCAAGTTTGAAGTCGATAGCTTGTTTCGTTCGGAAGTTAGCGTGATTTCAACAGACAGCCGGACATCGCTACATTGGCTACAAATTTTACCACGACCCAAAATATATATTTTGTATGAGACCTGAGACCAAGATTTCGATGTGTTACAAATCCCATGGTGGAGGCTATACTTATTTGGATCAATTAATTTTGTGATTGCGATTTTGAGAAAAACTATCGTTGGTTTGTAATTTAAAAATTATTTAAAAGAAACAAATACGTACAGAGACATGGTGATTATTAATCTGTAAAATTATGCGCGTTTAAAATATTTATTCATGGCTAAATTGTGTTCTGTCTTAACCGCAGTTCAATAAATTTTAAAGTTGGCAATTTGACTTTTCCAAATTTTGAAACAGGCCGCGAAAACAAAAACAAAAAACATCGTAGTATCGACTTTTCCCAAGTATTACAATTCCTGTATTTAATGCTCACAATAATAGCCCCTGCTTTCATCTTCCAATTACATCCAATAAATCTTTACACTTGTTTGGATTACTCTTGCCATAAAATATCATTCATGAGACCAAAGATTAAAACCCAAAATTGGTAGCTTAGTACTGCTATATAGCTCATGGTGAAGGGGCAATACAAAATGGCACTGACCTAAGGTAACACCACTTTCTCATTGTTGGATTTTGGCAAAGTCTTTCAAAAATAATTAACTAAGCGTTTTCAACAACTATGCTGTTATTATTCGCCTTAGTTATGTGGTTGTTATGGTCTGTTCAGCGTTGCCATGTATTGGGATCCTTAAATTGGCAAACTTTTGACTTGAATGAGTTGTTTTTTAGTTGGGGAATTCATAGGGAATTTCCAGAAATTTGAGAATATAGTTGGAGATTTTTCGAAGATTTTTTTACGTACGGGGATAAAAGGAAGTCCAAGTCAGGACTATATGTCGCATGACCCATCAAATCGATGTTTTATGTGCTAAAAAATGTAGTTGTTTGAACCGATGTGTGAGAGTCCGCATTGTCGTGATGAAGAGTGATCCGGCTTCGACGGTTGGTTTTCTTGATTTCTTGGAAGACAATTGGCGAACAAATGTTTGTATACTACTCAGAATTGAGTGTTCTGCATTGTTCTACTGGTAAGATTGCGACATGGCAATTTTTTTCGAATTTACACACAATCGACTTTGATAGTATAACCTAACACGAACATTTTTGAATGTATAGAAAATATTCTCACAATTTTATTTCTATAGAATATGTTCTCAAAATTTCATTTCTTTAGAAATTTTTTTTTATTTCTATAGAAAATTTTGTCAAAATTTTTATTCTATAGAAAATTTTGTCAAAATTTTTATTCTATAGAAAATTTTGTCAAAATTTTTATTTATAAAACATTTTGTCAAAATTTTTATTCTATAGAAAATTTTGTCAAGGTTTCATTTCTATAGAACATTTTGTCAAAATTTCATTTCTATAGAAAATTTTGTCAAAATTTCATTTCTATAGAAAATTTTGTCAAAATTTCATTTCTATAGAAAATTTTTGTGACAAAATTTTATTTTTATAAGAAATTTTGAAGAATTTCATTTCTATAGGAAATTTCGGCAAAATTGTATTTCTATAGCAAATTTTCTCAAATACTATTTCTATAGAAAATTATGTCAAAATTTTATTTTTATAGAAAATTTTCTCAAAGTTTTATTTCTATAGGAAATTGTCTAAAAATTTTTATTCTATAGAAAATTTTGTCAAAATTTTTATTCTATAGAAAATTTTGTCAAAATTTTTATTCTATAGAAAATTTTGTCAAAATTTTTATTATATAGAAAATTTTGTCAAAATTTTTATTATATAGAAAATTTTGTCAAAATTTTTATTCTATAGAAAATTTTGTCAAAACTTTTATTCTATAGAAAATTTTTGTCAAAATTTCATTTCTATAGAAAATTGTGTCAAAATTTTATTTTTATAGAAAATTTTCTCAAAGTTTTATTTCTATAGGAAATTGTATCAAAATTTTATTTCTATAGAAAATTTTCCCAAAGTATTATTTCTCTAGAAAATGTTATTTTATTCGAAAATTTTATTTTTTTTAAGTAATTTTGTAAATTTTTTTTTATTAGAAAATTTAGTCAAAATTTTATTTCATATATAAAAATTTACATTTTATTTCTCTAGGAAATGTTCTCTTAATTTTATTTCTAAAGAAAAGTTTCTGAAAATTTTAATGCTATAGAACATTGTATCAACATTTTAATTCTATAGAAAATTTTGTTAAAAATTTAATTCTATAAAAAAGCTCGAAAAATAATTGTAAAATTAGATATAATGCATTTGGACGTCAATTGCCTGTTTCGGTATCAGGCTAACATGTAATATAATAAAAAATTTTGTTTAAATTTTAATTCTATAGGAAATTTTGTTAAAATTTTATTTCTTTTAGAAATTTTGAAAAATTTTATTTCTATTAGAAATTTTGAAAAATTTAATTTCTATAGGAAATTTCAGCAAAATTGTATTTCTATAGCAAATTTTCTCAAAACGTTATTTCTATAGAAAAATGTGTCAAAATTTTAATTCTATACAAAATTTTATCAAAATTGTATTTTTATTAAAAAATTTCTCAAAGTTTTATTTCTATAGGAAATTGTCTCAAAATTTTATTTCAATAGAAATTTTTCCCAAAATATTATTTCTCTAGAAAATTTTATTTCAATAGAAAATTTTGTCAAAGTTTTATTTCAATATAAAAATTTACATTTTATTTCTATAGAAAAATTTCTCTAAATTTTATTTCTATAGAAAAGTTTCTGAACATTTTAGTTCTTTAGAAAATTTGTGCAAAATTATTGTTGTTTTTGATTTCATCTTAAAACCATGCATTGACTAAACTACAAGTGTAGCTTAACCAACAGAGGAAAAGTATGCTTGTCAAATTTATTTGGGCAAAGCTCTATAGACTGCAAGATGGTTGGATGTACAGCTGTTTCGGAATTACCACATTCCTCATCAGCATCCTCTACTTGCAGCAAAATTATCAACCAATTATCAGAATAAATTCGGGTAATTCACTCAACCCCGAGTGAACTACACTTGAACCTTCCGAAAAAAGGTTTGATAGTCGGCTACTACCTAAACAATTTTGCAAGCATATCTCTTTTCCTTTGCCAAACTCAAATCATCGATTTGAATGTAGTTGGCTGGGATGGTTTTTGACCGTGCTTCCTCTGTCTTCACGAAAACGAATGAGAAAATTTTGTCAAAATTTTTACTCTATAGAAAATTTTGTCAAAATTTCATTTCTATAGAAAATTTTGTCAAAATTTTATTTCTGTAGAAAATTTTGTCAAAATTTTATTTCTATATAAAATTGTGACAAAATTGTATTTCTATAAGAAATTTAGAAAAATTTTATTTCTATAGGAAATTTTGGCAAAATTGTATTTCTATAGCAAATTTTCTCAAATATTATTTCTAAAGAAAATTGTGTCAAAATTTTATTTCTATAGAAAATTTTGTCTTTATTTTATTTTATTTCTGTAGGAAATTGTCTCAAATTTTTATTTCTATAGAAAATTTTCCCAAAGTATTATTTCTCTAGAAAATTTTATTTCATTAGAAAATTTTGTAATGTTTTTTTATTAGAAAATTTTGTCAACATTTTATTTCAATATAAACATTTACATTTTATTTCTCTACAAAATTTTCTCTAAATTTTATTTCTATAGAAAAGTTTCTGAAAATTTTCTATAGAATTAGAAAATTGTATCAACATTTAAATTTTAATTCTATAGAAAATTTTGTTAACATTTTAATTCTATAGAAAATTTTGTTAAAATTTTATTTCTATATAAAACTGTGACAAAATTTTATTTCTATTAGAAATTTTAAAAAATTTAATTTCTATGGGAAATTTCGGCAAAATTGTATTTCTATAGAAAATTGTGTCAAAATGTTAATTCTATAGAAAATTTTCTCAAAATTGTATTTCTATAGAAAAATTCCTCAAAGTTGTATTTCTGTAGGAAATTGTCGCAAAATTTTATTTCTATAGAAATTTTTCCCAAAATATTATTTCTCTAGAAAATTTTATTTCAATAGAAAATTTTTCTAATATTTTTTTAATAGAAACTTTTGTCAAAATTTTATGTGGTTAAGCTTCACTTGTAGTTTAGTCAATGCTTGTTTTTAAGCTGAAATCAAAAACAACAATAATTATTGAAGAGAAACCAACAATAACAAACAAAACGAATTTGTGCAAAATTTTATTTCTATTGAAAATTTTTTAAAATTTTCAATAGAAATAAATAATAATTCTGTATTGAAAAATTTTATTTTTATGGGAAATTGTCGTAAAATTTTATGTCTGTAGTAAATTTGGTTAAAATTTAATTTTATAGAAATTTTTCTCAAAATTTTATTTCTATAAAAAATTTTATTTCAATAGAAAATTGTATTCACATTTTAATTCTATAGAACATTTTATTTCTATAGGTTTATTTCTATAGACAATTTTCTCAAAATCATATTTCTAAAGGACATTTTGAGAAAATTTCAATTCTATAGGAAATTTTGTCAAATTGTATTTCTGTAGCAAATTTTACAAATTTTTATCAAAATTTTATTTCTATAGAACATTTTCTCCAAATTTTATTTCTATAGGAAATTGTCTCAAAATTTTAATTATGTTAGACAATTTTGTCAAAAGTTAATTTTAGTAGAAAATTTTGTAAAAATTTTATATCAATAGAAAATTTTGACATTTTATTTCTATAGGCAATTTTCTCTAAATTTTATTTCTATAGAAAAATTGCTCAAAACTTTATTTCTGTTGAAAATTTTTACAATATTTTATTTCTAGAATTTGGTAAAAATTTTATTTCTATATAAAATTTTATATAAATCAGGTATAAGGTTGAACGATCGTTTTACTTAGACCAATCATCTACATGTTGTAAGATTGCCAAATTCAATGGTATAGTAGTTTACAACTCCTTAAGACAATACGATCGAATATATGCATTTGCTTATAAGCTATTCGACATTATCCTTGATAGCATAATCAAGTAGAAAAGCCTTATTTTTCTCACAAAAAAAAAACGGTTTTGGAACAATTTGCCATTTAGACATCAATTTCTCGGAAATATAGTCAATTTCAAGTTATCTGGCAACACTGGTTCTGTTTTTTGAGTTCTTTGGTTTTTGCTAAACTCTCACCCTTTCTCTAAGAGTTATGAAGTTTTGGTTGAAATACAATTCCGCATTCTTCAGATGTCTTTCTTATAGTCCAACTACAGATGTTGATGGCCGCGAATCATTCGTTGCCACTACAACGACGACCCACACTGCACCACATCCCTGCTGCTACATTCGACCATCTCCATCCATATGTCCGTACATTTTCGTTGGTATAGCTGGCCTCTTTGGATATATTTTCATGTTTGATTTATGTTTATTTCTGGTTCGAATGTTTGGCTACCATCAACTTGAAACTGTTCTTGTGTTGATTCTTCAACCAACCATCCAATCCTTAAGATATTATTTTTTCATTTGTTCTCTATGACCAACTAAAGCCTCATTTTAGTGATTGCTTTAAGATTTCTGAGCCTTTTGAGTTTTTATGGTGGTTTGGTTTTTGTGGATTCTCTGAGGTTCTTTGGCTCCTTTCTTTTTTTTTTATACTATTCTTGACCTGGAAAGTCATTAAAACCCAATTTTAAGTACGTAGTTTCCGTTTTTTTTTCGGGCAAACTCTTACATTGCTTTTTACTGGCGGTTTTTGTTTACCATTAAACTAGAATGGGTATCATAAAATCCTATGCCATTCGAATGTATTTATGGATGTTGTGGAAAACTAATAAATAGAAAGAAATTTTGTAAGAGGAAGTTGTTAGAGTTATGTAGCTTCAATAAAGAGGTTTGGGAATAATGAGCCCTGGATAGTAGTTACAGAATTGTAAGATATTTACGCATTAGTGATGATTATTATTGATGTTCTGTTTTGTCGATTTATTAGGATTTTATTACCAAAAAATTTAGCACAAAATTAAAGGCACTATTTTAAAAAGCACTTCTAACAATGTCCACCCATTCTGTGTATAACACATCGAAATATCGACGTCCGACTATAAAAAGTATATATATTCTTGATCAGGGAGAAATTCTAAGACGATATAAGCATGTCCGTCTGTCTGTCTGTTGTAATCACGCTACAACCTTCAATAATTGCGCTATCGTCCTGAAATTTGGCACAGATTCGTTTTTTGGTTGTAGACAGGTCAAGTTCGAATATGGGCAATATCGGTCCAAGTTTTGATATAGTCCCCATATAAACCGATTTCTCGATTTGGGGTCTTGGGCTTATAAAAAACGTAGTTTTTGTCCAATTAGCCTGAAATTGAAAATCTAGAGGTATTTGTGGACCATAAAGAGGTGTGCCGAAAATGGTGCCCATCGGACTATGGTTTGGTATAGGCCCCATATAGACCGATCTCCCGATGTTGCTTCTTGGCCGCCAGAAACTGTATTTTCTATCCGATTTGCCTGAAATTGAAAATTTAGAGGTACTTGAGGGCCATAAAGAGGTGTGCCGAAAATGGTGCCCATCCATCTGTATTTTCTATCCGATTTTCCTCAAACTGAAAATCTAGAGGTATTTTAGGACCATAAAAAGGTGTGTCGAAAATGGTCCGTATCGGTCCATGATTTGGTATAGTCGCCATATAGACCGATCTCCCGATTTCGGTTCTTGGGCGTCTAGAAACTGTATTTACTATCCGATTTGCCTGAAATTGGAAATTGAGTGGTATTTTGGGTCTCCAAATATATGTGCCGAAATTCAATGCCCTGGGATGGTACACTATGTTAGTAAAAAACAAGTAAGGAAAGTCTAAAGTCGGGCGGTGCCGACTATATTATACCATTTGTAGATATAAATTTTCGATTCCATATCACATCCGTCAAATGTGTTGGGGGCTATATAAAGGTTTGTCCCGAATACATACATTTAAATATCACTCGATGTGGACAGAATTTGATAGACTTCTACAAAATCTATAGACTCAAAATTTAAGTTGGCTAATGCACTAGGGTGGAACAAATTTTAGTAAAAAAAAATATGGGAAACATTTAAATTTTAGGTAAACTTCGCAAAAGTTTATTTATGATTTATCGCTCGATATATATGTAGTAGAAGTTTAGGAAAATTAGAGTTATTTTTACAACTTTTCGACAAAGCAGTGGCGATTTAACAAGGAAAATATTGGTATTTTGACCATTTTTGTCGAAATCAGAAAAACATATATATATGGGAGCTATATCTAAATCAGAACCGATTTCAATCAAAATTGGCACATATGACTATATTACTAATTGTACTCCTAGTGCAAAATTTCAACCAAATTGGGTCAAAACTCCGGCTTCTGGGGCCATATAAGTCCATATCGGGCGAAAAATATATATGTAAGCTATATCTAAATCTGAACCGATTTCAATCAAATTTGGCACACATGACTATACTACCAATTGTATTCCTTGTGCAAAATTTCAAGCTAATCGGGATAAAACTCTGGCTTCTGGGTCCATATAAGTGCATATCGGGCGAAAGATATATATGAGAGCTATATCTAAATCTGATTCGATTTCAACCAAAATTGGCACGCATAGCGACAATGCTAAATCTACTCCCTGTGCAAAATTTCAACCAAATTGGGCCAAAACTCTGGCTTTTAGGACCATATTAGTAAATATCGGGCGAAAGATATATATGGGCGCTATGTCTAAATCTGCACCGATTTCAATCAAATTTTGCACACTTGACTATACGACTAAGTGTTATGTTTGTACAAAATTTCAAGCAAATCGGTATAAAACTCTGGCTGCTAGGTCCATATTAGTGCATATGGGGCGAAAGATATATATGGGAGCTATATCTAAATCTGAACCGATTTCTCCCAAAATCAATAGGGTTCTATTTTGACTCAAATTAGGAACATGTGCCAAATTTGAAGGCGATTGGACTTAAATTGCGACCTAGACTTTGATCACAAAAATGTGTTCACAGACAGATGGACGGACGGACGGACGGACGGACGGACGGACGGACGGACGGAGGGACGGACGAACGGACAGACGGACATGGTTATATCGACTCAGGGACCCACCCTGGGCATTATTGCCAAAGACAATAATGCCTCGTCTCCTTCTGGGTGTTACAAACATATGCACTAACTTATAATACCCTGTTCCACAGTGTGGCGCAGGGTATAAATATGGGAAACATATAAATCTGAATCAATTTTGTATTAGAAATAGAGGAAAATTTGAGTCACTTTTACAAGTTTTCGACTTAGCTGTGGCGATTTTAAAAGGAAAATGTGGGTATTTTGGTAATTTTTGCCCAAATCGGAAAAGCTTTATAGAAATCTGAACCGATTTCAACGAAATTTGACATGCATACTTAGTATTTTAATTCTACTCCCTGTGCAAAATTTCACGTAAATCGGACTACAACTTTGAACTCTGTTGTCGTATGACGGAAAATCGGGCGAAAGATATATATGGGAGCTATATCTAAATCTGAACCGATTTCTTCCAAAATCAATAGGGTTCTATTCTGACCCAAAACAGGAACTTGTGCCAAAGGCGATTGGACTAAAACTGCGACCTAGACTTTGATTACAAAATTGTGTTCACGGACAGACGGACATGGCTATATCGACTCAGGAGCTCACCCTGAGCATTTTTGTCAAAGACACCATGTGTCTATTTCGTCTCCTTCTGGGTGTTGCAAACATATGCACTAACTTATAATACCCTGTTCCACAGAGTAGGAATTAATAAAATGACACAAATTATTAACATTTTATCGAAAAAATGCTAACTCTATTTTAGACAAATTGTACATTTTTGAAAATGTCTAAGTCAAACGTTTCAGACGAGCATTAGAATGCTTCAAAAAGCATAAAGACTTATACAAATTATTTATTTGGCAAAATATCACAAAAGTTATTAATTCACATTCAAAACACTGAAATCGGATCACACTTTAAGAACAGATGCAAATTCAGTTCAACGGCTGTTGAAATGTTGGATATCCGTCCTATGACAAAGTCATGTTAAATTCACCGCTTCTACGCAAATTTTGCACCACTTCCGAATCTAAAAAAGAATATTTTCATTACTTTTTTGGCGACGCATTTTTTGCTGAAAGATTTACAGCCTGAAGTAAAAGTATCCTTCTGTAGACATTTGCTTAGAGCATATCATATCATCTTACTTGTAGTTGGACAGCATCCCAATTTTTCCTTTATCTTCAACTCAAACTTCTCTCGGATTGCTTTAAGTTTGTCATATACTTTCTATCGACAAATTTATCTCCTTTATTTATTATAATATATTCGTAAAATTCAAAGTTTGTATATATTTGTCAAAGTAAAACTTCTATATATCTCTTCATTTATTCTGCCCGAAATCAAAGAGGCCTGAGTATATTGCTCCTGAGTAACAAACTTTTTTAATAGATTCATTGAATTCATCTGTAGACAAGTGACTTTTTTATTTGTTTTCAATAGTTTCTTTTCGATACTGAACAAACCAAGCATTAGAATCTGTCGCATAAATTTGATTTATAACTAACTTTCGTATATATTTCTTTTTACAAACTCAGCAGTGATATGAATAAAAACAAGTTGGATACTTTTGTAAGCTATCAGTTGCTTCAATAATGCCACCCATATCAAGTCTATGGATGTATCTAAACCATCTGCTTGATAAAAATCCTTTTTGACATTTTGCCATAATATGGAGGATGGTTATTTCAAGTTTTGGGGGTATATAGTATTAGCATAACCTTACTCGAAGACAAAATGAGAAGTGGAAGAAGAAGGGTAATATGGTAAAGAATATTGAAATAATATTTACTGTATGGATATCAAATAAACTATGACAAATGTGACCTCTACCTTTCCGATTCAAAAAGAATACAACAAAGATTTTGGGGTAAGTATAAGTAAGATCGTCCCGGCCTATGTTCATATACTATCCAACATGGATGTGAATAGGAGCAAAAGTTCAAAATTGCACCATGCTAATCCAAGAAACCAGAACAACAGTTCAACTAGCTTTGTCCTGTAGATGCTCAGATAGTTCAGTTAACAGATTGGATTTTATTAATTTAAATTTAATTTAATAGCAGCATCGATTTTAACGAACGATGTCTGTCTTCGTCGGAATATTGGCCTGATATCCCAAGGAAAAAATATATATCTCAATTGTTCTATCTTGTTGGTTGGGCTTTAAAAATAAGTCTAGTTTAGAACTCCGAGGGATTTTGGATATAAGCGTGAACTTTTTGCACCCCACAACAGTATATCGATGAAATTAAATCAATTTTTGACTTCAAGGACCAGTATTTATCGATGGTAAAGTGAATGCATCGATATCGTAGTTAACTCTAAGACGAATTTTTCTAATTTGTATAGAAAAAAAAAATTCTCAATATTTTCTATAGAAATAAAATGTTGGCAACATTTTCTATAGAAATAAAATTTTGACAAAAAATTCTATAGAAATAAAATGTTGACAACAAATTCTATAGAAATAAACTTTTGACAAAAATTTATATAGAAAAAAATGTTGACTAAATTTTCTATAGAAGTAAAATTTTGGCAAAATTTTCTAATGAAATAAAATTTTGACAAAATTTTCTGTAGAATTAAAATTTTGACAAAATTTTCTATAGAAATAAAATTTTTATGATTTTTATCTCATAATCTCGGCTGTAGGTCTATAAATTAAACTCGAAATTTTTGGTTTCTAGTTTTTTATTTTTCCGATATTTCGGTTCGGTACAGTACTGTACAGTAGAAAATCAGACAGCGAAGTAACAAGACATCGGATAAAATCCTTGAAAACGGTCTGACGAAGTCAACCGAAATATCGGAAAAATAAAAAACTAGAAACCAACAATTTCGAGTTTAATTTATAGACCTACAGCCGAGATTATGAGATAAAAATGATAAAAATTAAAATAAAAGGTCAACAATATCAACAAAAAAGAAATAAAATTTTTACAAAAATTTTCTATAGAAATAAACTTTTGACAAAATTTTCTATAGAAAAAAATGTTGACAAACTTTTCTATAGAAATAAAATTTTGACAAAATTTTCTCAAAAATAAAATTTTGACAAAATTTTCTCAAAAATAAAATTTTGACAAAATTTTCTCAAAAATAAAATTTTGACAAAATTTTCTGTAGAATTAAAATTTTGACAAAATTTTCTATAGAAATAAAATGTTGACAAAAATTTCTATAGAAATAAAATTTTGACAAAAATTTCTATAGAAATAAAATTTTGACAAAAATTTCTATAGAAATAAAATGTTGATAACAATTTTCTATAGAAATAAAATTTTGACAAAATTGTCTATAGAAACAAAATCTTGACAAAATTTTCTGTAGAAATAAAATTTAGACAAAATTTTCTATAGAAATAAAATTTTGACAAAATTTTCTATAGAAATAAAATTTTGACAAAATTTTCTATAGAAATAAAATTTTGACAAAATTTTCTATAGAAATAAAATTTTGACAAAATTTTCTATAGAAATAAAATTTTGACAAAATTTTCTATAGAAATAAAATTTTGACAAAATTTTCTATAGAAATAAAATTTTGACAAAATTTTCTCTAGAAGTAAATTTTTGACGAAATTTTCTATAGAAATAAAATTTTGACAAAAATTTCTATAGAAATAAAATTTTTACAACATTTTCTATATTAATAAAATTTTGACAAAATTTTCTATAGAAATAAAATTTTGAAAAATTTTTCTATAGAAAAAACATTTTGACAAAATTTTCTATAGAAATAACATTTTTACGAAATTTTCTATAGAAATAACATTTTAACAAAATTTTCTATATAAATAAAATTTTGACAAAATTTTCTATAGAAATAAAATTTTGACAAATTTTCTATAGAAATAAAATTTTGACAAAATTTTCTATGGAAATAAAATTTTGACAATATTTTGTTAAAATTTTGAGAAAATACTCTATAGAATAAAAATGTTGACAAAATTGGTTATAGAATAAAAATTTTGACAAAACTTTGTATAGAAATAAAATTTTGACTAAATTTTCTGTAGAAATAAAATCTTGACAAAATTTTCTGTACAAATAACATTTTGAAAAAAGTTTCTATGAAAATAGAATTTTGACAAAATTTTCTGTAGAAATAAATAGAAATAAAAGTTTAACAAAAATATATGGAAAGAAAATTTTGGCAAAATTTTCTATAGAAATAAAATTTTGAAAAATTTTTTTATAGAAATAAAATTTTGACAAAATTTTCTATAGAATAAAAATTTTAACAAAATTTTCTATAGAAATAACATTTTGACAACATTTCATAAAGAAATAAAATTTTGACAAAATTTTCTCAAAAACATTTTTTGACAAAATTTTCTATAGAATTAAAATATTGACGAAATTTTCAATACGAATAAAATTTTGACAAGATTTTGTTAGAAATAAAATTTTGACAAAATTTTCTATAGAAATAAAGTCTTGACAAAATGTTCTATAGAATAAAAATTTTAACAAAATTTTCTATAGAAATAACATTTTGATAACATTTTCTATAGAAATAAAATTTTCCATTCGTTTTGTATTGTTATTGTTTGTTTTGTTCTTTAATCATTGTTGTTGTTTTTTATACCCACCACCATAGAATGGTGACGAGGGTATAATAAGTTTGTCATTCCGTTTGTAACACATCGCAATATCGATTTCCGACTATATAAAGTATATATATTCTTGATCAGGGAGAAATTCTAAGACGATATAATGATGTCCGTCTGTCTGTTGTAATCACGCTACAGTCTTCAATAATGAAGCAATCGTGCTGAAATTTTGCACAAACTTGTCTTTTGTCTGCAGGCAGGTCAAGTTCGAAGATGGGCTACATCGGTCCAGGTTTTGATATAGTCCCCATATAAACCGACCTCCCGATTTGGCGTCTTGGGCTTATAGAAATCGTAGTTTTTATCCAATTTGCCTGAAATTTTAAATCTAGAGGTATTTATGACCATAAAGAGGTGTGCCAAAAATGGTGAGTATCGGTCCATGTTTTGGTATAGCCCCCATATAGAACGATCTCCCGATTTTACTTCTTGGGCTTATAGAAACCGCAGTTTTTATTCAATTTACCTAAAATTGGAAATCTAGAGGTATTGTAGGACCACAAATACGTGTGCCAGTGAGTATCGGTCCATGTTTTGGTATGGTCCCCATATAAAACGACCTCCCGATTTGGGGCCTTGGGCTTATAGAAACCGTAGTTTTTATCCAATTTGTCTGAAATTGGAAATCTAGAGGTATTTTAGGACCATAAAGAGTTATGCCGAAAATGTTGAGTATCGGTCCATTTTTTGGTATAGCCCCCATATAGACCGATTTCCCGATTTTACTTCTTGGGCATCTAGAATCCGAAGTTTTTATCCTATTTGCCTGAAATTGGAAATCTAGAGGTATTTTCGGGTCATAAAGAGGTGTGCCGAAAACGGTGAGTGTCGGTCCATATTTTAGTATAGCCCCCATAACAACGATCTCCCGATTTAACTCCTTGGGTTTCTAGAAACCGTAGTTTTTATCTGATTTGCCTGAAATTGTAAATATTCTGGTATTTTAGGCTCACAAAAACGTGTATCGGATTAAGTTTTTATCGGTCCATTTGGTAATGCCTCCATATAGACCGACTTCACTTCTTGAGGGTGTAGAAGGCGCACTGATCATGAAAATTGCTTGCAACTCAATGTAAACTTTCCAGATTTTACTTCTACAGATTTAAGATTTCAAAGACGTTATTTTATAATTTTCTTACACACTTACAAGAGATGTTAATGATTCCTCTAAAACTCAAACAAAAATGGTTCTTATAAATCCAGAATCTGATATAGTCCTCATAGGTGAAATCTTTAAATTTATCTTCGGGAAGTGTCCTCAAGTCCTCAAGCCCTCTTGAAATTTCAAAGGAAACCCTAATATTTGGTTCATGGTGGTGGGTATTTAAGATTCGGCCCGGCCGAACTTAGTGCTGTACATACTTGTTTTATTTCAAGTGTGGTTCATTGTTGGGTTAAGTGAACTACCTGATAATTGATTGATAGGTTTGCTGCAAGTAGAGGATGCTGATGAGGAATGTGGTAATTCCGAAACGTGCGTCCATCCAACCATCTTGCAGTCTATAGGGCTTTGCGCAAATAAATTTGACAAACATTCTTTTCCTCCATTGGTTAAGCTAAACTTGTAGTTTAGTCATTGTATGGTTTTAAGTTGAAATAAAAAACAACAACAATGAAAAAAAAATTTGACAAAATTTCTAAAAACTTTTTGGTGTTCGGTCGAAGCAGGAAGGGAACCCACGACCTGGCGTATGCAAGGCGGGTATGCTAACCATTGCGCCACGGTGGCTCCAAAGACGGTTGTCATCAGACCAAAGATATCATGTCGTTAAAATACAAATGCAGATTTAGCTGAGCATAAAAGACGCATTTCTCTGATATAAAGTTTTTGTTTCCTCGTCGAAAAGTCGATAACCTTTTCACTCAAGTCGTTTAGTCCTTATAGTTAAGTGATTCGATATAAAATTTTCTGACTGAGGCCAAATTGACTTTAATAATTCAGAAAAATTCTTCAAGGGAATGGAAAAAGCTGAAAAATAAATAAATTGAAATTTTTTTCCTCGAATTAAGTACGCAAACCCCAAATTAAAATTAAAATTTTGTCTTAAGGCTACCCTTACTTCAATTCTCCGTTTCTTTGGTTCGGAATCAATACCAAAATTGTTAGTGTAACGAGAAAAGCCTTGGAAACGGGCATTCGTTTTTTTTCAGTGTATGCTCTCATTACACCATCTCTTGCACAAACATATTTTCTTTAGATTAACAGATATATAATTGACATATGTACTGTCATTCATCACCATTGTCTTGAGGGAATACGAAAAAGAGATCACACGTTGTCAAGAGGTAGTAACGCAATATTCCTCATAGGCTTGTAAAACAGAAGTTGCTGATAATAATATAACCCATATAAGTATATGGCCAAGATTGTAAAAGATATTCATGTTATATTTAATTAAGATTTTATTCATCAATTAAGATTTATTATTCAATATTAATTAGGAAAATGTTATATTTCTTGATTTAATAGTATTCAAGAGTTTATTGATTTCTATTGAATCCTCTTTTTAATGTCTATATTTTCTTGTCTCTTTTCAGGTGAGTTTTTTCTTTATTTGACAACACAAAACTTGGTCAAATAATTTGTAGATGTAAGTATTAATCATATATGTATATATTGATCTCATAGTTTATGACGAATTTCATGGAAAATTTATTTAACCATTTATAAAAAACTATTTCTTTGAGCATTTGTTGTTTCTCCTGATTTGGGATTCATAAGGTCTAGTCGTAGAAACTTCCTCTTTATCGTACATTCATGGAGTAATTACATATCGTCATATGTATATAAAAAATATATCTTCCAGTTTCATATGTTAAATCTCTCATTCTCTTATGCAAATTCAACATGGGTCCTAGGCTTGATATGAAATCATGGCAAAGAAATGTTAAAGGTCATGGAGTTTAAATTTCCTTGTATATTCAAGTGACTATTCACTCTGCTTACTTCCATCCAAGGAGCCAACTTTTTTATGACAATGGCCTTACATACTCGTACATATTGTATTGTCTTCTTTGTTGTAATTTTCTGTATAATATTATTGTATTTTTGTTCTCCTTGGCTTTCTGAAGAAAACTTTTGGCCTTTCTTTTTCTCAATCATAGATTCTGTTTCCATTTTGGAAGAAAAGGGCTGTATTTGCTTTGCTTGTGAATGTGAAGAAAAACAAACCGAATGGGAATGGAAAAAACCTAACAAACGAACAAAAATATATTTTCATATGTCTTTTAAAATGCATGACATAATATTTTTGTTTTTCTGCGCCAACTTAGCAGCCAGCTGGCCTATCTGCTTACCTTCCCATAGTTGATAACTTTTGTAGCGTAAAGCCTAGTTTCTTGTTTTATAGGGCGTACGAGTTCATTTTCATCATCATATTCAAATTAAGCTCTTTTGGCAATCATCAAAACACTGGCCAAAAAAAACTTTTTAAATATTTTTTAATATACATATTTTCAACTGACGCTGCTTCGAAACACGTCTGTTATATTGAAACTATCAGCAAGTTCTACATTAACAGAGGATTTACCTCCAAACATTACGCTAACACAAAGAAGGCACCCTAAGGATCGAGTTCACATGGGTACTCCCATCAGTCCCACATCTGATCGGCTCTATATATTATAGTTGCTGCCCGCAATTTAGGCGTACTTAGACTATTCTGTCCATTATGATACCACAGATGATGAACTTCTCCCATATTAATGCTTGGGACCATCTTCTTATAGCCGGTTCCGAATGGCATTTCACCTTACGGTGAAACCACTTTGAGAAGCTGCGGTGCACTCAGAAATGTCACCAGCATTATTGACAGGCGATCAGCCACCGCTGAAATACTTTTTATGCCCTCCTCCATAGGATGGGGGTATATTAACTTTGTCAGTCCGTTTGTAACACATCGAAATATTGCTGTAAGACCCCATATGGTATATATTCTGGGTCGTGGTGAAATTCTGAGTCGATCTAAGCATGTCCGTCCGTTGAAATCACGCTAACTTCCGAACGAAACAAGCTATCGACTTAAAACTTAGCATAAGTAGTTGTTATTGATGTAGGTCGGATGGTATTGCAAATGGGCCATATCGGTCCACTTTTACGTATAGCCCCCATATAAACGGATGCCCAAAGTTCGCTTGCGATTCCTCTAAGAGAAGCAAATTTCATCCCATCCGGCTGAAATTTGGTACATGGTGTTAGTATATGGTCTCTAACAACCACGCAAAAATTGGTCCACATCGGTCCATAATTACATATAGCCCCCATATAAACCGATCCCCATATTTGGCTTGCGATTCCTCTAAGAGAAGCAAATTTCATCCCATCCGGCTGAAATTTGGTACGTGGTCTTAGTATATGGTCTCTAATGGCCATGCATAAATTGGTCCATATCGGTCGATAATTATATACAGCCCCCATATAAACCGATCACCAGATTTGACCTCCGGAGCCTCCTGGAGGAGCAAAATTCATCCAATCCGGGTCAAATTTGGTACGTGGTGTTAATATATGGCACCAAACACCCATGCAGGAATTGGTACATATCAGTCCATAATTATATATAGCCCCTATATAAACCGATCCCCAGATTTGACCTCCGGTGCCTGTTGGAGAAGCAAAATTCATCCGATCTGGTTGAAATTTGGTACGTGGTTGTAGTATATTTAACAACCACGCCAAAAGTGGTCCATATCAGTCCATAATCATATATAGCCCCCATATAAACCGATCCCGAGATTTGGTTTTGGAGCCTCTTGGAGGAGAAAATTTCATCCGAGTTAGTTGAAATTTAGTACATTGTGCTAGTATATGGCCGTTAACAACCATGCCTAACTAGGTCCATAGCGGTCTATAGTTATATATAGCCCTCAGATAAATCGATTCCCAATCATAAAAAAAGTAGAATTGGGTCTGAATGTGACTAGGCAACGAATTCAGCAAATTATCAAGCACGATATAGGGCTAAAATACGAAAATAATATACCTAAACCGCGGTTAACACAACAGCATACAAATGCTCTTATTTCTTTTGCTGAAAAATACAAGTTTTGGGACGAAGAGTTCGAAACGGTTATATTTAGCGACGAAAAGAAATTCAATTTAGATGGTCCTGATGGCCATCACAAATATTGACGAGATGCAGCTTTTGGAGCACGAGGAAAATCTAAAATATGTTTTTTCCCACTAAAATGACATATATGTCGATTTATAAGAGAACAATTTAATAGATTTTTTCAGATAATGCTCCCATCCATGTTGCACGCCTCACAAAAAAAAACTTTTTTCTCGTGATATACCTTTACTGGACTGGCCAGCGCTAATTCTCGATCTAAATCCTATAGAAGATCTCTGGGGCATATTATCCGCTAAGGTATTTGCGAAGTCCAAGCAATATACAACACCCAAAGAACTGAAGTCTGCAATTACGGCAGAATGGGAAAAAATCGATATGGCAACCTGAAAAAGCTGAACGTATCGTGTTATTCTTAATGCTTTTTTAAATAAGTTCTTTGCATTCTGAAAATGTAAAATCTATTTTTTTTTTCAGTGTAATCACATTACAATTTCATTTTTCCTCGTACAGACAAGCAATGTTTATTTGTCTGTCTGTTAAACTGTCTTTCTGTCCGTCATGCATTTTCTAGATATCATCACAGGCATCCTTTGTCTCCTCCTTTGCTGACGTACTTTTTTATTTATTTTTATTTTTTTCTTCTTGTTGGACGAGAACAATTCATCCAAATGAGGTTGGGTAATATTGCCAAACAATGATGGAGCTTGGCATATACGAATGTTATGGGAAAATACTTTTGGCAAATACTCTACTCGTCCATTACAAAGTGGATTTTATTTTAACAACGATTTTTTTTTGTAAAATCCATGATCAACGTCATGATGATGGACGTATTCATTTTGCGCCTTTTTCACCGTCGTTTGTGATTCTATCGCAATGAAAATTGTAATCGAGGTAATTTAGATTGTTGGGAGAAAATTTTCCATTAATTATTTTTGGTATTTAAATTTATAGATTAATGAATGAATATGAAATGTATTGTTATGTTTTTAATTGAAAATTCAAATAAATAAAAAAAATATATAAGTGAAAAAATGTATATGTGCCTAAGACAGATGTTAGAATGAATAAAAAATCATAAAGAATTATAAAAAATTAATTATTTTGTAAAATGTCATAGAACTTTTTAATTGATATTACATAGAGTAAATAATGTCGAAAGACGGGCGAGGCCGCCTATATCGTACCCTAAACCACCCCTATTGTATTAGTTAACATAATCATTTCTAGGAGATAAACCGCATTTCCATATTTAGGAATTCTAAGGGATACATGCTCATGGGAGCTTCATCTCAATATGAGCAGAAATGCCTGATATTAAGAGCAATACTTGATGTTTTACCTATAGAGTTTGTTTGTCACTAATATTGAGGCCATTATTAAAAAAGGAGGTAATTGCTCAACTAGTGAGGGTGAAAATCGAGCAATATATTAATGTAGTGTATGGCCAAAAGAAGATTTCCATATAAATTTTCGTATACAATTTTTGTAGGAGTTGAAAGAAATTTCATTTTTTTGAGTGATCACAATTGACGTCATTTTCTAGGATTTGAAAGAATTTTTTTTTTTTTTTTGGGTGATCACAATTAACGTCCTTTTCGTTCTAGGACGCATAGTTTGGGAGATAGGTTCAAAAGAAGTTTTGCATATAAAAAATTTGATTTTTATTGGATTTGAATGGAATTTTTGTAGGATTTGGATGAAATTTTAAATTTTTTTGGGGAATCCTTTTGGCTCTAGGACGCTTATTTAAGAAGATAAATTCAATAGCATTGGTCCTTACGCCAAAAAGAAGCACCGTATACAAAATTGCATCAAAATCGGTCAATAAATGCGACCGGAATCCGGCGAACATCAAATACATGGACGGACGGACACCAATCACCATCACGAATTTATGTCCTTTTAGCTCTAGGGCGCTTAGTTTAGAAGACATGGCCAAAAGAAGTTTTTCATATAAAAGTTTACTTTCTTATGTTAGTGTGTGGATTTAATTGGATTTTTTTATGGATGATCACGAAACAACGGCCTTTTGGCTCTAGGACGCTTGGTTTGGCCAACAAAAGTTTTTTATTTAAAAATTTTAATTTTTTTAGGATTTGTATGGAATTTTCCATTGTGTGGGGGTGATCACGAATTAATGTCATTTTGGCTCTATGACGCTTATTTCAGGAGATGAATTCAATGGTATTGTTACTTATACCAAATTCCATCAATATCGGTTAAAAAATGCGACCTGAATCCTTCGAACACCAAATACTGCTTGGTAGATTGCTAATTTTCTACAGAAATAAAATTTTGAGAATTTAGAGAATTTTCTATAGAAATAAAATTTTGACAAAATTCTCTATAGAAATAAAATTTTGACAAAACTTTCCACAGAAATAAAATTTTGACAAAATTTTCTATAGAAATAAAATTTTGACAAAATTTTCCATAGAAATAACATTTTGACAACATTTTCTATAGAAATAAAATTTTGAATAAAATTTTCTTATAAATAAGATATTGAAAATAATTTCTATATAAATTTCGACCAGATTTTCTATAGAAATAAAATTTTGTAAAAATTTTCTATAGAAATAAAATTTTGCAAAAATTTTCTATAGATATAAAATTTTGCAAAAAATTTCTATAGAATTAAAATGTTCGAAATTTTTCTATAGAAGTAAAATTTTGACAAAATTTTCGCTAGAAATAAAATTTTGACAAAAGTTACTATAGAAATAAAATTTTTATAAAAATTTTCTAAAGAAATAAAATTTTGCAAAAATTTTCTATAGAAATGAAATTTTGACAAAATTTGCTATAGAAATACAATTTTGACAAAATTTTCTATAGAAATAAAATTTTGACAAAATTTTCTATAGAAATACAATTTTGACAAAATTTTCTATAGAAATAAAATTTTGACAAAATTTTCTATATAAATAAAATGTTGACAAAATTTTCTATAGACATAAACTTTTGACAAAATTTGCTATATAAATAAAATTTTTACAAAATTTTCTATAGAAATAATATTTTGACAAAATTTACTACAGAAATACAATTTTGACAAAATTTTTTATAGAAATAAAATTTTGACAAAATTTGCTATAGAAATAAAATTTTGACAAAATTTTCTATAGCAATAAAATTTTGACAAAATTTGCTATAGAAACAAAATTTTCTATATAAATAAAATGTTGGCAAAATTTTCTATAGAAATAAACTTTTGACAGAATTTGCTATAGAAATAAAATTTTGACAAAATTTTCTATAGAAATAAAATTTTAACAAAATTTGCTATAGAAATAAAATTTTGACAAATTTTACTATAGAAATAAAATTTTGCAAAAATTTTCTATAGAAATAAAATTTTCTGTAGAAATAAAATATTCTATATAAATAAAATTTTGATAAAATTTCCTATATAAATAACATTTTGATTAAATCCTCTATAAAAATAAAATTTTGCAAAAATTTTCTATATAAATAAAATGTTGCAAAAATTTTCTATATAAATAAAATTTTACAAAAATTTTCCACAGAAAAAAAAATTTGCAAAAAACAAATAGATATAAAGTTTTAGCAAAATGTTTTATAGAAATAGAATTTTGCAAAAAATTTTCTATATAAATAAAATTTTGCAAAAATGTTCTATAGAAATAAAATTTTGACAAAAATTTCTATATATATTTTGACAAGAGTTTCTATAAAAATTAAATTTTGCAAAAAAATTTCTATCGAAATAACATTTTGCAAAAATTTTCTATAGATATAAAATTGTGCAAACATTTTCTATAGAAATAAAATTTTCACAAAATTTCTACATCAATTTTGACAAGAGTTTCTATAGAAATACAATTTTGCAAATATTTTCAATAGAAATAAAATTTTGCAAAAGTTTTCTATAGAAATAAGATTTTTACAACATTTTCTATATAAATAAAATTTTGACAAAATTTTCTATAAAAATAAAATTTTGACAAAATTTTCTATAGAAATAAAATTTTGACAAAATTTTCTATATAAATAAAATTTTGACAAAATTTTCTACAGAAATAAAATTTTGCAAAACTTTTCTATAGATATAAAATTTTGGCAAAATTTTCTATAGAAATAGAATTTTGCAAAAATTTTCTATATAATAAAAATTTTTCAAAAAAAATCTATATAAGTAAAATTTTGCAAAAATTTTCTATATAAATAAAATTTTGACAAAATATTCTATATAAATAAAATCTTGACAAAAATTTCTATATAAATAAAATTTTGCAAAAAAATTTCTATAGAAATAAAATTTTGACAAAATTTTCTAAAGCAATAAAATTTTGACAAAATTTTCTATAGAAATAAAAATTTGCCGAAATCTTCTATAGAAATAAGATTTTGACAAAATTTTCTATAGAAATAAAATTTTGACAAAATTTTCTATAGAAATAAAATTTTGACAAAATTTTCTCTACAAATAAAATTTTGCCGAAATTTTCTATAGAAATAAAATTTTGACAAAATTTTCTATAAAAATAAAATTTTGACAAAAAATATTTTCTATATAAATTTTACAAAAATTTTCTATAGAAATAAAATTTTGCAAGCATTTTCTATAGATATACAATTTTTAAAAAATTTTTATAGAAATAAAATTTTGCAAAAATTTTCTATAAAAATAAAATTTTATCGAAATTTTCTATAAAAACTATTTGCTGCAAGTAGATGATGCTGAAGAGTAATGTGGTAATTCCGAAATTCCAACCATCTTGCAGTCTATAGGGCTTTGCCCAATAAATTCGACAAACATTATTTTCCTCTGTTGGTTAAGCTACTCTTGTAGTTTAGTCAACGCAATGGTTTTTAAGCTGAGATCAAAACAACAAATATGATTGAAGTACAAACCTACAATAACAATAAAAAAAACAAAACGAAATAAAATTTTAACAAAATTTTCTATAGAGATAAAATATTGACAAAATTTCCTGTAGAAATACAATTTTAAAAAATAAGATTTTTTTGTTTAATAGTTCTTTTGGTAAAATTTTATTAGATTATTTTTTTGCTCAAGTGGCAATTGTTCTCAGGAGTCGATCGGTATATATTTATATTCAATATTTCTGGTAGGTGCATTTTTGGTACACGCTCACAAAAAATCGCTTCTGTAACATATACTCCCAAACATATTTTGCTTCAAGCATATACATTTTTGGGTATTGCCCAAACATTTATATGTTTGATCTCTTCCAATATATAATATGTTTGAAAGCATATTGGTCTAAACAATATATGTTTGGGTAGTCTAAGTTCCAAACATTTTGTATTTTTGCATCCAAATTCAATAATGTTGTCTTCCAAAAAACAATATGTTATTATATGAACATATAATATGTTTGGAAGCATTTTGCACCCAAAATTATTATATGCTTAAAAAAAAATCTCCCAAACAATATTGTGCTCAAAATTTTATTTATTTATTTATGTATTTATAATCATAATGAATTATGAAAATAAACAGGTAATATAGGTGCTAACAACATAGGTTTTCGACCTGAATGCTCAAAATTTTGTTTCTGCCCAATTGTATATTCCCCCACATCTTTCTCACTTCCACGAGATTTTTTAGTTCTTAGCACCTTTTTCTGTAATACAAACATTGTAGAAAAAATTATTCATTTGTATGATTTTTTTATTTTAGTGTTACCTTTTGCCGGACGGGGATTCGAACAGCGGACCACACAGTTTGTAAGGATCAAAGAAGTAGCTGATCAATTGCCCAAGGAAAAATAAAATGTTAATTTTGTAATAACAAGCAACAACCACCAACTTAATTCAATATCGCTCCCTGTTAAATAGCGCTCCAAGCTACTAAACACATATATGTTTATAGGCTATTTCTAAATTAATATATGTTTGCATCCAAACATTTTATATTTACAAACATTTTATGTCCCAAACATAATATGTTCTAACATATTAACATATATGTCCCAAACATGTTATGCTATTTTATGAACATTATATGTTTGCACTCAAAAATATTGTGTTTAAAAATTTGTGTTCCAAACATATAATGTTTATAGCCAAACATATGAGAAACAGTCTTTTTCATCCGTGTAGATAAAAGTTATTATGACTTAATCACTATGTGGTTTAGGGTATAAAAACTTATTTCGAATCATTTTAAGAAGTGATATAAATTCAATGGCAATTGAAATGGTGAACATCCGTCCTACCGTAAGGTCATGTTAAATGCATCGCTTCTGCGTCAATTTTCACTCCATTCCACCATTTTTTTGGTACAGTTTTTTTTTTTCCTGGGCAATTAAATAGAATAAAATAAAATGTAATAAAATATTATAAAAAAAAAAATAATAATTTAGTCCCCGTTTGATGTCTTAAAATTTGCAATTATTTACAAATGTTTTTGTTCAATTTCAATTCAACGTATTCGTTTATAAACCTCCTCCCATCCAAAAAAAAAACTTTACGTAAACCACACATTTTGCTTTATAATTTTATTTGATTTTCACTTCTTGCGGTTAAAGATGTGGTTAGGTTTCGGTTTAAGATTTTCTGATTTCTTGTTGAGGTTTTAAATTGATTTTCTGGAAATCAAAACAGTTTCACGCCATAATAAAAACGGGTCAATTTTGATAACAGATGGTGTGGCCTTTTTGTTTCTCTTGTTCGTTTCTTAACGTCATTTATCGCAACATGTTTGGTTGCTTTCCGTCCTCCGTGTTGAAAAAAGTTTGCTAGGGAAGTTATATGATTCGTATCATCCTTGTAGTTGGTGTAATTCCTGTTTTATATACGTTGTTCAAATTAAATGAAAGTGCGAACAAAGTTTAATTCACATTGAACACAAAGGACGCAAAATAAAATTACTTGCGGTTTTAGCATATACGATGGGTTTTAGGTGACAGAAATTCACGTAATATTGAAGGCAAATACAGATAGTACTCAGAGAATTGAAATTGAGCGTATAATAGAAATTGCCTCTTACTTATTTATTACAAACCAAACATATTTTATAGAAATAAAAAGGCTGCGTTTCTTTAATTTTTGGAGGTTCTTAAATACCCCTATATTACCAATTTTTTGCAAATCGGATAAAAATTGCGGTGTGTAAAAGGCCAAAAAGTCAAATCCAAAGTTCGGTCTATATGAGGCCATACCAAACCATGGACCATAACACACGATATGTTACAAGCGGATTAACATACTTTTTATAACCTAGCAAAAAAAAAAATGGAAGTTGTTCCAAAGGCACAACTTTAATAGCACTTCCAAAAATGTCCTCCCAAAAATTTTCTTTATTTGAACTACACAGGAATTTTTTAAACTTTGTCAAAACTTTATTTCTATAGAAAATGTTGTCAAAATTTTATTTCTGCAGAAAATTTTGTCAAAAAATTTTTATAAAATAAAAATTGTTTCTATAGAAAATTTTCTTAAAATTTTATTTCTATAGAACATTTTGTCAAAATTTTATTTCTATAGAAACTTTTGTCAAAATTTTATTTCTGTAGAAAATTTTCCCAAAATTGTATTTCTATAGAAAATTTTGTCAAAATTTTATTTCCCTAGAAAGTTTTGAAAAAATTTTATTTCCATAGAAAATTTTGTCAAAATTTTATTTCTATAGAAAATTTTGTCAAAATTTTATTTCTATAGAAAATTTTGTCAAAATTTTATTTTCATAGAAAATTTTGTCAAAATTTTATTTCTATAGAAAATTTTGCAAAAAAATTTTTTTCTATAGAGAATTTTGTCAAACTTTTATTTCCATAAAAAATTTTGTCAAAATTGTAATTCCATAGAAAATTTTGTCAAAATTGTAATTCCATAGAAAATTTTGCCAACATTTTATTTCCATAGAAAATTTTATTTCTATAGAAAATTTTGTCAAAAGTTTATTTCCATAGAAAGTTATGACAAAGTTTTATTTCCATAGAAAATTTTGTCAAAATTTTATTTCTATAGAAAATTTTGTCAAAATTTTATGTATATAGAAAATTTTGTCAAAATTGTATTTTTATAGAAAATTTTGTCAATATTTTATTTCTATATTTTTTCTATAGAAATAAAATTTTGTCAAAATTTTATTTCCATAGAAAGTGTTGACAAAATTTCATTTCCATAGAAAATTTTGTCAAAATTTTATTTCTATAGAAAGTTTTGTCAAAATTTTATTTCTATAGAAAATTTTGTCAAAATGTTATTTCTATAGAAAATTTTGCCAAAATTTTATTTCTACAGAAAATATGGTCAAATTTTTTTCTATAGAAAATATGGTCAAATTTTTTTTGTAGAATATTGTGTTAAAATTTTATTTATATAGACAATTTTGTCAAAATTTTATTTCTATAGAAAATGCTGTCAAAATTTTATTTTTGTAGAAAATTTTGTAAAAATTTTACCTCTATAGAAAATTTGGAAACATTTTATTTCTATAAAAAATTTTGTAAAAATTTTATTTCTATAGAAAATTTTGTAAACAGTTTATTTGTATTGAAAATTTTGTACAAAGTTTATTTCTATAAAAAATTTTGCCAAAATTTGATTTCAATAGAAAATTTTGTCACAATTTTACCTCTACAGAAAATTTTGTCACAATTTGACCTCTTTAGAAAATTTTGCCAAAATTTTATTTCTATAGAAAATTTTGGGAAAATTTTATTTCTATAGAAAATTTTGCCAAAATTTTATTTCAATAGAAAATTTTGTCACAATTTTACCTCTATAGAAAATTTTGTCACAATTTTACCTCTTTAGAAAATTTTGTCAAAATTTTTTATTAGAAAATTTTCTTAAAATTTTATTTCTATAAAAAATTTAGTAAAAATTTTATTTCTATAGAAAATTTTGTCAAAATTTTATTTCTATAGAAAATTTTGTCAAAATTTTATTTTTATAGAATATTATGTTAAAATTTTATTTCTACAGAAAATTTTGTCACAATTTTATTTCTATAGAAAATTTTGTCACAATTTTATTTGGGCAAAATTTTATTTCTATAGAAATTTTGTCAACATTTTTTTTATATAGACAATTTTCCTAAAATTTTATTTCTATAGAAAATTTTATCAAAATTCTATGTCTATAGGAAATTTTGTGAAGATTTTATTTCTATAGACAATTTTGTCAAAATTTTATTTCTATAGAAAATTTTGTCAAAATTTTATTTCAATAAAAATTTTTTCAAGGTTTTATTTTTATAGAATATTTTGTTAAAATTTTATTTCTATAGAAAATTTTGTCAAAAGTTTATTTTTATAAAACATTTTGTCAAAATTTTTATTTTATAGAAAAATTTGTCACAATTTTATTTCTATAGAAAATTTTGTCCAAATTTTTTTTTTTAATAGAATATTTTGTTAAAATTTTATTTCTATAGAAAATTTGGTCAAAATTTTATTTCTATTGAAAATTTTGTCACAATTTTATTTTTATAGATAATTTTGTCAAAATTTTATTTCTATAAAAAAAATTGTATTAAAATTTTATTTTGTAGAATATTGTGTTAAAATTTTATTTCTATAGAAAATTTGGTCAACATTTTATTTCTATAGAAAATGTTGTCTAAATTTTTAACTCTATAGGAGATTTTGTCAAAATTTTATTTTTATAGAAAATTTTGTAAACGTTTTATTTCAAATAGCTAAAAAACAGATCAATAATTAATAAAATTTTACAAATTATTTAAATTTTGTCGAACAAAATGTTATATCCTTTCACTTCATATCCAAAACACTGAATTCACATTTCAAGTTCTGTCAGCTTCAAGTTCTGTCAGTTTTTCTTTGCTTTGTGATAAAACTAATTGTTACGAGTTTTCGTTCGCTTTTGTCGTGGCGGTTAAAGAACCTTTACGGGACATTAAGAATTTGAACCAAGTCGCTTAAGTTCAATTCCCCAAGGGGGAAATTTTTTTATTATTTTTTTTCTATTTTACTTTTTTATAGATTTTCTATTCTATTTGTAACATTAAATTGTTTAGAATTTGAATGTTGACGTTTGATGACTTATTGGCTTATTTCCTAAGACTGGTCTAAAAGAACTTCATCGAAAGTGGATAAAAATTATCACTTGAGAGCATGGTGTAGCGCTTTCGAGTTCTATTAAAGAGAAGTGTTAACGAAATATTCTATAAAAGCAATTTTTATATAAATTAAACGCTTTCTTTTTGTGTATTTTGATAAAATATTCCATGAAAATCAGATTTCAACAGAATTTCTTACGAAAATCAAATTTATTTATTGGGGATTAAAGATTTGAAGAAATATTCTGCAGGTTAGTCTGTAGTTTCTCATCACCTCAATCACTAAAGCGTGAAGTATAATCACAATTAAGTTCAGTCATCAACATCTAAAGCAACAGAAACAACAAGCATTCCATAAAGGTATTTAGAAAATAACACAAAATGGAATACCGGGTAATCATTGTGGTATCTTCGTGATTTTTTTTTTCCATTCTTTTTGTAGGGATTCAGGTTTTGACTTCCAATTGACTCTTGTACAGATTTTGTGTCTGTTGCTACTATAAATATTTACCATCACCATTTGTGGATGACTGCAAGTTCCTCATTGGCCATCTTCACATTACCGATGTGAAAAGAGGGACTAAGGAAATCATGTTTAATGTTACATTAATAGGCTCAACATTTGTGGTTTTTATATGAAATCAAATATCGAAAGAGGGATGGACGGACCGACTGACAAACCGAGCATCTAGTGTTGTGTTAATGTTTATTGAAAGCCTAAATGATTTGACACAAGGCTAAGGATATGATGGTCGCTATTCACCATGATGACTTTGGTGTTTCTCTAGCCTAAGGCGTAGTTGTTTTTTTTTTTTTGCACAAACTTTAAGAGTCAGCAAAAGTTAATGAAGATACATGGGATATGGAATGGTGTTCAGTTAACTTATATAAGAAATCTACACCAAATGAAATGTGATATCGTCTATGGAGCAGATGGTAGGAAGAAGAATGGCAGCAGGGAGTTTTTAGTTTTGTTTTTGCAAAAGCCTACATGAATGCTTAAACTTTCCTGACACTTCTACTGATGATCTTTTTGACATTTTCATAAAGAAAATCAGGCTTCTTGTAATGGCATTGGCAAGAACTTCAACATTGGTAGGGCTTCTCTGGTAGACCTTGAAATGTAAGAGTTTTCATGTAAGCATGTGCAAGAAACTGCAGTAGTTTTGACTAGAATATAAAATGGAATTTCATTTAATTACATATGTATATTGGAATTTTCACGCAGAGGAAAAATATTAATTCCAGCTTATCAGAAAAAGAAGAATTTTATTGACATTCAGGCAATGTAATTAAATTGTTAGAAAAATTATTGACAGCGCAAATTTAAAATGTTTGAGCCTTTTTCCGAAAAAAAAAATGTAAGAGACTAATAAATCGAAATATTTTCGATCACTGGTCAGTACTTTTCCCATCTTTTTATATCCTCCACCATACACGCAAATAAATAAAATGTTTTTTTGTTTTGTTAGTTATAAAATTTTTATTTTTGCAATAACAAAATTATTTGTATTCCAAAAACACAGCCCACTTCGTTTATATCAAGTACTAGCCTTTTCTGACTTTAGGTATCCAATAACACATTTTTATACCCACCACCATAAAATGGTGACGGGGGTATAATAAGTTTGTCATTCCGTTTGTAACACATCGAAATATCGATTTCCGACTATATAAAGTATATATATTCTTGATCAGGGAGAAATTCTAAGACGATATAAGCATGTCCGTCTGTCCGTCTGTCTGTCTGTCTGTCTGTCTGTCTGTTGTAATCACGCTACAGCCGTCAATAATGGCGCTATCGCCCCGAAATTTGGCACAGATTCGTTTTTTGTTTGCAGGCAGGTCAAGTTCGAAGATGGGCTATATCGGTCCAAGTTTTGATATAGTCCCCATATAAACCGACCTCCCTATTTGGGGTCTTGAGCCTATAAAAACCGTAGTTTTTATCAGATTTGCCTGAAATTGGAAATCTAGAGGTATTTTGGAACCATAAAGAGGTGTGTCGAAAATGGTCCATGTCGGTGCATGTTTTGGTATAGCCCCCATATAGACCGATCTCCCGATTTTGCTTCTTGGGCGTCTAGAAACTATATTTACCATCCGATTTGCCTGAAATTGGAAATCTAGAGGTATTGTGGAACTATAAAGAGATGTGTCGAAAATGGTTCGTATCGGTCCATGTTTTGGTATAGCCCCCATATAGACCGATCTCCCGATTTTGTTTCTTACGCGTCTAGAAACAGTATTTTCTATCCGATTTGTATGCAATTGAAGATCTAGAGGTATTTTGCAATCATAAAGAGGTGTGTCGAAAATGGTCCGTATCGGTTCATGTTTTGGTATAGCCCCCATATAGACCGATCTCCCGATTTTGCCTCTAGGTCTTCTAGAAACTATATTTACCATCCGATTTGCCTGAAATTGGAAATCTAGAGGTATTTGAGGACCATAAAAAGGTGTGCCGAAAATGGTGCTCATCGGTCCATGTTTCGGTATAGCCCCCATATAGACTGATCTCCCGATTTTGCTTCTTGGGCTTCTAGAAACTATATTTTCTATCCGATTTTCCTGAAATTGAAAATCTAGAGTTCTTTTCGGACCATAAAAAGGTGTGTCGAAAATAGTGCCCATCGGTCCATGTTTTGGTATAGCCCCCATATAGAACGATCTCCCGATTTTGCTTCTTGGGCTTCTAAAAACTATATTTACCATCCGATTTGCCTGAAATTCTTGAGCTTCTATAAACTTTATTTATTGCCTGAAATTCGAAATCGAGATGTATTTTTAGACCACTAATAAGTGTGCCGAAATTGAGGTATATCGAGGTTCATTTTTTGGTATAACCCCCATATAGACTGATCTCTCGATTTTTACTTCTTGGGCGTCTAGAGACTATATTTTTTAGCCGATTTGTTTGAAATTGAAAATCTGGAGGTATTTTAAGATCACAAATATGTGAGTAGCAAATGATGCCTATCGGTCCATGTTTTGGTATAGCCCCAATATAGATCGATCTCACGGCTTTATTTCTTGGGCTTCTAGAATCTGTAGTTTTTATACGATTTGCTGGAAATTAGTAATCTATAATGAAATTGTAGACAAACGAAATTTCCTTTTCGTATAAAGTATTTTCGTTTATTCAACGATTGTCTCTAAAATTTGTGTCCAAAAAAAAAAAAAAAACTTTGCTTGTCTAAAATTACGTTTCTCAAAAAAAAAAAAAAAAACACTTCTTTCATGGTCATGAAAATTGCTTGAAACTGAAAGTAGAATTTTCCAGATTTAACTCATCGTATTTGTTTAAATAATGGCGGAAAAAATCTGCAGATTTAAGATTTCAAATCAATTCGTAATTTCATCATATACACGATATGTTTATAATTCTCTAAAACTCAAACACAATTGGTTCTCATAAATCCAGAATCTGATCTGGTCTTCATTGACTTTCTTGGGAGAAGATTTGTCATCAAACCCCCTACAACTCTATATACTATCAAGTAACCCACTACGACGAAGAGTTTTCAAAGTAAACTATTATATTTGATTCATGGTGGTGGGTATTTAAGATTCGGCCCGGCCGAATTTACTGCTTTATATACTTGTTTTATGTTTCATAGTATACATTTAATTTAGTAGTATGTAATGCCGAACATCTTTTCGAAATCTTGGGACTAAATATATAAAATTCCTTCCGTTTCCAAAATTTGTATTTTTACGAAAGTGGTATGTAAAGTAACATTATTTAACAGAAGTTAAATAATGTTGCTTTACATCGGTTTGGGGGCGCCCAAAACTATGCTCTATAAATATGACTGCTTGCCTGTATGCATTACTTGTGCGTTGATGGATATTGCGATAATTGTCTGTTGAGGACCATAACAGCTACGTAGCCCTGTGGATATCGTAATAGGTTACAAATTGTATGGCCCGCGGTTCGATTTCCCGTCCAGATGGAAGGTAAAATTTTGAAAAAATTATAAAATCGGATAATTTTCTCTAATTTCTTTCTATCACGGAAAATCGTGGAAGTAAGAAAGATGTAATAAGCCACAAAATATAAACATTTTTTTGAGTTAGTTCTAACTCAAGAAAAAGCTGGCAACGCGCCGATATCCCAAAAACAAGTAAATATTTTTCGACAAGTTCAAAAAAAAATTAATAGACCTTATTAATTTGTTTCACTTGTTAAAGAAAATTTTTAGGTTGAAGGAAAAAAATTAGAGTTCAAAATTGCAAGAATGTCTTTAGGGCCAATTTCAAGATGGGCGCATTTGTAGTAAAATTTACTAATTTAAAGAAATAATGAATTATTTTGTGAGCAGTACTAATTTAGAAAATTTTTATGCTTCATTTGTGTATACTTCTTTCCGTTTGTAGTTCATTAAACTAACGTACGAACAAATTATTAGAGTAAAGGAAACTTTCTCCAATCATAATAATTCCATGAACTAATATTAAGTTAAATTGGTGTTTGTTAAATAGAGGTTTCGCTTTTATTTTTGATTGTATGAAATTGTTTATCACAAAAAATTTTCACTTTTCTTCTAAATAATCTTCCTTAAAGAGAAAAGCTATTTGTTTGTCTAAAATTTCGTTTGGGAGTAAAGAATTATTTTTTGCCTGTGGGATTGGGGTATGCTATATGGTCCCAGACTCCATAAACTATTCTAGGTCGTGGTGGAAATATTCAGTCTGTTATGTGAAGTAGCGATGCCTGTCCTTTCCGCTGTCCGTCCTTCTGTTGAAATTATGCTAGTTACCGAATGAACCAAGTTATCGACTTAAAATTTGCCACAAGTAGTTGTTATTAGATTTCACTTCCCGACACGGTTGCCACGCTAAAAAAAAAGAACTCTCTATTTCACTAAAGCCAATTTAACTTTATTTTAGTTCATGGAATTATTATATATGGAGAAAGTTTCCTTTACTCTAATAATTTTTTGCGTTCGTTAGTTAAATGACCTAAGAATCAAGAAAAAATTACACACAAATGAAGTAAAAACTTTTACTAAATTCGTACTTCTCACAAAATAGTTCATTATTTCTTTAAATTTGTAAATTTTACTACAAATACGTCCATCATGAACTTCGTATGTCACTAAAGACATTCGTGCAATTTTGAACTCCAATTTTTCTTCCAAACTATAAAATTTTCTTTAACAAGTGAAAGAAATTAATTATGTCTAATCAATTTTCTTGAATTTGTCGCAAAATATTTACTTATTTTTGTGATATCGGCATGCTGTCAGCGTTTGTTTAGTTAGTACTGTAGTTAAAATTTTTAGTTGAAATTTTCTAAAAATATTAAAAATTTTCTAAAATTAATAAAATTTTTTCTTCCTGGTGGGTTCACTGTTTTTTCAGTGTAGAATTCTACCAAAAATGGTAGATCTTTTACTGCTTGGTAGACTGGTCGAATTTTTGATGTTTTGGTAGATTTTACAAATTATTCCTTTCGATTTTACAAATTACAAATTAGATTTTACAAATTATTCCTAAGATGCAATTCGCAAATTTTCCATAAAAATAAATTTTTGACAAATTTTTTTATAAAATAAAATGTTGGCAAATTTTCCTATAGAAATAAAATTACAAATTTTCTATAGAAATAAAATTTTGATAACATTTTATATAGGAATAAAATTTTAACAAAATTTGCTATAGAGATACAATTTTGACAAAATTTGCTATAGAGATACAATTTTGACAAAAGTTTTATAAAATAAAATTTTGACAGAATTTTCTCTACAAATAAAATTTTGACAACATTTTTTATGGAAATAAAATTTAAACAAAATTTTCTATGGAAATAAAATTTTGACTAAATATTCTATAGAAATAAAATTTTGAAAAAATTTTCTATGGAAATAAAATTTTGACAAAATTTTCTATGGAAATAAAATTTTATTGTTTTTTTTTTTTTTTTTTGATTTCAGCTTAAAACCATGCATTGACTAAAAGGCAAAAGAAAAGAGATATGTTTGTACGAATTTATTTCTGCATAAGCCGGCTATCACGTAAAACCTTTTTTCGGAAAGTTCAAGTGTGGTTTACTTTTGGGTTTAGTGAACTTCCTGAATTTATTCTGATAATTGGTTGATAGTTTTGCTGCAAGCAGAGGGTGCTGATGAGGCATGTGGTAATTCCGAAACGTGCGTCCATCCAACCATCTTGCAGTCTATAGGGCTTTGCCCAAATAAATTTGATACACATTCTTTTCCTCTATTGGTTAAGCTACACTTGTAGTTTAGTCAATGCAGGTTTTAAGCTGAAATCAAAAAAACAACAACAATGATTATATTTAGAAAAAAACAACAATAACAAAACAAAACGAATGAAATAAAATTTTAACAAAATTTTCTATAGAAATAAAATTTTGAAAAAATTTTCTATAGAAATACAATTGTGATACAATTTTCCATAAAAATAAAATTTTGACAAAATTTCCTATAGAAATAAAATTTTGAAAAAAATTTCTATAGAAATAAAATTTTGAAAAAAATTTTCTATAGAAATACAATTTTTGCAAAATTTTCAATAGAAATAAAATTTTGACAAAATTTTCTGTGGACATAAAATTTGGACAAAATTTTCTAAAGAAATAACATTTTTCTAAAGAAATAAATTGGACAAAATTTGCTATGGAAATAAAATTTTGACAAAATTTTCTATGGAAATAAAATTTTGACAAAATTTTTATACCGTGCGCCACACTGTGGAACAGGGTATTATAAGTTAGTGCATATGTTTGTAACACCCAGAAGGAGACGAGATAGCCACATGGTGTCTTTGGCAATAATGCCCAGGGTGGGTCCCTGAGTCGATATAACCATGTCCGTCTGTCCGTCCGTCCGTCTGTCTGTGAACACATTTTTGTGATCAAAGTCTAGGTCGCAATTTAAGTCCAATCGCCTTCAAATTTGGCACATGTTCCTAATTTGGGTCAGAATAGAACCCTATTGATTTTGGAAGAAATCGATTCAGATTTAGATATAGCTCCCATATATATCTTTCGCCCGATATGCACTAATATGGACCCAGCAGCCAGAGTTTTATACCGATTTGCTTGAAATTTTGTACAAACATAACACTTAGTCGTATAGTCCAGTGGGCGAAATTGGATTGAAAGCGGTTCAGATTTAGATATATCTCCCATATATATCTTTCGCCCGATATGGACTTATATGGCCCCAGAAGCCAGATTTTTGGCCGAATTTGGTTGAAATTTTTCACTAGGAGTACAATTAGTAGTATAGTCAAGTGTGCAAAATTTGATTGAAATCGATTCAGATTTAGATATAGCTCCCATATATATCTTTCACCCGATATGCACTTATATGGACCCAGAAGCCAGAGTTTTATCCCGATTTGGTTGAAATTTTGCACAAGGAGTACAATTGGTAGTATAGTCATATGTGCCAAATTTGATTGAAATCGGTTCAGATTTAGATATAGCTTCCATATATATTTTTCGCCCGATATGGACCTATATGGCCCCAGAAGCCAGAGTTTTGGCCCAATTTGCTTGAAATTTTGCACTAGGAGTACAATTAGTAATAAAGTCATGTGTGCCAAATTTGATTGATATCGGTTGAGATTTAGATATAGCTCCCATATATATGTTTTTCTGATTTCGACAAAAATGGTCAAAATACCAAAATTTTCCTTGTTAAATCGCCACTGCTTAGACGAAAAGTTGTAAAAATGACTCTAATTTTCCTAAACTTCTAATACATATATATATCGAGCGATAAATCATAAATAAACTTTTGCGAAGTTTCCTTAAAATTGCTTCAGATTTAAATGTTTCCCATATTTTTTTACTAAAATTGTGTTCCACCCTAGTGCATTAGCCAACTTAAAGTTTGAGTCTATAGATTTTGTAAAAGTCTATCAAATTCTGTCCAAATCGAGTGATATTTAAATGTATGTATTTGGGACAAACCTTTATATATAGCACCCAACACATTTGACGGATGTGGTATGGTATCGAAAATTTAGATCTACAAAGTGGTGCAGGGTATAATATAGTCGGCCCCGCCCGACTTTAGACTTTCCTTACTTGTCTATAGATATACAATTTTGACAAAGTTTTCTATAGAAATAAAACTTTGACAAAATTTTCAATAGAAATTAAATTTTGACAAAAATTTCTATGGAAATAATATTTTTATAAAAATACCTATAGAAATAAAATTTTGACGAAATTTTCTATAGAAATAAAATTTTGACAAAATTTTCTATGGAAATAAAATTTTGACAAAATAAGATTTTTGTTTGGTAGTTCTTGGTAAAATTTTCTCCAGAGCCTGGTACCAATGCAAATTTCCTGCGATCCAGTTGAGATTTAGTACATGATGTTAGTATATGTCTGTAATTGTTGGGTATCGGTTCATAATTATAAATAACTACCATATAAGAAGATGCCTAAATTGGACCTCCGGAGGCTCTTGATGTAGCAAACTTCATACGAAATTTGGCCCTCTATTTTCTTTACGGAAATTAGTTCATATTCGTTCAAACTTTTTTTATAGACTCCTCTGTATAAACCGATCAAGAAATAAAAGAACAGGTTAGTTATTTAACCTGCCTTTTTATCTAGCGTATAGTCCATATGAACTAACTTTAAATTTAGAAGACAATTGTAAGAAATAACACTAAACTTTGCCATTGAATTTACCCGAATAATTCGATTGTGGTTGACAGTCTTTAGTATAACTGTGTACGCAATCCATGGTGGAGGGTACATATTACTCGGCGTGGCCGAATATTCGGCCATTTTTACATGTTAATAACTATAATGTTTTGTGCTGACAAGTGACAATTAAACTACTTAGTTTAAAATCCACTTTATACCGTCATGCGGCATAAAGTAAAAACGAAAACTAGCATATCAATGAGACCGAAATAAATCTTTGTACAAATCATTGCTATCATAAAATTATTTATCTTCGTGGCAAAAATCATCACCACGCCCAGTCATGTCATAATGCCTGACATGGAACATCGAATTCGAAAAAGAGGACATCTTCCTAGCCTATCATTGTAACGAGTTTCACTTGGGGCCCTCGCAAGAAGACCTTGTAGAATTCTCAATGTCGCAGAAGCCATGAATGGCGGTAGCATACATGAAAGTTGTTCTCCTCATATATTTTGATTATGAAGACTACAACTACGACACAGGCGATGACAATGATGGCAGAAGGGAAGATGTTGTAGAAATTGCACATCTCAAAATGAGACAGAATTAAATACCCAACATCTTTAGGAGGAGGCTGATCAGAATATTCCCCTTGCGTTTCCATCATCTCCATGCCTCAGTCCGCTTAACTTGTATGCCTTCAAGGACACAGCTTCAACATGGATCATTTTAAATGAGAGGTCGATGTGAGCGATGCGACACTCTTGTAATCTTTTTTTTTATTATGTTGTCATTGTAGTCATCTTCCTCTTATGGACAAAATGTCACATTCATAGTGAATACCAAAAAATGTGGAACATCATTTACCATGAACAACACATTTTGTTCTTGTCTATTTGTCGTCAGTTCAATGAAGAACACTGGGTTCGAAATTACTCCAAGTGTTTCGTTACAAATGAGTCTTGTCTACCATGTTTGAAAAATGGACGACGATGTGTTTACAGCTGAAAGACTCTTTTCTCTTATATGACATCGCACTTTCTGTGACGTGCGTTTTTATATCTTCCACCATAGGATAGGGGTATACCAAATTTGTCATTCCGTTTGTAACACATTGAAATATTAGTTTCAGGCCCCATAAAGTATTTATATTTTAGGTTGTGGTGAAATTCAGTCAATCTAGCGATGTTCGTCCGTCTGCTGAAATCAGGCTAACTTCCGAACGAAACAAGCTATCACCTTGAAACTTGGCACAAGTAGTTGCTATTGGTATATGTCGGATGGTATAGCAAATCGGTCATATTGGACCCCATATAAATCGACCCCCAGTTTTGGCTTGCGAAGCTCATTCGAGGAGCCAATTTTATCCGATCCGGTTGATATTTGGTACGAGGCTAGTATCTGCTTTCTAACAACCATGCAAAAATTGGTCCATGTCGGTTCATACAAATAAAATTTTGACAAAATTTTCTATAGAAATAAAATTTTGGCAAACTTTTCCAAGAAATAAAATTTTAACAACATTTTCTATAGAAATTAAATGTTCAAAATTTTCGATAGAAATACAATTTTGACAAAATTTTTTATGGAAATAAAATTTTGACAAAAGTTTTTATGGAAATAAAATTTTGACAAAAGTTTTTATGGAAATAAAATTTTGACAACATTTTCTATGGAAATAAAATTTCGACAAAATTTTCTATAGAAATAAAATTTTGAAAAAATTTTCTGTAGAAATAAAATTTTGACAAAATTTTTTATAGAAATAAAATTTTAGCAAAATTTTTCATAGAAATAAAATGTTGACAAAATTTTCTATAGAAATAAAATTTTGAAAAAATTTTTCTATAGAAATAAAATGTTTACAAAAATTTCTATAGAAATAAAATTCTGATAAAATTTTCTATAGAAATAAAGTTGACAAAATTTTCTATAGAAATCAACGTTTGATAAAATTTTCTATAGAAATAAAATTTTCACAAAATTTTCTATGGAAATAAAATTCTGATAAAATTTTCTATAGAAATAAAGTGTTGATAAAATTTTCTAGAGAAATCAAAATTTTGGCAAAATTTTTCATAGAAATAAAATTTTGACAAAATTTTCTATATAAATAAAATTTTGACAAAATTTTCTACAGAAATAAAATTTTGACAGAAGTTTCTATAGAAATAAAATTTTGACAAAATTTTCTATAGAAATAAAATTTTGAGAGAATTTTCTATAGAAATAAAATTTTGAGAGAATTTTCTATAGAAATGAAATTTTGACAGAAGTTTCTATAGAAATAAAATTTTGATAATATATTCTATAGCAATAAAATATTGATAAAATTTTCTATAGGAATAAAATTTTCACAAAATTTTCTATAGAAATAAAATTCTGATAAAATTTTCTATAGAAATAAAGTGTTGATAAAATTTTATAGAGAAATAAAATTTTGACAGAAGTTTCTATAGAAATAAAATTTTGCCAAAATTTCTATAGAAATAAAATTTTGCCAAAATTTTCTATAGAAATAAAATTTTGCCAAAATTTTCTATAGAAATAAAATTTTGACAACATTTTCAATGGAAATAAAATTTCGAAAAAATTTTCCATAGAAATAAAATTTTAACAAAATTTTCTATAGAAATAAAATGTTGACCAAATTTTATATAGAAATAAAATGTTGATAAAATTTTCTATAGAAATAGACATAAAATTATGACAGCATTTTCTCTAGAAATACAATTTTGACAAAATTTTCTGTAGAAATAAAAGTTTGACAGAATTTTCTATAGCAATAAAATTTTGACAGAAGTTTCTATAGAAATAAAATGTTGACAAAATTTTCTATAGAAATAAAATTTTGACAAAATTTTCAATAGAAATACAATTTTGACAAATTTTTCTATAGAAATAAAATTTTGACAACATTTTCTATAGAAATAAAAATTTGATGAAATTTGCTATAGAAAAAGAAATAAAATTATAACAGCATTTTTCTAGAAATAAAATTTTGAAAAAATTTTCTATACAAATTTTTACAAAATTTTCTACAGAAAAAAAATTTTGACAAAATTATCTATAGAAATAAAATTTTGACAAAATTTTTTATGGAAAAATTGAAACATTTTCTATAGAAATAAAACTTTGTCAAAGTTTTCTATAGAAATAAAGTTTTCACAAAATTTTCTATAGAAATACAATTTTGCAAAATAAGTTTTTTTGTTTGGTAGATTTTATGTAAAATTTTGGTATATATTTTATGGGGTCTAAAATCAATATTTCTGGTAGGCACATTTTTGGAAAAATTTTCTATAGAAATAAAATTTTGACAAAAATTTCTATAGAAATAAAATTTTGACAAAAATTTCTATAGAAATAAAATTTTGTCAAAATTTTCTATAGAAATAAAATTTTGACAAAATTTTCTATAGAAATAAAATTTTGACAAAATTTTCTATAGAAATAAAATTTTGACAAAATTTTCTATAGAAATAAAATTTTGACAAAATTTTCTATACACAGAAAAAAATTTCAAGAAAAATTTTCCAATTAAAATTTTAATAGAGTTTTAAAAAATATTCAATTAAACATTTAATTGAATCAACAAATTTTTTAATTGAAACAAAAATCAATCACGAAAATTAATAGTATCAATTAATTTTTTAATTGAATCAATTAATTTTTTAATTGACCTTTAATTAATTTTTTAATTGATACTATCATTTCTGTGATTGAAGACATTTCAATTAAAAATTAATTGGATCAATTAATTTCGTGATTGAATCAGAAAATTTTTTTTTGTGTAGAAATAAAATTTTGACAAAATTTTCTATAGAAATACAATTTTGCAAAATAAGTTTTTTTGTTTGGTAGATTTGTGGTAAAATTTTGGTATATATTTTATGGGGTCTAAAATCAATATTTCTGGTAGGTACATTTTTGGAAAAATTTTCTATAGAAATAAAATTTGGACAACATTTTCTATAGAAATAAAATTTTGTCAAAATTTTCTATAGAAATAAAATGTTGACAAACTTTTCTATAGAAATAAAATGTTGACAAACTTTTCTATAGAAATAAAATTTTGCCATAAGTTTCTATAGAAATAAAATTTTGACCAAATTTTCTATAGAAATAAAATGTTGATAAAATTTTCTATAGAAATAAAATTTTGATATTTTCTATAGAAATAAAATTTTGATAAAATTTTCTATAGAAATAAAATGTTGATAACATTTTCTATTGAAATAAAATTTAGACAGCATTTTCTCTAGAAATAAAATTTTAACAAAATTTTCTATAGAAATAAAAGTTTGGCAGAATATTCTATAGAAATAAAATTTTGACAATATTTTCAAAAAAAAAAAAAATAAAATAAAATAAAATTTAGAGAACATTTACTAGGAAATAAAATTTCGACAAAATTTTCTATAGAAATAAAATTTTGACAAAATTTGCTATAGACATAAAATTTTGACGAAATTTTCCATAGAAATAAACTTATGACAGCATTTTCTCTAGAAATAAAATTTTGGCAAAATTTCCTATCAAAATTAAATTTTACCAAAGTTTTCTATAGAAATAACATTTTGGTAAAATTTGCTACAGAATTTGATCGAAAAATTCAAAAAAATATTTGGTAACATTGTGTTGGGTCTCGTCGGTAGTATGCGAGCAAACCAAGTTTGATTTGACGACAGGAATCGTCCGTATGGCGAAATTCTAATTGCGATGAATAAAGGGTGATACGGTCAAAATTTGGTCAATGGAAAACGCGTATAAATCGGTGAAATCGTTTATTTAAAAAATCAAATTAAATTTCTTTTTCAAGTTCAATTAGTATAAAATTCAGGAAAAATATTCAGTTAGGCTTTCGCTTTTCCAAATCCGAATTGCCGGACCTCACGCTTGATACCTGCCATCAGATTTTGTACAGCCACCTTGTCCACCTTCTTCGCCGCAGAAAGCCAGTTTGCCTTGAACTGCTGCTCGTCCTTAGCAGTTTTTTGGTCTTCTTTAGGTTCCGCTTGACAATAGCCCAGTATTTCTCAATTGGGCGGAGCTCTGGCGTGATGGGAGGGTTCTTGTCCTTGGGAACCATCTGCACGTTGTTGGCGGCGTACCACTCTATGGCCTTTTTACCGTAATGGCAAGATGCCAAATCCGGTCAAAAAAAGTACGGAACAACCGTGTTTCTTCAGGAAAGGCAGCAGACGTTTATTCAAACACTCTTTCACTTAAATTTCTTGGTGGCTTGAAAAGCAGCATTTTCATAGCTTCCGGGACTGTCAAGCTATGAAAATGCTGCTTTTCAAGCCACAGGTACAGATGGCTTGCCAAACCAGATATTTCTTTGCGAACTTTGACAGTTTTATGTGCTTGAAAATATCTGCTACCTTTCCCCTTCCTTTTGCCGTATAAAACTCCTGTCCCGGAAGCTGTTTGTAGTCGGCTTTGACGTAGGTTTCGTCGTCCATTACCACGCAGTCAAACTTCGTCAGCATTGTCGTGTACAGCCTCCGGTATCGCGCTTTGGCCGTCGTATTTTGTTTATCATCGCGATTTGGAGTCACTACCTTCTTGTAAGTCGATAGTCCGGCTCGTTTTTTGGCTCGATGCACGGTTGTAGACGATACACCCAGTTTATTTGCGGCATCTCGGAGAGAGAGGTTAGGGTTTCGCTTGAAACTACCTGCAACTCTCTTTGTCGTCTTAGCGGCTTCCGGTTTTCGATTTTTCCCCGATCTAGACATCCTGGCTATCGACAAACGTTCCCCAAATACTTTAATTACATTTGTAACGGTTAATTTGGCAACTTTTAGTGATTTTGCCAGCTTTGCGTGCGAGTAGCTCGGATTTTCGCGATGCGCGAGCAAAATTTTGATACGCTGCTCTTCTTGCTTGGACGGCATTTTGACAACTGAAGAGTGAATTCCAAAATCAAAATAGGAGCAACATTCTACACACACACACCTTCAAAATAAGGGGTGTTCAGGTTTTTTAAATGCAAAATTGAAAGAAATACGTCAAGTTTATATTGACCAAATTTTGACCGTATCACCCTTTAGAAAGGAATGACGGCCTATTATTGGTACTATAAATGGATATAACACAATTGAGTAAAATAAGAATTGAGAATCGGCCATAAAGATGATGCCATCTACAGATGGTGTCTGGACCCGGAAGGTACGGAAGACTCGTATCACTTCCCGTGCCAGTGTCTTGGTATTTTAGAACTTCTAAAGTACCAGTGCCATGTACTTTAGAATAACCAAGATACTAGGTTCCTTTTTTGTCTAAATGTTTTAAGCATTTTAAAGGAGTTTACAACAAGAGGAAGTAGTTGAAAGAATTACTTCGAGGAAACACAATGGACGTATATCGGCCTGATAGGACATCAATTCAATTCAACAATTAATAATAATAGAATATAAAAATGCGTAGGTAAAATTTCAATCACTCGCACATTTCTAATATTTATAAAATTCGAGCTGATGTTAGGAAATTGCAAATTAGCTTATTAACTACCCACTGTGCATAGGGAAATAGTGTCGGAAGTCAACAACTATGTTGTTACCAATAAACACCAAACATTTACCAAGGCCATAAGCTCTTGATATGAAGAGAATGTCTAAATACGCATTTTATGATACATCAACATTGACAATATTGCAAATCAGATATCTTGGCCTTGATGGTGAAATGGATAGAAGACGTGTAAAAAATCCTAAAGCAATAATCCATGAAATAAGGATCTGGTATTCAAGAATTCCACTCTTCAATAAATATGACTTCTCTCAACTATGTCTAACAGCGAGATAACATAAATGAAGGAAGGCTGGGCTGTGAAACCCGATTCCATCAAAATCACACATTTCCTACTATAATCCTCATTTATCTAAACATGATAGGAAAACAAAAAGAGACAAGCTGCCTGGAATCCGTATAATTTCCAAGTATCCATGATTAGGAAGATGTAGCTACGATTTAAAAAAACGCCTTTGGCAACATAGATTTTTATTTGCTGCAATGGAGGATGGATTCATTTGGTCATTCTAAGCAATGGAAATGCCATATTATTGATGTAGTTTTGCACATACCGTCTGGTATAATGTGCCAAAGGCGTTTGTTAAGTAGAAAATATCTTTCACAACTTCGTCAAAGATAGCCAAGTGGTTGTGAATTTATATTCCAGCCGTGAGTATGTTTTCACAACAACGAATAAACCTGAGTGTCTGCCTACCTTGTAGATACATATGTATCTGGCCTGAATTATGAGCTTACAAAGTCAATGTCAGAGGGATATTTTTAATTACCCAGTCATCTCTTTCGTAAATCCCAGACAGCTTCTGCTTGGATTTTCAGTATTTTCTCGTTGTCACAATATCATAAATTTTTATTATGCCACTTAAAAATGCAGCTTGTATAGCAACCATAAATGTCATAAATGTGCTTATGTTCCTTTTTAGCTGGTTTTGCACAAAAATAAGAATGGATAAAGGTATTTCGTATAAATGTATCCCAAGATTTATTCCTTATTAAGGATTTAATTAATTCTGTGAGATTGTAAGAAGTCATAAGGTAAAGTAAGAAAAGAAATTCGAAATATTTTGTAAGTTGCAAAACGACTTACTAATCTGATTATTTAAATTGAATTATTAGGAGTTTTCATAAAATAATGAAGCGGAATTATTTTGAATCATTCGGGAGCTGTCACTTTTGAATCATGTATTTTTTATACCCTAAACCACATAGTGGTCAGGGTATAATAAGTTTGAACGGCCAAAAAATGTGCCTACCAGAAATATTGATTTTAGACCCCATAAAATATATATCGATCGACTCAGAATCACCTCCTGAGTCGATCTAGCGTTTGGTGTCCGTCCGTCCGTCTGTCCATGTATTTGTTGTTCACAGGATTCCGGTCGCAATTATTAACCGATTTTGATGAAATTTGGTACAGGGAGTTTTTTGGGCACAAGGATGAACGCTATTGAATTTGGAAGAAATCGGATCAAATTTAGATATAGCTCCCATATATATGTATCGCCCGATTTCGACAAATGGGGTCACGTTGAGCGTTTTTTCAAACGGATCGTCACCAAATTTGGCAAAAGGTAATCTTTTCCATCGCCCTTCAAGTCTGCAAAATTTCATCCAAATCGGTTCAGATTTAGATATAACTCTCATATATATGTATCGCCCGATTTTCCCAAATTTGGCCACAAAACCTTTATTTATCTACCAATCTTACTCAAAGTTGGCTAAATATAATCTTCTATAGCACTAACTATATGTGTAAAAAATCATCGAAATCGGTTCAGATTTAGCTATAGCTCCCATATATATGTACCGCCCGATTTTTCTAAATTTGGCCATAAAACCCTTATTTATCAACTGATCTTACTCAAATTTGGCTAAATGTAGTCTTCTATAGCACTAACTATATGTGCAAAAAATCATCGAAATCGGTTCAGATTTAGCTCCCATATATATGTATAGCCCGATTTTCCCAAATTTGGCCATAGAACCCTTATTTATTAACCGATCTTACAAAAAGTTGGCTAGATCCAGTCCTCTATAGTACTAACTACATGTGGCAAAATTTCATCGAAATCGGTTCAGATGTAGATATAGCTCCCATATATGTATCACCCGATTTTGAAAAATTCACCCCTAATAACCTTATGTTTGACCATACAGGCCTCATTTTTTAACTGATCTTAATCAAATCTTGCACAAGGTAAACTTTTGTGGTATTACTCAAACCCGCAAAATATTATGCCAATTGGTTCTGATTTACATATAGCTCCCACATATATGCATCGCTCGATTTTCCCAAATTTGGCCATAGTACTCTTATTTATTAACCAATGTTACTCAAATTTCAAATTTTGATGTACTAGCCGATCGTATTTATACGTACGTGTAGCTCTTAAATATATAAGAATATTGCTCGATTTTTACAAATTTGTATTTATTATCCACACTAATTTAACCATTTTCTCTTTTTTTTTTAATAATGGGCTCAATATTAGTGGCTACTAACACCGTAGGCGCAATATCAACACAGCCAGTGTTGCTAGAAGTAGGGGAAATTCCCTATATGTAGGGTTTTTCTAATATTTAGCGTCTTTTAGGGACGTAGGGCCACAATGTAGGACATTTTCACTCAACACATTTTGTAATAATTTTTACATTTTCGTGGCTCTAGATAATAATTTAAGATAATAAAGTACTTAGAACCATTTTTGTTTTGTAAAATTTTTTAAATTTAACGAAAAATTTTGTAGGGAACACCCTCAAAAACAATCGCTTCTCTAACATATGTTCCAAACATATTTTGCAGGAAGCACATATATTATTGGATACCGCCGAAACATTAATATGTTTGTTTTATGTGAGCATATTATATGTTTGGAAGCATTTTGAGTCCAAAAATAGTATATGCTTGGATGAATTCCCCAAAGAAGATTGTGTTCATTCCCTCACATATTTTTAACTTCCACGAAATTTTTGAGTTCTTCGCATGTTTTTCTGTAATACAAATATGCTGTTTTTTTCAAATGTCTATTTTCTTGGTTCCGAATGTATATTCTCTTTATTCCGAATACTCAATCTACTATTCAAATTAAATAATATTTAGACTTAAGCATACCAAATTTTTGGCCATATTATAAAACAGTTTTCCGAAACAACATACAAGCGGTTTCACAGAAATTGCTCTCAGTTCATTCTCTCGCTGTGTTATGTTGATATCTTTTTATTCAACCCTCCCGGTTTCCATCTCTATTTCTTTCTCTATACTAACTCTCTCTCTCTCTCTCTGTCGCTCTCTGAATAAAGTATCACAACATATACATGTTTACTCGAAATTTGTAAATTTATATATGTTTACATTCACGCATATTATTTTTATGAAACATTCATGCCCCAAACATAATATATTCTAACATATTAACATATGTGTCCCAAACATTTTGTGTTAGTTTAGGAACATTACATGTTTGCACTTAAATATATTGTGTTTAAAAATTGTGCCCGAAACACATTTTGTTTATATCGGAACATATGAAAAACATATTTTTCTAACAGTGAAAATTGTTTGGGAATGTATGGGAAAGTAGGAACTTTTTTTGTCCTTGTAGGGTAAACCGAACATTTTCCGTGGCAACATTGACTGTGAGCTATAGTCAGATTGACACAAAACACCCATAGACATATACCACTTAATTTTCTTAAATATGCAACTGCGGTTTATCTCCCAGACCTATATGTTACCCCACAAATGCTTATGATTACTAATTCTGTAATGATGGTTTAGGGTATGATATAGTCGGCACCGCCCGACTTTCTACTTTACTTACTTGTTTGATATATGATTTGAATGAGAATACTACCAGCCCATCGATCGCACCAAGTAGTTCATTTATCGGGATGCATTGGTAATTCTTGAACGGCGTGTCGATTATCTTTCCTTCAAATACGGCAATTTTGCTTGTTGACCAATCAACCCAACATGCGCTTCATCACTGAAGAGAATTTTACGGTAAAAAAGGGATCTTCGTCTAATTGATTAAGCGACCAATTAATGAATTCATGGCGCATATCAATATCGTGTGTTTTGGAGTTAATCTATTCATGATGATTTGCCTAACAATACTGAGAATAGACGTCACTTTAAATTGTGTTTAAACAGCTGTCAGGCAAAATGTACTTTCCTGGTGGCTTAATTGTTTTTTTGAGTGTAAATATCAGCCTCAAATAAAATTAACTAATCTTCGGAACAGTATTGCCGGCTCAGCTTTGCGTCACCTGTGAAGTATAGTCTCGTTAGGCTCGAGGACCCGATGTATGATCCTTGTCAGACAATCTTCTTCTCCCGCATCTGTGAAGTACAACCTTCGCAAGACAACCTCCTTTTCCAGCGCCCGCGAAGTACGATCCTCGTCAGACAAATTCCTTTTCCCGAGCCCGCAATATGTGATCGTCGTCAGACAAACTCCTTTTCTCGTGTCTGCGAAGTATAATCTTTATCAGACGAACTCCTTTCCCAGTGCCTACGAAGTAACATCTTCGTCAGTCGTCCTCTGGTCTTGTAACGATCTCTGGTCTTGTAACCAACAGTAGGATACATACCACGAGACCCATCCGTCCATGCTCAGCCCTGTGACAACCTTCGCGAGGAAAACTGATTATAAAGGGTGATTCTTTTGAGGTTAGGATTTTCATGCATTAGTATTTGACAGATCACGTGGGATTTCAGACATGGTGTCAAAGAGAAAGATGCTCAGTATGCTTTGACATTTCATCATGAATAGACTTACGATCTGCCACAACGTCGAATTTTCAGTGAATGGGCCCTAGAAAAGTTGGCAGAAAATCCGCTTTTTTATCGACAAATTTTGTTCAGCGATGAGGCTCATTTCTGGTTGAATGGCTACGTAAATAAGCAAAATTGCCGCATTTGGAGTGAAGAGCAACCAGAAGCCGTTCAAGAACTGCCCATGCATCCCGAAAAATGCACTGTTTGGTGTGGTTTGTACGCTGGTGGAATCATTGGACCGTATTTTTTCAAAGATGCTGTTGGACGCAACGTTACGGTGAATGGCGATCGCTATCGTTCGATGCTAACAAACTTTTTGTTGCCAAAAATGGAAGAACTGAACTTGGTTGACATGTGGTTTCAACAAGATGGCGCTACATGCCACACAGCTCGCGATTCTATGGCCATTTTGAGGGAAAACTTCGGAGAACAATTCATCTCAAGAAATGGACCGGTAAGTTGGCCACCAAGATCATGCGATTTGACGCCTTTAGACTATTTTTTGTGGGGCTACGTCAAGTCTAAAGTCTACAGAAATAAGCCAGCAACTATTCCAGCTTTGGAAGACAACATTTCCGAAGAAATTCGGGCTATTCCGGCCGAAATGCTCGAAAAAGTTGCCCAAAATTGGACTTTCCGAATGGACCACCTAAGACGCAGCCGCGGTCAACATTTAAATGAAATTATCTTCAAAAAGTAAATGTCATGGACCAATCTAACGTTTCAAATAAAGAACCGATGAGATTTTGCAAATTTTATGCGTTTTTTTTTTTTAAAAAAAGTTATCAAGCTCTTAACAAATCACCCTTTATATCATATGACAATGAATAATTGTAAATGTGTAAGAAAAGAAGAATTAGTGTTTCTCTCTCTCTGGATGTCTAAGAAAAATAAATGGTTGCTAACGATCCTGGAATCCGCTGAATCTATCCTGGCTTAATTTGTGTTCCCAATATGATTGCAACATAGATCCGTCGCTTTGCGATTTGGTTATGCAGAGTTACACGAAAAGGATTTGGTTCTGTAAGTTTGTTGGTGGTGCCAGCTAATCGGATGTTGTTTGGTTTCCAGATGGTTGGTACTTGTTGAGAACTTCACTTAATGATTGGAAACTGTTGAATTCGTTGATATATAGATAATATATCGTTGTTGCAGCTACCATTTCGTAGTTGATCGGGAACTGTCATAACCTCTTCCGGTTATAGTTGTTCGGGTTTTGGAAGATCGATGGTTGGTGCAAATTTTGTGATCGGTTGTTCACGCAGAGAAATCAGATACATGCTTGCCGAAATCAGATACATGATTTCCGAGAAAATAACATGGTTGCGAAAACTATGTTACATGGTCACCACCCAAAAATAACATTTTGCTCTTAAAACATGTTTGAGGTGATCATATTCCTTCTCTGGGTGTTGGTGCCATATTCGGTTCATTGGCTTTCGGGAACTTGTTTATTCGTTGATTTGTAGTTGATGGGAAACTCTTGTTCTGACCACTGACTACTGTTTTCTTTATTAAAACTCAATTTTCGACCCGAGAAAAGAAGCGTTTATCACGTTACTGACACATTTGTTGTTTTTTATTTACATTTATATTTATTTACTAAATCTTTCAAAATACTGAAAATAACAATTATGTAGCAAATCTTAATCTACTAGTTTAAGTTGTTTTAAGTTGTAACCCCGATCGATCTCAGTAGGCATTTATACATAATTTATAGCAATGTTCTAAATGTATCGCATCTTTGGAGGCAGTTGTAACCTCCGAAGTTGAATAGCTGTCGGGCTAATTTGCTTTTGTATGATAGGCATAGTAGTGGTACTCGTATTAACATCTTTATGAATGCGGCGATTTTTATGAACCATGGTGCTCTTACTATATTGCGAATAATGCTTGATTGTCTTCTTATAGATTTCTAATGTTAGATGCGCTTGCTGTACCATAGAGTTGAATTCTGTATGACCAAATTGGCTTTATAATAGTTTTGTACATTTTTATCACAGAAGAAAGATGTAGACGTTAGGTTAGGTTAGGTAAGGTGGCAGCCCGATGTATCAGGCTCACTTAGACTATTCAGTCCATTGTGATACCACATTGGTAAACTTCTCTCTTATAACTGAGTGCTGCCCGATTCCATGTTAAGCTCAATGACAAGGGACCTCCTTTTTATAGTCGAGTCCGAACGGCGTTCCACATTGCAGTGAAACCACTTCGAGAAGCTTTGAAACCCTCAGAAATGTCACCAGCATTACTGAGGTGGAATAACCCACCGCTGAAAAACTTTTTGGTGTTCGGTCGAAGCAGGAATCGAACCCACGACCTTGTGTATGCAAGGCGGGCATGCTAACCATTGCACCACCGTGGCTCCTGTAGACGTTAGTCTATACCAAACTTCTAAATAAGATGATCAATTAGGAAATATTTGACTTATAAAATGTGTTTATCTTATACCCTCCACCATAAAGGGTGATACGGTCAAAATTTGGTCAATATAAACTTGACGTATTTCTTTCAATTTTGCATTTAAAAAACCTGAACACCCCTTATTTTGAAGGTGTGTGTGTGTAGAATGTTGCTCCTATTTTGATTTTGGAATTCACTCTTCAGTTGTCAAAATGCCGTCCAAGCAAGAAGAGCAGCGAATCAAAATTTTGCTCGCGCATCGCGAAAATCCGAGCTACTCGCACGCAAAGCTGGCAAAATTGCTAAAAGTTGCCAAATCAACCGTTACAAATGTAATTAAAGTGTTTGGGGAACGTTTGTCGACAGCCAGGAAGTCTGGATCGGGGGGAAATCGAAAACCGGAAGCCGCTGAGACGACAAAGAGAGTTGCCGGTAGTTTCAAGCGAAACCCTAACATCTCTCTCCGAGATGCCGCAAATAAGCTTGGTGTATCGTCTACAACCGTGCATCGAGCCAAAAAACGAGCCGGAATATCGACTTACAAGAAGGTAGTGACTCCAAATCGCGATGATAAACAAAATACGACGGCCAAAGCGCGATCACGGAGGCTGTACACGACGATGCTGACGAAGTTTGACTGCGTGGTAATGGAAACCTACGTCAAAGCCGACTACAAGCAGCTTCCGGGAAAGGAGTTTTATACGGCAAAAGGAAGGGGAAAGGTAGCAGATATTTTCAAGCACATAAAACTGTCAAAGTTCGCAAAGAAATATCTGGTTTGGCAAGCCATCTGTACCTGTGGCTTGAAAAGCAGCATTTTCATAGCTTCCGGGACTGTCAACCAAGAAATCTGGCTTTCCTGAAGAAACACGGTTGTTCCGTGCTGTTTTGGCCGGATTTGGCATCTTGCCATTACGGTAAAAAGGCCATGGAGTGGTACGCCGCCAACAACGTGCAGGTGGTTCCCAAGGACAAGAACCCTCCCAACACGCCAGAGCTCCGCCCAATTGAGAAATACTGGGCTATTGTCAAGCGGAACCTAAAGAAGACCAAAAAAACTGTTAAGGACGAGCAGCAGTTCAAGGCAAAGTGGCTTTCTGCGGCGAAGAAGGTGGACAAGGTGGCTGTACAAAATCTGATGACAGGTGTCAAGCGTGAGGCCCGGCAATTCGGATTTGGAAAAGCGAAAGCCTAACTGAATATTTTTCCTGAATTTTATACTAATTGAACTTGAAAAAGAAATTTAATTTGATTTCTTAAATAAACGATTTCACCGATTTACACGCGTTTTCCCTTGACCAAATTTTGACCGTATCACCCTTTAGGATGGGGGGTATATTAACTTTGTCATTCCGTTTGTAACACAATAACAATATTACTCTAAGACCCCATAAAGTATATATATGCTGGGTCGTGGCGAAATTCTCAGTCGATCTGAGCATGTCCGTCCGTCCGTCTGTTGAAATCACGCTAACTTCCGAACGAAACAAGCTATCGACTTGAAACTTGGCACAATTAGTTGTTATTGATGTAGGTCGGATGGTATTGCAAATGGGCCATATCGGTCCACTTTTACGTATAGCCCCCATATCCGATGCGGCTGAAATTTGGTTCATGGTGTTAGTATATGGTCTCTAACAACCATGCAAAAATTGGTCCACATCGGTCCATAATTATATAAAGCCCCCATATAAACCGATCCCCCGATTTGGCTTGCGGAGCCTCTAAGAGAAGCAAATTTCATCCGATCCGGCTGAAATTTGGTACATGGTGTAAGTATATGGTCTCTAATGACCATGCAAAAATTGGTCAACCGCCATATAAACCGATCACCAGATTTGGCCTCCGGAGCCTCTTGGAAGACCAAAATTCATCTGATTCAGTTCAAATTTGGTACGTGGTGTTAATATATGGCCTCAAACACCAATGCAAAATTGGTTGAAATCGGTCCATAATTATATATAGTCCCCATATAAACCGATCCCCAGATTTGACCTCCGGTGCCTTATGGAGAAGCAAAATCCATCGATCTGGTTGAAATTTGGTACGTGGTGGTAGTATATGATATTTAACAACCATGCCAAAAGTGGTCCATATCAGTCCATAATCATATATAGCCCCCATATAAACCGATCCCGAGATTTGGTTTTGGAGCCTCTTGGAGGAGCAAATTTCATCCGAGTCAGTTGAAATGTGGTACATTGTGCTAGTATGTGGCCGTTAACAACCATGCCTAACTAGGTCCATATCGGTCTATAGCTATATATAGCCCTCAGATAAATCGATCCCCAGTCACACAAAAATTGGTCCATATCAAGTTCATAATTGTATATAGCCCCCACATAAGCGACCCCCATATTTCAATTCTGGCTCTCTACGTACCGTACAAAAGTCCATATCGATTCGTAATTATTTGTAGACTTACCTACACATACCTTTTTTGTCTAATATATACCACGTATGGACTAACTCACAATTTAGAAAACGATTTAAGATACCACAACCCAAGTAATTCGATTGTCGATGACAGTCTTTCGTAGAAGTTTCTACGCAATCCATGGTGGAGGGTACATAAGATTCGGCCTGGCTGAACTTACGGCCGTATATACTTGTTATTTGTCTATTTTTAGTGAAAAATCGACTCTACTCGATTCGATATTTATGAGTATAAACAATCAATTTTTTTGACAAAAAGGTCGATTAATCGAAGACTTTACATATTCAAAGGAATCGGAATCTGTTGGTAATGCATCAACATATTGGTTTATGACCCTATAAAGTATGTATTCTGGGCCGTGATAAAATTTTGAGTCGAGCTGTGATTTCTGTCCATACTTCTGTTGAAATCACTCTAACTTCCCAATAAAATATCGCCTTAACACTTATCTATATCGGCTTAGTTTAAGTATAAACCCCAAATGGACTGGGGATGGATTTACTGGACAGGTAATTTTCATCCGATTTGGCGTATATAACATAATGAAATGAGATGGAAAAATTAGTCTGTCATATTAGTCATATAAACCGATCCCAAAATTTAACTTTTAGTGCCTCATGTGGCCGAATTTTCTAATTAATGTGGTATTTTGATTAAAAGGAGATTTTTAATCAACTGTTGTCTTAATCAAATTATGACATCATACAATTGGACAATAAAATTCCTAAACTAATTTTTCTATTTTATCTGTCAGCACCCACTACATACATTTCCTTTATAACCCCCACAAAATTTTCCCTTTTCTATTCATCATTTTTGCTTAGACTTTGTTTCTTTTGAACATTTTCAACAACTTAATGTGAACAATTACAGAAGATTTGCATATTTTTATCATCAATTATTTCGAATGGTAGTCTCTATGCATAAGTAATTGAAAAGAGCAACCCCACCACCATAGCAAGTTGAAGGCCTGGTAAAATATTCACACATAAATTCTTTCTGGTACGGATGTAAGATTTGATAAGAAATTCATGACTATTCACACATTAACGCCATAATGATAGATGCCTGATAGAATAACTTCAAGATACAATAGCTGTCTGTCTGTCTGTCTGTGGGTTGATACCAACTCCATGTTTACAGCTATGTTTTGTTGAAGGAGATCAAACGAACCAAGTATTGGGGAATACAATCTTTCGAATGTGGTTCTTTGCTATGTGACATTTGACTCCTATACTCCCTAATATCACAAACGGAATTTAAAATTGTTTTTCTCATAGTAAGCAAGGACTTTTGTAATGTCCTATTGTAGGTGAAGTACACGGACGAAAAAGAGTGTTTTTCATATGTTTGGGTGTAAAAATTTTATGTTTGAAAATAAAATTTTTTAACACAATATTTTTAAGTGCAAGCATATAATGTTCATAAACTAGCATAACATGTTTGGGACATATATGTTAGAACATATTATGTTTGGGACATAAAATGTTTGTAAATATAATATGCTTAGATGCAAACATATATTAATTTGGAAATATCCTATAAACATATATGTGTTTAGAAAGAGAGACCTAGAGAGTATGCCGCAAGTAAAATAATGGAAGTAACCAATTGGCGCCTTAAAAATATATCAACACAAAGAAAATTTCATTAACATTTTTACTACCAGTGTATGCCCTAAGGTGAAACATAATATGTTTGAACAATACAAACATTATTTTGCTTGGACCAATTCTGAAAATATATATGCTTGAAGCAAAATGTGTTTGGGGTATATGTTACAGAAGCGATATTTTTGAGGGTGTAGGAGTAAAACAGACTGTTTATATGTCAGCAGAGACATTGGATTTCTGATATCACATTCATTATGCAGTGAAATGCAAGTATGTCCAGTTCCAAAGATTTTGGCTTTACACTAATGACTTGGGTATCGATTCCCAGCAAAAGAAGAGCAAGAACAAGGAAAATTTTCATTTGTATATTAAGGACATGAAATCTTTGTTTCTCATATCATTGTTGTGCTTAAGAAAAAGTAGGAGTAGGAATCATATGTAAATCATTTGAAAGCGTTGTTTGTTTGTAAGACGATTCATGTTGCCAGTATTCCAGTGTTGCCAGTATTTTTCTGGCACTTGTCCCCAAGTTGTGATGTTTTTGTCCCCAAAAATCCCCAATTTAAATTTAAATTCCTCGCAAAAATCCCCAATACATTTTTGACAAGTTTTGTTTTGTTTTTTTTTTTTTTTTTTGAAAAAAATAAGGCTGCTGTAGAAAATCTGTAATTATTTAAAAATGAAAAATTTCTCAAAACCAGTAAGCTGCAATAAGCTCAAGATTTCGACCCACAACGCCAAGAGACTGGTAATTGTCTTCCACACAGAAAAAAGTAAATTATAAAGTCGATAACCTTTTCAATGAAGTCGTATTGTCCTAATAATTAAGTGATTCGACATAAAAAAGGTTTTATGACATGAAATAAAAATTTTTTGGGGTAAGGTCATCTTGACTTTAATAATTCAGAAAAAATTCTTTAAAATTAATGAAATTGTCATTGAATTTGTTGTCTTTTGCATTTTGACTACACAGCAAAAAATCGTTCAAATGTGAGGCATGTTTTTCAACACTTTATTTTAAAGACGCTTTTTACTTGAAACATAGCATAATTTCAACGGGAAGTCGAGTCTGAATTTGGAAAATAATGTTGTCGTTAACTTGTTTTTAACGACTTTGATAGCATATGAAGAAAAAAAGCTGAAAAAGCGAAAAATTAAAATTTGCTTCCTAGAAGCAAGTACACAAAACCCAAACTTAAAAAAGAATTGTGCTCAAAAGTATCCTTACCATTCTCCGCTTCTTTGGCGCGGAATCAATACCAAAATTCTTAAAGTACAGACAAAATCTTTGGAACAGGGCATGTTTTTTTTTTCTCAGTGAACGTTGTGCGAACATTGAACTAAATTATACTCCACATTTTGAGATTTCCATAAAGCGTTGTTAAAACCAGGAAAATGTAATGCCGTTGTGTACTTTTTTTACTACAGCTCACGAAATTACACCCTCTCATAGAAGAAACAAGTATATACAGCAGTAAGTCCGGCCGGGCCGCATCTTAAATACCTACCACCATGAACCAAATATTAGGGTTTCCTTTGAAATTTCAGGAGGGTTTGAGGACACTTCCCGAAGATAAATTTAAAGATTTCACCTATGAGGACTATATTTGATTCTGGATTTATAAGAACCATTTTTGTTTGAGTTTTAGAAGAATCATTAACATCTCTTGTAAGTGTGCAAGAAAATTATAAAATAACGTCTTGATTTGAAATCTTAAATCTGTAGATTTTCACCCGAGAAGTAAAATCTGGAAATTTTACATTGAGTTTCAAGCAATTTTCATAATCAGTGCGCCCTCAAGAAGTGAAGTCGGTCTATATGGAGGCATTACCAAATGGACCGATAAAATTTTGACAAAATATTCTTTATAGAAAAAAAATTTTGACAAAATTTGCTATAGAAATAAAATTTTGACAAGATTTTCTATAGAAATAAAATTTTCTATAGAAATAAAATTTTTACACTATTTACTATAGGAACAAAATTTTGACAAAATTTTGTATAGAAATAAAATTTTGACAAAACTTTCTATAGAAATAAAAATTTGACAAAATTTACTATAGAAATAAAATTTTGACAAAATTTTCTATAGAAGTAAAATTTTGACAACATTTTCTATGGAAATAAAATTTTGGCAAAATTTGCTACAGAAATAAAAATCTGACCAAATTTTCTATTTAGAAGTAAAGATTTGACAAAATTTTCTATAGAAATAAAATTTTGACAAAATTTTCTGTAGAAATTAAAATTTGAAAAAATTTTCTATAGAAATAAAAATTTTGACAAAATTTTGTATAGAAATAAAATTTTGACAAAATTTACTATAGAAATAAAATTTTGACAAAATTTTCTATAGAAATAAAATTTTGACAACATTTTCTATAGAAATAAAATTTTGACAAAATTTGCTACAGAAATAAAAATTTGACCAAATTTTCTATTTAGAAGTAAAGATTTGACAAAATTTTCTATAGAAATAACATTTTGACAAAATTTTCTATAGAAATAAAAATTTTGACAAAATTTTTTATAGAAATAAAATTTTGAAAAAATTTTCTATAGAAATAAAATTTTGACAAAATTTTCTATAGAAATAAAATTTTGAAAAAATTTTCAATAGAAATAAAATTTTGACAAAATTTTCTATAGAAATAAAAATTTGAGAAAAATTTCTGTAGAAATAAAAATTTTGACAAAATTTTGTATAGAAATAAAATTTTTACAATATTTTCTCTAGAAATAAAATGTTGACAAAATTTTCTTTAGAAATAAAATTTTGACAAAATTTTCTATAAAAATAAAATTTTGACAAAATTTTCTATAAAAATAACAGTTTGAAATAATTTTCTATAGAAAAAAATTTCGACAAAATTTTGTATAGAAATTAAATTTTGAAAAAATTTTCTATAGAAATAAAATTTTGACAAACTTTTCTTTAGAAATGAAATTTTGGCAAAATTTTTTATAGAAATAAATTTTTGACAAAATTTTCTATAGAAATAAAATTTTGACACAATTTTCTATAGAAATAAAATTTTGACAAAATTTTCTATAGAAATAAAAATTTTGACAAAATTTTGTATGGAAATAAAATGTTTACAATATTTTCTATAGAAATAAAATTTTGACAAAAATTTCTTTAGAAATAAAATTTTGACAAAATTTTCTATAGAAATAAAAATTTGAAAAAAATTTCTATAGAAATAAAAATTTTGACAAAATTTTGTATAAAAATAAAATTTCTACAATATTTTCTATAGAAATAAAATTTTGACAAAATTTTCTTTAGAAATAAAATTTTGACAAAATTTTCTATAAAAATAACAGTTTGAAAAAATTTTCTATAGAACAAAATTTTGACAAAATTTTCTATAGAAAAAAATTTTGACAAAATTTTCTATAGAAATAAAATTTTGACAAAATTTTCTTTAGAAATAAAATTTTGGCAAAATTTTCTATAGAAATAAATTTTTGACAAAATTTTCTATAGAAATAAAATTTTGACACAATTTTCTTTAGAAATAAAATTTTGACAAATTTTTCTATAAAAATAACAGTTTGAAAAAATTTTCTATAGAAATAAATTTTTGACAAAATTTTCTATAGAGATAAAAATTTTGACAAATTTTTGTATAGAAATAAAATTTTGACATAATTTTCTGTAGAAATAAAATTTTGACATAATTTTCTATAGAAATAAAACTTTAGCAAAATTTTCTTTAGAAATAAAATTTTGAAAAATTTTCTATAGAAATAAAATTTAGACAATTTTTTTTTTAGAAATAAAATTTTGACAAAATTTTCTATAGAAATAAAATTTTGACAAAATTTTCTATAGAAATGCAATTTTGACAAAATTTTCTATAAAAATAACCGTTTGAAAAAATTTTCTATAGAAATAAAATTTTAACAAAAGTTTCTATAGAAATAAATTTTTTACAAAATTTTCTATAGAAATAAAAATTTGTTAAAAAAGATTAAACCGATTTCATGAAAAAATCCCCAAATTTATGGAAATTCCCCACCAAATCGCTAAGTCCCAAACTCAGAAATTTCGAAAAAATATCCCCAATTTGAGGAAAAATTCCCAATACTGTATGGACCAAACTGAAGATGTTTGTCAGTGAATCAAAACTTGTGTCAGCTGACCAGTGTACTCTTTAATTGAAGTAGGCCTTAAAAATACAATTATTTTCCTACGCGTAGAAAAGGAATATATTCAAGAGCAAAAGGTTTTGTTTTTTTTTTAATTAAAAATTCTTTATTTTAATGGAATTTATCCTTAATACTGTGTAAATTGCGTGTTCTAAATTTTAGGTTGTATAATCTTTCAAATCATTGGATATGAAAATTAAAAATACAGATAAAAAATTCGCATAATCAAAAATAAACCGATCATTTTATTTGTATGGAAATAAAATGTTTACAATATTTTCTATAGAAATAAAATTTTGAAAAAATTTTCTATAGAAATAAAATTTTGACAAAATTTTCTATAGAAATAAAATTTTGACAAAATTTTCTATAGAAATAAAATTTTGACAATATTTTCTATAAAAATAAAATTTTGACAAAATTTTCTATAGAAATAAAATTTTGAGAAAAATTTCTGTAGAAATAAACATTTTGACAAAATTTTGTATAGAAATAAAATTTTGACAATATTTTCTATAAAAATAAAATTTTGACAAAATTTTCTTTAGAAATAAAATTTTAACAAAATTTTCTTTAGAAATAAAATTTTGACAAAATTTTCTATAGAAATAAAATTTTGATAAAATTTTCTATAGAAATAAAATTTTGACAAATTTTTTTTAGAAATAAAATTTTGACAAAATTTTCTATAGAAATAAAAATTTGAAAAAAATTTCTATAGAAATAAAAATTTTGACAAAATTTTCTATAGAAATAAAATTTTAAAAAAATTTTCTATAGAAATAAAATTTTGACAAAATTTTCTTTAGAAATAAAATTTTGGCAAAATTTTCTATAGAAATAAATTTTTGACAAAATTTTCTCTAGAAATACAATTTTGACACAATTTTCTTTAGAAATAAAATTTTGACAAATTTTTCTATAAAAATAACAGAGTGAAAAAATTTTCTATAGAAATAAAATTTTGACAAATTTTTGTATAGAAATAAAATTTTGACATAATTTTCTGTAGAAATAAACTTTTAACAAAATTTTCTTTAGAAATAAAATTTTGACAAAATTTTCTATAGAAATAAAATTTTGATAAAATTTTCTATAGAAATAAAATTTAGACAAAAGTTTTTTTTAGAAATAAAATTTTGACAAAATTTTCTATAGAAATAAAAATTTGACAAAATTTTCTATAGAAATGCAATTTTGACAAATTTTTCTATAGCAAGAAAATGTTGACAAAATTTTCTATAGAAATAAAGTTTTGGCAAAATTTCCTATAAAAATAAAAATCTGTTAAAAAAGATTAAACCGATTTCATGAAAAAAATCCCCAAATTTATTTAAATTTCCCACCAAATAGCTCAGTCCCAAACTCAGAAATTTCGAAAAAATATCCCCAATTTGGGGAAAAATTCCCAATACTATATGGACCAAACTGAAGATGTTTGTCAGTGAATCAAAACTTGTATCAGATGACCAGTGTACTCTTTAATTGAAGTAGGCCCTTAAAAATACAATTATTTTCCTACGCGTAGAAAAGGAATATATTCAAAACAAGGTTTGTTTTTTTTTTAATTAAAATTTTTTTATTTTAATGGAATTTATCCTTAATACTATGTAAATTGCATGTTCTAAATTTTTGAAAATTAAAAATGCAGATAAGAAATTCGCATAATCAATAATAAACCGATCATCCACGTCATGCCTCATCAATAGGAATAAGTGGTAATCTGTAGGGCTGGGCTATATGGTATGTGGGTTTGGAGCGTTTCGAAATAAGTTTTTTACGGGTTTTGCAATATGTAGCCCAGAGATGTAATGTTGCAAATTATTTGAACTTCCATAAATATGTTACTGTTTCCTTCAATCAATATTAACCACTTTCTTCTCATTTAAATGTTTCTTATTAAAAAAAAATATGTTAATTTAGTGTCTAGCATCAAGTCAATAATATTTTTTCCATTGTATACTTCACATTAGTTTTGATTAATCAACTGAGTTAGTTTATAAGATTATTTCTTCCAACATCCCACTAACAATGTAATGAGATAAGAACTAAGGTGTGTTCAGCTTCCAGTTATCAGGCGTAAATTTTTTATTAGCCAATTGCCACTGTAACTGTAAACAACAAGTGTTAACTGACTAACCCCCATTTTCATAAAGCTCCGTTAGTGTTCGGTTAACTAACCAACTTTTAAACCATATTATGAATGAAGCTGTCATCTTGCATGTATATTCCATATGCTAGTTAGGAACTTAACTGACGAAAATTTTTCAGTTAAAGTTAACTGGAGAGAAGATAATTGCAATTTACTTTCTGTTAACTGGCAGTTAAAGCCTAACGGAGCTACATGAAAATGGCCGTAAGCCGCATTTCATTTTGTTTGTTATCATAGGAAATGTCTGACATTTTCAACATTGCTAAATACAATGACTTGAAATTTATTTATGGATTTTATTTTTCTACGATCTCTACATTAGACACGGTAGTTAAACACAAATCATTGGTTGGATCTTTCGATATTTCATTGCAGATATCTTTCTCTATTATTTTATTGTATACTTAAAGTTAGTGTCTTGACAAGTTAACATTAGAAAAATATCTTTTTTTTCGTTAGCTGTAACCATACAAATGTCTGAAGTATTAGAATATAAATTAATTAATTGATTTATGTTCATTTAATGTTTTAATACCGTCTTAAATTATAATCAATTTGTTGTTCTGTTGTCGTGAAACGCCCACCTTAATGGATAAAAATAGTGGAAAAATGAAAGATTAGGAAAAGATAAATGATGCGGATACAAACCGAGAAGTAATGTTGGCGATTATCGGATATATTAGCATACAGTATGCACTGATAAAAAGTTTATTGTCAGCGAAAAATTTGTTTACATATAATTTTTAATTCAATATAACCTTTAAACATGAAAAGTTCAGACTAAATTTCTAAACCATTCCATTTGAATCAATGTATTATTATATTTCCTTAAATTTGTTTATACATGGTGGTTGACAAAAAGCCAAAGCAAAGCATTTAACTAGGAAATGAACTGTTTGTCTTCCCAAGGCTTCAAAAATGTCTTTGGACAATTTCCTAATAATATCGGGCTTTTACTTTGACCCCACGATGGATGAATACGAGCGGGTAGCGACCATCATTGCGTGCGTAACATTCGAGGAAGACTGTGCTCAGCACTACAAGATTACTTCAGAGAGTTAACACATTCAATATGTTTAAATAAACCACCCAGAAAAATTCAATATTAATGAAAGCACTTCAATATGAATGGAGGTCAGATTTATCTCCCGATTTGGTACAGTATCATTCCAGAAGAGATAGTATGTGTACGTTATTCGAAACTGCGTTATTATACCCTCCACCATAGGATGGGGGTATATTAACTTTGTCATTCCGCTTGTAACACATCGAAATGTTGCTCTAAGACCCCATAAAGTATATATATTCTGGGTCGTGGTGAAATTCTGAGTCGATCTGAGCATGTCCGTCCGTCCGTCTGTTGAAATCACGCTAACTTCCGAACGAAACAAGCTATCGACGTGAAACTTGGCACAATTAGTTGTTATTGATGTAGGTCGGATGGTATTGCAAATGGGCCATATCGGTCCACTTTTACGTATAGCCCCCATATCCGATCCGGCTGAAATTTGGTACATGGTGTTCGTATATGGTCTCTAATAACCATGCAAAAATTGGTCCACATCGGTCCATAATTATATATAGCCCCCATATAAACCGATCCCCAGATTTGGCTTGCGGAGCCTCTAAGAGAAGAACATTTCATCCGATCCGGCTGAAAGTTGGTACATGGTGTAAGTATATGGTCTCTAACAACCATGCAAAAATTGGTCAATCGCAATATAAACCGATCCCCAGATTTGGCCTCCGGAGCCTCTTGGAAGACCAAAATTCATCTGATTCAGTTCAAATTTGGTACGTGGTGTTAATATATGGCCTCAAACACCCATGCAAAAATTGGTTGAAATCGGTCCATAATTATATATAGTCCCCAGATTTGACCTCCGGTGCCTTATGGAGAAGCAAAATCCATCGATCTGGTTGAAATTTGGTACGTGATTGTAGTATATGCTATTTAACAACCATGCCAAAAGTGGTCCATATCAGTCCATAATCATATATAGCCCCCATATAAACCGATCCCGAGATTTGGTTTTGGAGCCTCTTGGAGGAGCAAATTTCATCCGAGTCAGTTGAAATTTGGTACATTGTTCTAGTATATGGCGGTTAACAACCATGCCTAACTAGGTCCATATCGGTCTGTAGCTATATATAGCCCTCAGATAAATCGATCCCCAATCACACAAAAATTAGTCCATATCAAGTTCATCATTGTATATAGCCCCCACATAAGCGACACCCATTTTTCAATTCTGGCTCTCTACGTACCGTACAAAAGTCCATATCGATTCGTAATTATTTGTAGACTTACCTACACATACCTTTTTTGTCTAATATATAACTCACAATTTAGAAAACGATTTAAGATATCGCAACCCAAGTAATTCGATTGTGGATGACAGTCTTTCGTAGAAGTTTCTACGCAATCCATGGTGGAGGGTACACAAGATTCGGCCTGGCCGAACTTACGGCCATATAACAGGTTGGCTGATAGGTCCCCGGTCTGAGACATAGATGGCGTTGCTAGTATTAAATGCATATTATTTTTATATAGTACCAACCTTCAAATGATTCGTGTCAAAATTTGACGTCTGTAAGTCTATTAGTTTGTGAGATAGAACGTCTTTTGTGAAGCAACTTTTATTATTGTAAAAAAATGAAAAAAATGAATTTCGTGTTTTGATAAAATACTGTTTTCTGAAGGGAAAAAATACGGTGGAAGCAAAAACTTGGTTTGCTAATGATTGTCCGGACTCTGCCCCAGGGAAATCAAAAATAATTGATTGGTATGCAAAATTCAAGCGTGGTGAAATGAGCACGGAGGCGGTGAACGCAGTGGATGCCCGAAAGAGGTGGTTACCGACGAAAATATCAAAAAAATCCACAAAATGATTTTGGATGACCGTAAAATGAAATTGATCGAGATAGCAGAGGCCTTAAAGATATCAAGGGAACGTGTTGGTCATATCATTCATCAATATTTGGATATGCGGAAGCTCTGTGCAAAATGGGTGCCGCGCGAGCTCACATTTGTCTACAAACAACAACGTGTTGATGATTCTGAGCGGTGTTTGCAGCTGTTAACTCGTAATACACCTTAAATTTTTCCGTCGATATGTGATAATGGATGAAACATGGCTCCATCACTACACTCCTGAGTCCAATCGACCGTCGTCTGAGTGGACAGAGACCGGTGAACCGTCTCCGAACGTGGAAAGACTCAAAAGTCCGCTGGTAAAGTAATGGCCTCTATTTTTTTGGGATGTGCATGGAATAATTTTTATCGATTATCTTGAGAAGGGAATAACCATCAACAGTGACTATTATATGGCTTTATTGGAGCGTTTGAAGGTCGAAATCGCGGCAAAACGGTCCCATATGAAGAAGAAAAAAGTGTTGTTCCACCAAGACAACGCACCGTGCCACAAGTCATTGAGAACGATGGCAAAAATTCATGAATTGGGCTTCGAATTGCTTCCCCACCCACCGTATTCTCCAGATCTGGCCCCAGCGACTTTTTCTTGTTCTCAGACCTCAAAAGGATGCTCGCAGGGAAAAAATTTGGCTGCAATGAAGAGGTGATCGCCGAAACTGAGGTCTATTTTGAGGCAAAAGCGAAGGAGTACTACCAAAATGGTATCAAAAAATTGGAAGGTCGTTATAATCATTGAATCGCTCTTGAAGGGAACTATGATGAATATAAAAACGAATTTTAACAAAAAAAAAATTGTTTTTCTTTTTAGACCGGCCAACGTGTTATACTTGTTTTATCAACATATTGAAATATCGCTAAGTTTTCATTATTTTATATTTCAAACATTTTTATAGCCTCCTTCATAGGATGGGTGGAATACCAACATAATCATTCCGTTTGTAGAACATCGAACCATTGATCTCAGAAACTTTGTTTGGTTGTCCATAAAAACCGACTTTGAAACATGATTTCCGGAGCCTCTTAGGAGAGCATAATTTGGCACATGATGATGATATATGTCCTCTAACAACTGTGCAAAAATTACCCAAATCGATCGGAAGGAGCAAATTTCGAACTATCGGGCTGAAATATCAAAGCAAATAAAACTGGTTAGAGACAATCTTTAAAATACTTGTCACAAAGTCTGGTATACTTGCTTGAGAAGAAGCCTGGCAAACTTGTTTAGGAAGAAAAGTCTTTATAAGAAAGGGGAAGTTAGGTTGTCTGAAATTTCGTTCCAGTGGAAAGTATTTTTCTTTGAGTGTACGATTCGACCGTTTATTCAAATTATATTCATAAAAAGCTGTAATTTTGTGCAAAATTATCTACCATTCATATTCACTTCGAGGGTTATTCTCTTACAGTTCCATTCAAAACCTTTGCATGTGCATTTAGAAAATATTGCATCTCTTAATCCAAACACTTTCATGTGCAAATCACTGGTTATGATTTTTATATCGCAACTACAAATTAATTCGAGGCATGCAATATAAATTAACCAACTAACTAATTATAATTATAGTAATTTTTATGATGCCAAGGGTATTAAAATACAAAAACCAACAACAACAACAACAATTTGTAGCACCATATAACATTCGTAGATTTACAACGTTTTTGTTGTTCTTTTTAAATTCAACACTTTGTTGAGCGATTAAGCACTCGATTGAATTCAGCTGCACTTTTCTAGAGATTTCAAAACCAATAAAATAGACAAGAATTAATGCTGTTGTAATAGCTTAAGTTAATTTAACAACACGTACGCTATTAAATTATTAATTGTCTCGGTGTCTGGATGGAATAAGCGCATATATCCAACAACCACAGACAACAAGTGAATGTCTATCGATATTCTGTAGATTTCTTACATTGACTATAAAATTGAAATGGATTAAATCCATCCTTTGGTGGTAGACTACACAAAATTTTTATAAAATTTAGGTTTTTATATTGCATTCGTCTGCGCAGATCATGTTGAATTGTTTCGAATATACACAGAAATATTTATCATCAAAAAATTTTCTTTTTATACCCACCACCATAGAATGGTAATGGGGGTATAATAAGTTTGTCATTCCGTGTGTAACACATCGAAATATTGCTCTAAGACCCCATAAAGTAAAGGGTGATTTGTTAAGAGCTTGATAACTTTTTTTTTTTAAAAAAAACGCATAAAATTTGCAAAATCTCATCGGTTCTTTATTTGAAACGTTAGATTGGTCCATGACATTTACTTTTTGAAGATAATTTCATTTAAATGTTGACCGCGGCTGCGTCTTAGGTGGTCCATTCGGAAAGTCCAATTTTGGGCAACTTTTTCGAGCATTTCGGCCGGAATAGCCCGAATTTCTTCGGAAATGTTGTCTTCCAAAGCTGGAATAGTTGCTGGCTTATTTCTGTAGACTTTAGACTTGACGTAGCCCCACAAAAAATAGTCTAAAGGCGTCAAATCGCATGATCTTGGTGGCCAACTTACCGGTCCATTTCTTGAGATGAATTGTTCTCCGAAGTTTTCCCTCAAAATGGCCATAGAATCGCGAGCTGTGTGGCATGTAGCGCCATCTTGTTGAAACCACATGTCAACCAAGTTCAGTTCTTCCATTTTTGGCAACAAAAAGTTTGTTAGCATCGAACGATAGCGATCGCCATTCACCGTAACGTTGCGTCCAACAGCATCTTTGAAAAAATACGGTCCAATGATTCCACCAGCGTACAAACCACACCAAACAGTGCATTTTTCGGGATGCATGGGCAGTTCTTGAACGGCTTCTGGTTGCTCTTCACTCCAAATGCGGCAATTTTGCTTATTTACGTAGCCATTCAACCAGAAATGAGCCTCATCGCTGAACAAAATTTGTCGATAAAAAAGCGGATTTTCTGCCACTGATTTTGGTAATAAAATTCAATGATTTGCAAGCGTTGCTCGTTAGTAAGTCTATTCATGATGAAATGTCAAAGCATACTGAGCATCTCTCTCTTTGACACCATGTCTGAAATCCCACGTGATCTGTCAAATACTAATGCATGAAAATCCTAACCTCAAAAGAATCACCCTTTATATATAGCCCCCATATCAACCGATCACCAGATTTGACCTCCGGAGCCTCTTGGAAGACCAAAATTCATCTGAGTCAGTTGAAATTTGGTACGTGGTGTTAATATATGGCCTCAAACTCGCATGCAAAAATTGGTTGAAATCGGTCCATAATTATATGTAGGCCCCATATAAACCCATCCCCAGATTTGACCTCCAGAGCCCCTTGGAAGAGCACAATTCATCCGATTCGGTTGAAATTTGGTATGTGATGTTAGTATATGGTATCCAGCAACCAAGCAGGAATTGGTTCATATCAGTCCATAATTGTATATAGCCCCCATATAAACCGATCCCCAGATTTGGCCTCCGCTGCCTTTTGGAGAAGCAAAATTCATCCGATCTGGTTGAAATTTGGTACGTGGTGGTAGAATATGATATTTAACAACCATGAGTTGAAATTTGGTACATTGTGCTAGTATGTGGCCGTTAACAACCATGCCTAACTAGGTCCATATCGGTCTATAGTTATAACACAGTGACTATTATATGACGTTATTGGAGCGTTTGAAGGTTGAAATCGCGGCAAAACGGCCCCATATGAAGAAGAAACAAGTGTTGTTCCACCAAGACAACGTACCGTGCCACAAGTCATTGAGAACGATGGCAAAAATCCATGAATTGGGCTTCGAATTGTTTCCCCACCCACTGTATTCTCCAGATTTGGCCCCAGCGAATTTTTCTTGTTCTCAGACCTCAAAAGGATGCTCGCAGGGAAAAATTTGGCTGCAATGAAGAGGTGATCGCCGAAACTGAGGCCTATTTTGAGGCAAAACCGAAGGAGTACTACCAAAATGGTATCAAAAAATTGGAAGGTCGTTTTAATCGTTGTATCGCTTTTGCAGAGAACTATGTTGAAAAAAAAAACGAATTTTGACAAAAAAATGTGTTTTTCTTTGTTAGACCGGGGACTTATCAGCCAACCTTATATAGCCCTCAGATAAATCGATCCTTAATCACACAAAAATTGTTCCATATCAAGTTCATCATTGTATATAGCCCCATATAAGCGACCCCCATATTTCAATTCTGGCTCTCTACGTACCGTGCAAATTCCATATCGATTCGTAATTATTTGTAGACTTACCTATACATACCTTTTTTGTCTAATATATACCACGTATAGACTAACTCACAATTTAGAGAACGATATTAAGAAGTGTCAATCCAAGTAATTCGATTGTGGATGACAGTCTTTCGTAGAAGTTTCTACGCAATCCATGGTGGAGGGTACATAAGATTCGGCCTGGCCGAACTTACGGCCGTATATACTTGTTTTAATTAAGACAAATGATGAAATCGAGCGATACATATATATGGGGACTATATCTAAATTTGATCGGATTTATTCCAAATTCAAAATTACATCCACTGGGTTCTGTGATCTAAGTCAATTTAGTAAATAAAAAATTAATTAGAAGAACCAAAAAATCAATTAAATTTTAAATCAATTAATTTATATTTTATTCAACTATTTTTTCAACTATTTTTTTGTGAGTATAATCAATAGGCCAGGAATAACGTCTTACGTTTCTGCATAATTCCATAAGCCTACAGAATTCAACCAATTCGAGATGTAAAGTATTTACTCACAGTACACGTCATTTTGGACTCGATTCAATTTCTGTTATCGTGAAGCCGCCAATATCACTTTGTTATTATTATATTTGTTCTACGGACTTAGTCTTTTTTCCCTTGCTATGGGTAATAACTTACATTTAACTGTTTCAATGAAAATTGTTTCCATATAATTTATGACTGAGGCCATTTTGCGATACAGATCTTAGGTCATTTTACGATACAGATCTTTAGTAATGTAACGGTCGTTTTATCGCTGTTTAAGTAATCAATAATAATAATAATTGCTACATATTGATCAATTCGTGCAGCACAAGCTGAAATGCTGAATTTCTGTGAACTGAAAATTAATGTTTGCCTAGAGGGATAATATTAAACGCGACATTTAAATGCTATTACATAGCTAGGTTTTAAGACAAATAAGTCGTTGACCATGATGGACACACCTATGTCGCCAAATTGACTTTGATCCATTCATTTTAAGGGTTAAATGATTCACGGTCAATCCACACACACACACACATTAGTGATAAATTTTCCACATTTTTCAAGCGACGACACTTTTGGGTAACATTTTGTGGTTCGACTAAATGTGAGCGGGGGTTGGAATATAATTTAACTTATGCGTTCAAAAGGGTAAGTGCAGCAAATGTGGTATAGGCTGGTAATGTGGTATAGTAGCTTTTTTCTCTATCTAACAACATACGAAGAACTAAACCAAGCTGAATAGATTGTGGCTGTCAGAAAATGAAGCTATCAAAGATCAATTTGATTTTTGCAACTCTTTCTTTGTGCCAGTTGAAAGAATTCACATTTACCCGTGCTCGAAGGTTTTTTTTTGTGGTTCTTAATCATTTCGTTTTGTGTGAAGATATATTTTAAATTTATTAATTTTCGGATGTAAATAACTGACGAGTACTAAATAAGCAAAAAATGTATGCAATTGCGATACACATATTGCATTTATTTTTTTTACAAAAAAAATCTACATTATGGTGTACCACATTACCTGCACATTTTATGAATCCGTGCTTAATGTGTTTTTTAATAAATTCGCAAATATATACGAAAATTTTGCCAAAATTTTATTTCTATAAAATATTTTGCCAACACTTTATTTCTGTAGAAAATGTTGCCAAAATTTAATTTCTAAAGTAAATTTTACCAAAATTTTACTACTATAGAAAATTTTGGCAAAATGTTATTTTTATAGAATATTTGCCAAAATTTTATTTATATAGCAAATATTTCCAAAATTTTATTTCCATAGAAAATTTTGTCAAAATTTTACTTCATTAGCAAATTTTGTCAAAATTTTATTTCTATAGAAAATTTTGCCATATTTTAATTCTATAGAAAATGTTGCCAAAATTTTATTTCTACAGAAAATTGAAGTATCTCTTAGTTGGAAAAGAATATGAAAACATCAAGAACTCTACCAATATACTAGGAACCCTTACTGTCGACTGTATGGGTGTTTCAATATTAGCCAAATCCAAAAGAATGCCAACATCCTATTTTTTTTTAGATTTCGCGTTATTTTGTGGTGGCATTTTTGCCACTTAGGCATCATTACTGGCACAAAAAGTGTCATTAGAAACAATAGATGGCACACAATTTGCCACAAAGTGATGAACTTTTTATGTATTTGCGATTCACGTGCCTGTTTGAAAACACAGTGATATCAGCAGGAAAAAGAGCTCAAAAATATAGTAGGGTAAGTGCAGCAAATGTGGTATACCCATTTGTTTTTCGAAAGCCAAATTTTTTGTTTTTCTTCGACGAGGCTAAGATTTTACCACATTCATTTTATTAGTGTTAGCCAATTTTGTCAAATTTTTCTCTAGAAATAAAATTTTGAAAAAATTTTCTATAGAACTAAAATTTTGACAAATTTTCTATAGAAACAAAATTTTCTGTAGAAATAAAATTTTGACAAAATTTTCTATAGAAATAAAATTTTGACAAAATTTTTTGTAGAAATAAAATTTTGACAAAATTTTTTGTAGAAATAATAAAATAGACATATTTAGTTGGCAATCAAATTTTCTAAAAAACAGACGTAATCACTCTCTACAATTTTTTGATTATTTCTTAAAATACTTTAATGTAAATATAAATTGTTTGTGTTACTCGTACATTGCGTACTAATATTTGTTATTTATGTAGATCCCCGTCGAAGACTAACGATGTTAGTCGAAATATTGGAGAATAAAGTTAACAAGTAATCAAAAATCGTAAAAAGGATTTTTTATTAAAAGGACCTCAAGCCGAAATAATAATAAAATAAAATAGAAATAAAATTTTGACAAAATTTTCTATAGAAATACAATTTTTGCAAATTTTTCTATATAAATAAAATTTTGGCAAAATTTCCAAAGGAAATAAAATTTTGCCAAAATTTTTTGTAGAAATACAATTTTGATAGAAGTAAAATTTTGGCAAAATTTTCTATAGAAATAAAATTTTGATAGAAATAAAATTTTGACAAAATTTTCTATAGAAATAAAATTTTGCAAAATTTTCTATAGAAATAAAAATTAGGCAAAATTTTCTATAGAAATAAAATTTTGGTAAATTTTTCTATAGAAATAAAATTTTGGCAAAAGTTTCTATAGAAATAAAATTTTGGCAAAATTTTGTATAGAAATAAAATTTTGGCAAAATTTTCTATAGAAATAAAATTTTGGTAAAATTATCAATAAAAATAAAATTTTTACAAAATTTTCTATAGAAATAAAATTTGTATAACGTTTTCTATAGAAATAAAATTTGGACAAATTTTTCTCTAGAAATAAAATTTTGACAAAATTTTCTATAGAACTAAAATTTTGACAAATTTTCTATAGAAACAAAACTTTGACAAAATTTTCTGTAGAAATAAAATTTTGACAAAATTTTCTATAGAAATAAAATTTTGGCAAAATTTTCTATACAAATAAAATTTTGACAAAATTTTCTATACAAATAAAATTTTGACAAAATTTTCTATAGAAATAAAATTTTGACAAAATTTCCAATGGAAACAAAATTTTGGCAAAATTTTCTATAGAAATAAAATTTTGATAAAATTTTCTATAGAAATAAAATTTTGACAAAAATTTCTATAGAAATAAAATTTTGACAAAAATTTCTATAGAAATAAAATTTTGACAAAACTTTCTATAGAAATAAAATTTTGACATTTTATAAAGAAATAAAATTTTGACAAAACTTTCTATAGAAATGAAATTTTGACAAAATTTCGTATATAATTTTGGCAAAATTTTCTATAGAAATAAAATTTTGGCAAAATTTTCTATAGAAATTAAATTTTGACAACATTTTCTACAGAAATAAAATATTGGCAATATATTCTATAGAAATGAAATTTTGGCAAATTTTCCTATACACAAAACAAAAAAAAATCTGATTCAATCACACAATTAATTGAAATGTCTTCAATCACATAGTATCAATTAAAAAATTAATTGAAACTCAATTAAAAATTAATTGATCCAATTAAAAAATTAATTGATACTATTAATTTTTGTGATTGATTTTTGTTTCAATTAAAAAAATTGTTTAATCGATTACATTTTTAATTTAATATTTTGTAAAACTCAATTAAAATTTTAATTGGAAAAATTTTCCTGAATTTTTTTTTTCTGTGTAGAAATAAAATTTGGTAAAATTTCCTACAAAAATAAAATTTTGACAAAATTTTATATGGAAATAAAACTGTGACAAATTTTCTATAGAAATCAAATTTTGGCAAAAATTTCTATAGAAATAAAATTTTCTATATAATTTTGGCAAAATTTTCTATAGAAATTCAATTTTGGCAACATTTTCTACAGAAATAAAATATTGGCAATATATTCTATAGAAATGAAATTTTGGCAAAATTTCCTATACACAAAAAAATTCTGATTAATTCACAAAATTAATTGATCCAGTTAATTGTTTAATTGAAATGCCTTCAATCACAGAAATGATAGTATCAATTAAAAATTTAATTGAAAGTCAATTGAAAATTTATTGATCCAATTAAAAAATTAATTGATACTATTAATTTTTGTGATTGATTTTTGTTTCAATTAAAAATTTGTTGAATCGATTAAATTTTTAATTTAATATTTTTTTTTTTAACTCAGTTAAAATTTTAATTGGAAAAAATGTTGTGCATTTTTTTTCTGTTTAGAAATAAAATTTAGTAAAATTTCCAATAAAATAATATTTTGACAAAATTTTATATGGAAATAAAATGTTGGCAAAATGTTCTATAGAAATAAAATATTGCCAAAATTTTCTTTAGAAATAAAAATTAGGCAATGTTTTCTTTAGAAATAAAAATTAGGCAAAATTGTGTATAGAAATAAATCTTTGTCAAAATTTTCTGTAGAAATAAAATTTTGACAAAATTTGCTATAGAAATAAAATTTTGACAAAATTTTCTATAGAAATAAAATTTTGCAAAATTTTCTATAGAAAAAAAAAATTCTATAGAAATAAAATGGTGGCAAAATTTACTGTAGAAATTAAATTTAGACAATATTTTCTATAGAAATAAAATTTTGGCAAATTTTTCTATAGAAATAAAATTTTGGCAAAATTTTCTATAGAAATATAATTTTGGCAAAATTTTCTATAGAAATAAAATTTTGGCAAAATTTTCTATAGAAATAAAATTTTAGCAAAATTATCTATAAATTCAATATATTTAAAAATTTTAAATTTTCATATGGGTCATACCCTGAAAGTCCATTGTGAGTAAGTTCTCCCTTTTTAATAACTTTCCCTTGTTGGTGCAAGCTAAAACGTTAAAACATTTAAAATTCGGCACAAATATATCTTAAGGGATATTTATAGACCCAAAAAATGTTTCTAATAGGAGAGATAATAAAATATAACATTCTAAATACTGAAAAAATCTCTCAAATTAAATAATAAAACTTTTCTTTTGAAGGAAACAACTTTCGTAATAACCACAAAAATTTGGTTAAAAACTCAGAATACGATTTTTTACATTTGGTAGAGTTTTGGTAAAATTTTCTTCAAAACTTGGTAGATTATTTTTGGCACGAGTGGCAACCGTGATTCCTACGCGTGTTTCAAAGTACCACGATCATATATTTGGAACATGTTTTGCGACCAATCGCCACGAGACCTTTTTGAGCTATTGACAATATGTATGGGATTCAACGCGAACCAGTTTGTTTAAGTGTCAAATTTTCATAAAATTTTGAATGTTTGCTGGTTCTGATGCCTAAGGTTGTCTCAATCTCACGATAGGTTACATGACGATCTTGCAATATCAGACGCACAGCCAAGTAAAACGACTAAACGGAAACGTGATCCATTAATCATATTTCCTAAGGACGATATCATTTGTTTCAAAAATTATTTTAAAAGTTAAAAAATTTCCGATTTTCAAAATGCGAAAACTCGAATTTATTAGTTTTACATTCAGTCTTCCTAAACAGCTTTTAGTCTATTTTTTGTTCCATATTTTTAAGTACAAATGTTATGTTGACTGAATAATCATTAAATAATAACACTTCCTGTCAAACAATAACGAATAAAAAATACATTCATTTTTTCTGAATTGGAGAGTGGACATTTTTGCAGACTCTTAATTTGTTACAACATTCGCAATAAAAATATGAAACTATTGTGTTTTCGTTGTTTTTTTTTTTCACTAAAAAAAAAAAAATAAATTCATATAAAATCTTTGTAATACAATTCCTTCAATGTTCATATCAGGAGAGACTGGAAAAAACTAAAGAAATAAAAAAAAAATCAACGACAACCATCATTATTCACTGATGTTGACATGTAAGTGGTGTAACATAGACTTCCATGCTGTTATTTCAGCCGTTTTTTTTTTTTTTTTTGGTTTTTCATATTGAACATTTTACAGTTAAACGTTGTCACGATTACAAGTTTACGGTAATTGCCATAAAGTTGCCACAACACAACATTGTTAATAACTACACCATGGTCACACTATGGTGTGATGATAGGTATGAGAATTTGGTTGAGAGAAATGCAACTTAATGCGCGCAAAATATATTTTGTACCAGACTGATGAATCGAAATATAATCCATAGGTACCTGTCAATTTCCCCATCTTTCTGGTAGCATACCCCGATAAAAACACGATTGTGTGGAGCTTTGACTTCATTGTAAACAACTGATGACCAAACTGATTGAACCGCTGGTAATACAAAAAGTGTCTAATGTATCGAATGTTTGAGGCTTTTTGACTTTGCTAAAACTTTGTTGAAAGATTTGCTGATTGGTGTTCACAAAATGTTTTCATAAATTTAGTAGCGTAAATGGATGAACAGCTTAATCGAGTTATTGTGATCAGCAGTGGTTACCAGAAAAAAACAACATTGAAGAGCTTTTCTGTGTGAATTTTTGAATTGTTACATTATTACGAGTTATGTTGCTAGTGGTGATTGTCAATAACAGTAACAATAATATTCAACAAATTTTACCAATCTATAAAAGTAGTACTAGAGAGAAAGGATTACACGAATTAAAAGGATTCACGAATTAAAGTCATTTTCGCTCTAGGACGCTTAGTTTAGGAGATATGGGCAAAAGAAGTTTTTCATATAAAAATTTCAATTTTTCTAGGTTTTGGGTGGATTTTTCAATTTGTTGGGTGTGGTCACGAATTAAAGTCCTTTTAGCTCTAGGACGCATATTTAAGGATATATGGGCAAAAGAAGTTTTTCATATAAAAATTTCAATTTTTTAGGTTTTGGGTGGATTTTTCAATTTTTTGAGGGTGGTCACGAATTAAAGTCATTTTCTCTCTAGGACGCTTAGTTTAGGAGATATGGGCAAAAGAAGTTTTTCATATAAAAATTTCAATTTTTTTTAGGTTTTGGATGGATTTTTCAACTTTTTGGGGGTGGTCACGAATTAAAGTCCTTTTCGCTCTAGGACGCATATTTAAGGAGATATGGGCAAAAGAAGTTTTTCGTATAAAAATTTCAATTTTTTTAGGTTTTGGGTGGATTTTTCAATTTTTTGGGGGTGGTCACGAATTAAAGTCCTTTTAGCTCTAGGACGCATATTTAAGGAGGCAAAAGAAGTTTTTCATATAAAAATTTCAATTTTTTTAGGTTTTGGGTGGATTTTTCAATTTTTTTTGGGGGAGGGGGGGTCACGAATTAAAGTCCTTTTCGCTCTAGGACGCTTAGTTTAGGAGATATGGGCAAAAGAAGTTTTTCATATAAAAATTTCAATTTTTTTAGGTTTTGGGTGGATTTTTCAACTTTTTGGGGGTGGTCACGAATTTCGCTCTAGGACGCATATTTAAGAAGATATGGGCAAAATATATTGCAACCAACTATAGGTTGCTATTAATTATAAAAGGCACGTCTGACAAATTTATTCCGGCTGCAGAGAGATTTCTTAACATTTCATTTTATTGTTTACAAGCTTACAAAAGCATTCATTCAGTAATAAAGTTATTGGTGATGGAATTTAGGTGGGAAAGTGGCTACCGATAGAGCCCTACGTTATTCAAAAGTAAGCAAATCTTTTGTTTTTCATGGAATATCTGGAGATGTAGCTCCAAGTTTGCGCTTAGGCAGACAAATATTTCGGCCGCAAACCACGGACTTTGTTACACGACCATCGCACTCTGTGTGCTCCAACCAAAATTTGTTTACACTGTAAAAAAAGCATGCCCGGTTCATTGAAGGCCAGAGAAATGCGTCCTCTATGCTAAGCAGAATTCACATTCGAATTTTAAGGTCATGAGATCTTTGGCCTCATGATAATATTTGTTCTGTGTAAAAGGAGGATCCTCGCTTCTTTTCTATCGCACAATTGCTACCAAGTTCTCTGGATCTCACCCCTTATGGCATTAGATCTTTGGACATTTTGGAAGGCAAGCTTATCATCAAAGTGTCTATCATCTCAAAATGGTCGAGAATGGGTCAAAATCTCTCATATCAAGGAGTGCTGTCCGATTCTCATTGACAAAGGTCCTCTTATGGTAGAGGCCGGTCGGCGTTTCACATTACAGAAGCTTAGCAGTACTGAGAAGGGTTAAACCACCGCGTTTTGGTGTTCGATTGAAACTGGAATTGAACCCACTACCCCTTCTATGCAAGGTGAGCATGTTAACCATTGCTTATGGGTGGCTAACAATGAACTATATCTGCCTTGGATGAATTCGCAAAAGGAGTTTTATTTTCATCAGTTCTGCCACTATTGGGTATCTTAGCCCAACAAAAAAAAAATGTTTTCGTGGGTGACGTGGGGATGATTTTGTTAAGTTGGGGATTTGGTGTGGAATTTCCAAAAATTTTGGGGATATTTTGAATTTTTTTTAGTACCATAAGCTGTAGAATAATGGTTTAATTTTTAGAAATTCTTTTTTTTAGATTCCTAAAAGCGGGCTGTTCTTCTTAAACAGCATTGCCACAACGAAATTTAATGTTGGACCATAATTTTTCCGAAATCGGACTTAAATTCCTACCAGCCGACCCTTTTTCCAAATTTAAAAAAAAAAAAAAAAGAAGAAAAAGCGTCTAGAAAAAAAGATTAAATAAACTTGTTTTATTTGCATTTATATATATTGACCAAAACAGCCCATTAAAATAAACAAAAATCTCGAAAAAGAAAAACATTTAAAAGTTAGTAGGTAGTTAGTTAGTTGTACAAGTCTATAATACGTGATAATAATATCCATCAAACAATTTAAGAAAATGAATGCACATCGGCTAATAGTTAAATAATATGGGGAAAAACGCACAAGTGAATGATAGATAGGAATTCAAGCATTTTGGTGGAATAATTGAAAACAGTAATTCAAATGAGAAATTACCACTTTGATAAAAATGCACGAAAATCCATCAAATTAAAAAAAAACCTATTTTTATAGGAAATTCTTTCAAAATTTTAGTTATGTACAAAATTTTATAATATACTAATTTTATTTACATAGGAAATTTTTGCAAAATTTTATTTCTATAGAAAATTTCGTTAGGATTTTATTTTAAAGAATATAAAAACTTTTATTACAATTTTATTTCTATAGAAAATTATGTCAAAATTTTATTTCTATAGAAAATTTTGTCAAAATTTTATTTCTATAGAAAATTTTGTCAAAATTTTATTTCTATAGAAATTTTGTCAAAATTTTATTCCTATAGAAAATGTTGTCAAAATTATATTTCTATAGAATATTTTGTCAAAATGTTATTTCTATAGAAATTTTGTTACAGATTTATTTTGTCAAACTTTTATTTCTATAGAAAATATTGTAAAATTTGTATTTCTATAGAAAATTTTGTGAAAATTTTATTTCTATAGAAAATTTTTTCATAATTTTATTTCTATAGCAATTTTGTCAAAATTTATTTTATCAAACTTTTATTTCTATAGAAAATGTTGTCAAAATTTTATTCCTATAGACATTTTGTCAATATTTTACTTCTATAGAAAATATTGTCAAAATTTTATTTCTATAGAAAATTTTGTCAAAATTTTATTTCTATAGAAAATTTTGTCAAAATTATATTTCGATAGAAAATTTTGTAAAAATTATATTTCTATAGAAAATTTTGGGAACATTTTATTTCTATAGAAAATTTTTTCAAAATTTTATTTCTATAGAAAATTTTGTGAAAATTTTATTTCTATAGAAAATTTTATGAAAATTTTAGTTCTATAGAAAATCTTGTCAAAATTTTATTTCTATAGAAAATTTTAGTTCTATAGAAATTTTGTCAAAATTTTATTTTGTCAAAATTTTATTTCTACAGAAAATTTTGTCACAATTTTATTTCTATAGAAATTTTGTCAAAATTTTATTCCTATAGAAAATGTTGTCAAAATTATATTTCTATAGAATATTTTGTCAAAATGTTATTTCTATAGAAATTTTGTTAAAGACTTATTTTGTCAAACTTTTATTTCTATAGAAAATATTGTAAAAATTGTATTTCTATAGAAAATTTTGTGAAAATTTTATTTCTATAGAAAATTTTTTCAAAATTTTATTTCTTTAGCAATTTTGTCAAAATTTATTTTGTCAAACTTTTATTTCTATAGAAAATGTTGTCAAAATTTTATTTCTATAGAAATTTTGTCAATATTTTACTTCTATAGAAAATATTGTCAAAATTTTATTTCTATAGAAAATTTTGTCAAAATTTTATTTCTATAGAAAATTTTGTCAAAATTATATTTCGAAAGAAAATTTTGTCAAAATTATATTTCTATAGAAAATTTTGTCAAAATTTTATTTCTATAGAAAATTTTGTCAAAATTTTATTTCTATAGAAAATTTTGTCAAAATTATATTTCGATAGAAAATTTTGTCAAAATTATATTTCTATAGAAAATTTTGTGAACATTTTATTTCTATAGAAAATTTTGTCAAAATTTTATTTCTATAGAAAATTTTGTGAAAATTTTATTTCTATAGAAAATTATATGAAAACTTTAGTTCTATAGAAAATCTTGTCAAAATTTTATTTCTATTGAAAATTTTAGTTCTATAGAAATTTTGTCAAAATTTTATTTTGTCAAAAATTTATTTATATAGAAAATTTTGTCAAAAATTTACTTATATAGAAAATGTTGTCAAAATTTTATTTCTATAGAAAATTTTTTCAAAATTTTATTTCTATAGAAAATTTTGTCCACATTTTATTTCTATAGAAAATTTTGTCAAAATTTTATTTCTATAGAAATTTTTGTCAAAATTTTATTTCTATAGAAACTTTTGTGAAAATTTAATTTCTTTAGAATATTTTGTCAAAATTTTATTTCTATAGAAAATTTAGTCAAAATTTTTTTCTATAGAAAATTTTGTCAAAATTTTATTTCTATAAAAAATTTTGTCAAAATTTTATTTCTATAGAAATTTTGTCAAAAATTTATTTATATAGAACATTTTGTCAAAATTTTATTTCTATAGAAAATTTTGTCAAAATTTTATTTCTATAGAAAATTTTGACAAAATTTTATTTCTATAGATTTTATTTTGTCAAATTTTATTTCTATAGAAAATTTTGTCAAAATTTGATTTCTAAAGAAACTTTTGTCAAAATTTTATTTCTATAGAAAATTTTGTCAAAATTATATTTCTATAGAGAATTTTGTCAAAAATTTATTTCTATAGAAAATTTGTCAAAATTTTATTTCTATAGAAAATTTTGTCAAAATTATATTTGTATAGAATATTTTGTCAAAATTTCTTTCTATAGAAAATTTTGTAAAAATTATATTTCTATAGAAAATTTTGTTAAATTGGTGAAAATGGACCAAAATGGCAACTCTGTTCTTAAATTACAGGGAATTCTCTGTTCTGATTAGCACTCACCTTTAGTAATTTTAATGGAACCATTGACCAATTTATTTCAAAGAAACTTGTATGCCAATTGACAAATTTGAAACCTGGATTTCAAACTAGAAACACATAATTCTTTTCTTATCTCTTCAGTGAGTTCCAATTTGGATTATCAAACACCTAACTCATTAAACAGTCTCTTCTGTCTGTTACAGGAAACCAATATTTTCCATTTGTAAATCCTACATTTCACACCTCCTGCCAATGATAGAGTGCATTCAGTGTTGAATGTTGTTTTTATTAAACCCAAATCAACATCAGTGGTCTCTCTGTGACCAATGATATAAATTGTAGACTGAACATAATGGTCTACTCCTACTGATTATGGTGATGCCTTCCTAGACTGCATTGATAGTGTCATTGAGTTACCGAATGGCTTGGAAAAAAACGTTTCACTGCCATAGGAGATTGGGTTAGGTGTTACTGTCATGCGATGTGCGTAAAGAGTTGCCTTTTCATGGGCAGATAGTGAATGTCGCCCGTGTGTCATTATTTAAAACAATTAGCGCATATTTCAATGAGCCTCATGCCTCATGCGAGGACCCAGGCAATTGTTTAGCAGTAGGATATGCTCTCAGGGCTTGCAGCTACCATCCATGATAATAGAATTGCCTATGGGATTTTTGATGCTGATTTTTATAGATGCCGAGGACGATGACTATCATCATGATAGCCAGAGATGGTGTTGATGATAATGTCAGAGGATGAGAGTTGCGACATGGTTTTACAGCATTGCCTTTAACCATTTCATCGTGATATCATTGCCCACTACTGTTTTAGGGTTTTTTGCTACTATTTGGGATGCTTGGCTGACCAATATCCGTGGTTGGCGATATTTACGCATTTCGATTGTCCCATAATTTAACCCATTTACAATAGCATTTACATGTCTCTGCTGCCAGTTTATGTCGCTTTATCTTTGCTGTTATATCTTTCTACTATCGTTCCATGCCACACTTTCTATGCCATGTCTGTTCTGGTGCAGAAGTTCGATGTAGTTCTCGTATGTCTGTCTACTCCATTTCGTTCGTTTGTTAATTAGTGCATAACATGTTTGGATATCAATGAATCCAAGTAGAGAGTGTCGTTTTTAAAGTGGCACAATGTTTATGGTGTTTGAGAGCAATAAATTAATTTGATTCTTAATTTGTCTCCTATACTAATACTGTTACATTTTTCTAAATGATAAGTTACAATATTCCCATTGATCAAAAAGTTATCGGAATTTTACCAGAAAATTAGAAATATAAGATTATAAAACGATATTGTCCCCTTCAAAGTAAGACCCAGCAACTTCAACGCACTTATCTCGGCCAATCCTCGACACAGTTGCAATATTCGATTTGCGATATAGCCATCAGAGCCATTTTCAATTTCTCTATGATGTCAATTCGAAACACGTTCCGCAAACCGATTTCTTGATCCGAATAGGAAATAATCACATTAGGTGTATGTGATAGATACTGAATGGTATTTGTGTCGTTTTTAGCCAAATATTCACGCCTAACAATGGCAATGTGTGACTGTGCATTATCGTGGTACAAGATTCAGGAGTTGTTTGCCCATAAATTCGGTGTGTTTTTGGGGAATTGTTTCACGCAAATGTATGACAAGACCCAAATAAGAACCATTTATCGCTTAATCCAATCATTGAAACAGTTCTTATATTTGATTTGCTCCAGTTTTAATATCTTCGATTTCTCAATGAGCTCAACTCGTGTATTGAAACGCCTTCCTCAGGCCAGTTTCTTGAGTCGTCCAAATAGAAAATTTTGATGAATGTTAGGTCAGATTAGGTCTTGGAAATATTTTGTTTTGAGATGCTAATACGGTCCCTCTTTATTCAATTCCTTTTCGTAAAATGTAAACGTTCGAGGACATGCACACTTGCATTTTATGAAATGTTACAATGGAATGGATTATTCCGGGAACTTGTTGGACTACCTTTCTCTGAAATTAAAGTATGGTCCAAAGATTTGTACTAATGAAAAAAACGTATACGCTGTCTTTTTTTAAGGTAACGTAACAGTTTCCCTGCCTCGTATTATTAAGTCCAAAAGGAAAAGTATTTGTTTTTCATTTTTATACCCTCCACCATAGGATGGGGGTATAACAGGTTGGCTGATAAGTCCCCGGTCTAACAAAGAAAAACACATTTTTTGTCAAAATTCGTTTTTATTATTCAACATAGTTCCCATCAAGAGAGATACAACGATTATAACGACCTTCCAATTTTTTGATACCATTTTGGTAGTACTCCTTCTGTTTTGCCTCAAAATAGGTCTCAGTTTCGGCGATCACCTCTTCATTGCAGCCAAATTTTTTACCTGGGAGCATCCTTTTGAGGTCTGAGAACAAGAAAAAGTCGCTGGGGGCCAGATCGGGAGAATACGGTGGATGGAGAAGCAATTCGAAGCTTAATTCATGAATTTTTGCCATCGTTCTCAATGACTTGTGGCACCGTGCGTTGTCTTGGTGGAACAACACTTTTTTCTTCTTCATATGGGGCCGTTTTGCCGCGATTTCGACCTTCAAACGCTCCAATAACGCCATATAATAGTCACTGTTGATGGTTTTTCCTTTCTCAAGATAATCGATAAAAATTATTCCATGCGCATCCCAAAAAACAGAGGCCATTACTTTGCCAGCGGACTTTTGAGTCTTTGTACGCTTCGGAGACGGTTCACCGGTCGCTGTCCACTCAGCCGACTGTCGATTGGACTCAGGAGTGTAGTGATGGAGCCATGTTTCATCCATTGTCACATATCGACGGAAAAACTCGGGTGTATTACGAACAAACACCGCTCAGAATCATCAACACGTTGTTGTTTTTGGTCAAATGTGAGCTCGCGCGGCACCCATTTTGCACAGAGCTTCCGCATATCCAACTATTGATGAATGATATGACCAACACGTTCCTTTGATATCTTTAAGGCCTCTGGTATCTCGATCAACTTCATTTTTCGGTCATTCAAAATCATTTTGTGGATTTTTTTTATGTTGCCTCCAAGAGAAGCAAAATTCATCCTATCCGGCTGAAATTTGGTACATGGTGTTAGTATATGGTCTCTAATGACCATGCAAAAATTGGTTCACATCGGTCCATAATTATATATAGCCCCATATAAACCGATCACCAGATTTGACCTCCGGAACCTCTTGGAAGACCAAAATTCATCTGATTCAGTTGAAATTTGGTACGTGGTGTTAAGATATGGTCTCAAACAACAATGCAAAAATTGCTCGAAATAGGTCCATAATTATATATAGCCCCCATATAAACCGATCCCCAGATTTGACATCCGGAGCCCATTGGAAGAGGAAAATTCAACCAATTCGGTTGAAATTTGGTACATGATGTTAGTATATGGTATCCAACAACCATGCAGGAATTGGTTCATATCAGTCCATAATTATAAATAGCCCCTATATAAACCGATCCTCAGATTTGACCTTCGGTACCTTTTGGAGAAGCAAAATACATCCGATCTGGTTGAAATTTGGTACGTGGTGGTAGTATATGATATTGAACAACCATGCCAAAAGTGGTCCATATCAGTCCATAATCCGTCCATATAAACCGATCCCGAGATTTGGTTTTGGAGCCACTTGGAGGAGCAAATTTCATCCGAGTCAGTTGAAATCTGGTACATTGTGCTAGTATATGGCCGTTAACAGCCAAGTCTAACTAGGTCCATATCGGTCTATAGTTATATATAGCCCTCAGATAAATCGATCCCCAATCACACAAAAATTGGTCCATATCAAGTTCATAATTGTATATAGCCCACATATAAGCGACCCCCATATTTCAATTCTGGCTCTATACGTACCGTGCAAAAGCCCATATCGATTAGTAATTATTTGTATACTTACCTATACATACATTTTTTGTCTAATATATACCACGTATGGACTAACTTACAATTTAGAAAACGATGTTAAGAAGTTTTAAGATACCACAACCCAATTAATTCCATTGTAGATGACAGTCTTTCGTAGAAGTTTCTACGCAATCCATGGTTGAGGGTAAATCATATTCGGCCTAGGCGAACTTACGGCTGTATATACTTGTTTGATATGCATTAGAAAATTTTAAACAAATACAAACAGCTGTCGATATTTTATATTTTAATATAGAAATTTTCATAAATTTCTTTCTTTCTTTTAATTTAATTAATAATTTTGTTCTCTTTATTTCAGGTAAGAATGATAATTCAGCAATTAAAACAGCAAAATGCTGGAAGGTAAGTTTCTTTTAAGTTGGCTTACTCCGTTGCCACCGTCGTGCAATGGTTAGCATGTACGCCTTGCATACACAGGGTCGTGGGTTCAAACCCAGTTTGGACCAAATACCAAAAAGTTTTTCAGCGGTGGATTATCCCACCTCAGTAATGCTAGTGGCATTTCTTCTCAATGTGGTTTCACTGCAATGTGGAACGCCATTCGTACTCGGCTATAAAAAGAAGGTCCCTTGTCATTGAACTAAACATAGAATCGGGCAGAATGCAGTGATATGTTAAGAGAGAAATTCACCACTGTGGTATCGCAAGGATTGGCTCACTTAGAGTATTGGCGAGCCTGAAATATCGGGCTGGCCCTATACCTAACCTAAACTACCCCGTTGCCATTTTACTGATTTAGCAAATTTTTGTTCATGGGGTCCTGAAGTTCACAGAAGTATCGTCAAATAAATCTAACCAAAAGGTAGAACAATTTTGAAGTCATCGCAAATCACTTTCATTAATTAGCTATTCTCATGTTTAGGGTTACTTGTTCCCATGGGAGAAAAGCAAACATTTTTCGGTGCAAGCTGAAGAAATCCACATGTAAGCATTCTTAACAACTAACCTATGAGCTTGTTCACCTGGCTGGACGAAGAAAGTGTCCGATTTGTTCCAGTGTTTTCCCTGTTACATGTCTTGGAGATTTTTTTCCTATGATTCTAACCGTAAAAGGATCGTTCCTAGTTTTGAAAATTCCCCTGCTATCTCTTCTTGGTCGTATCCGCTTTGTTTGGATTGTAGGAGAATACTTTCTCCTCTTCTCATTGTACTGATCCTATATAAAGTGAGCGTTCTAATAATAATCGACCACCTACATTTTGTCCATATTTGCGAAGAGCCCAGTTACGAGAGATTAATTTTAATGTCTTAATATAGCAAATATCTCAAGATAATTGCTTTTTTTTGAAGAGGCGACCAGTTTTCGAAGGGTCCAAGTTTGAGGGCCTTTACTGTATAATGAATTACTTGAACTTTAATTTGAATTGAAGGATTATCCATAGTTAAAAAAGTCTTTTTGTTGTTCGATCGAAACTGGGATTGAACCCATGTGCTCGCCGATTCCCAAAAACTTTTGGCCTAGAAAGAGCAAAGAAGTTGGTTAGCGTGTACCAAAAAGGCCATTTTAGTTTTCTGCTATGAAAAGCAAGTCCAAATTGAGCAGTTTGTGAACAAACAAAATTGTCGGGTTTACTAGCCAAAGAGGTTACGTTAGGTTAGGTTAGGTGGCAGCCCGATGCATCAGGCTCACTTAGACTATTCAGTCCATTGTGCTACCACAGTGGTGAACTTCTCTCTTGTCACTGAGTGCTGCCCGATGCCATGTTAAGCTCAATAACAAGGGACCTCCTTTTTATAGCCGAGTCCGAACGGCGTTCCACATTGCAGTGAAACCACTTAGAGAAGTTTTGAAACCCTCAGAAATGTCACCAGCATTACTGAGGTGGGATAATCCACCGCTGGTGACACCTGGAATGTTAAGATTTTAATGCTCATGTTTTCAGACACTTCGGTAAGGTAAATTAATCATAAAATTATTCGTGCGTCACGATATTTTTCGTGAGTCACGACGTTTTCGTGCGTGAGTACAAATTTTCTTCTCGTGAGTGTGCGTGAGCGTGAGTAAACTATTACTCACGTGCACACCTCTAGTATATATATTCTTGATCAGGGAGAAATTCTGAGACGATATAAACATGTCCGTCTGTCTGGCTGTCTGTCTGTTGTACTCACGCTACAGTCTTCAGTAATGAAGCTATCGTGCTGAAACTTGGCACGAACTCGTCTTTTGTCTACAGGCAGGTCAATTTCGAAGATGGGCTATATCGGTCAAGGTTTTGATATAGTCCCCATATAAAACGACCTCCCGAATTGGGGTCTTGGGCTTATAGAAATAGTAGTTTTTATCCAATTTTCCTGAAATTAGAAATCTAGAGCTATATTAGGACCATAAAGAGGTGTGTCAAAAATTGTAAGTATCGGTCCATGTTTTGGTATAGCCCCGATATAGACCGATCTTCCGATTTTACTTCTTGGGCTTCTAAAATCCGCAGTTTTTATCCAATTTACCCGAAATTGGTAATCTAGAGGTATTTTAGAACCATAAAGAGGTGTGCTACAAATAGTGAGCATCAGTCCATGATTTCGTATGGTCCCAATATAAACTCAACTCCCGATTTGGTGTCTTGGTCTTATAAAAACCGCAGTTTTCACCCAATTTGCCTGAAATGGGAAATCTAGATGTATTTTCGGATCATAAAGAGGTGTGCCAAAAATGGTGAGTATCGGTTCATGTTTTGGTATAGCCCCCATATAGACCGATCTCCCGATTTTACTCCTTGGTTTTTTACTCCTTGGTTTACTCCGCAGTTTTTATGTAATTTACCCGAAATTGGAAACCTAGATATATTTTAGAACCATAAAGATGTGTGCCAAAAATAGTGAGCATCAGTCCATGATTTGGTATGGTCCCAATATAAACCCAACTCTCGATTTGGTGTCTTGGTCTTATAAAAACCGCAGTTGTCACCCAATTTGCCTGAAATTGGAAATCTAGAGGTATTTTCGGAAAGAGGTGTGCCAAAAATGGTGAGTATCGGCGCATATTTTGGTATAGCCCCCATATAGACCGATTTCCCGATTTTACTTCTTGGGCTTCTAGAATACGAAGTTTGTATCCAATTTGCCTTAAATTGTAAATAGTCTGGTATTTTAGGCTAACAAAAACGAGTATCGGATTTAGTTTTTATCGGTTCATTTGGTGAGGCCTCCATATAGACCGATTTCACTTCTTGGAGGTATAGAAGACGCACTGATTATGAAAATTGCTTGAAACTCAATGTAAAATTTCCACATTTTACTTCTCGGGTGAAAATCTACAGATTTAAGATTTCACATCAAGACGTTATTTTATAATAACACTTACAAGAGATGTTAATGATTCCCCTAAAACTCAAACCAAAATGATTCTTATAAATCCAGAATGTGATATAGTCTTCATAGGTAAAATCTTTAAATTTATCTTCGGGAAGCGTACTGGTTAGGTTAGGTTAGGTGACAGCCCGATGTATCAGACTCACTTAGACTATTCAGTCCATTGTGATACCACATTGGTGAACTTCTCTCTTATCACTGAGTGCTGCCCGATTCCATGTTAAGCTCAATGACAAGGGACCTCCTTTTTATAGCCGAGTCCGAACGGCGTTCCACATTGCAGTGAAACCACTTAGAGAAGCTTTGAAACCCTCAGAAATGTCACCAGCATTACTGAGGTGGGATAATCCACCGCTGAAAAACTTTTTGGTGTTCGGTCGAAGCAGGAATCGAACCCACGACCTTGTGTATGCAAGGCGGGCATGCTAACCATTGCACCACGGTGGCTCCCAAGTGTACTGGTTGAACTGATCTGCTTGATCTGTCATCAAACCTTCCAGAAATTTCAAAGGAAACTCTAATATTTGATCCATGGTGGTGGGTATTTAAGATGCGGCCCGGCCTAACTTACTGCTGTATATAATTGTTTCTATATAAACTTGTCACAAATGTATTGGGGAATTTTGATTTAAATTAGTGATTTTTGGGGAGAAGAGCCATAAAAATACTGGTTACACTGCCCAGAAGAAAACAGCAGTCGACTGTATGGGTGTTTAAAGATGAGCCAGATCCAACAAAAGTTGGTCACGCACGAAGCTCTTCTAAGCTAATAATCACCAGTTTTTTTTCAGAAACAAGCTATCGACTTGAAACTTCGCACAAGTAGTTGTTATTGATGTAGGTCGGGTGGTATTGCAAATGGGCCATATCGGTCCACTTTTACGTATAGCCCCCATATAAACGGACCCCCAAATTTGGCTTGCAGACCCTCTAAGAGAATCATATTTCATCCGATCCGGTTGAAATTTGGTACAAGGTGTAAGTATATGGTCTCTAACAACCATGCAAAAATGTGTCCATATCGGTCCATAATTATATATAGCCCCCATATAAACCGATCCCCCGATTTGGCTTTCGGAGCCTCTAAGAGAAGCAAATTTCATCCGATCCGGCTGAAATGTGGTACATGGTGTTAGTATATGGTCTCTAATCACCATGCAGAAATTGGTCCACATCGGTCCATAATTATATATAGCCCCCATACAAACCGATCATCAGATTTGACCTCCGGAGCCTCTTGGAAGACCAAAATTCATCTGATTCAGTTAAAATTTGGTACGTGGTATTAATATATGGGCTCAAACACCCATGCACAAATAGGTCGAAATCGGTCCATAATTCTATATAGCCCCCATATAAACCGATCCCCAGATTTTTCCTCCGGAGCCCCTTGGAAGAGCAAAATTCATCCGATTCGGTTGAAATTTGGTACGTGATTTTAGTATATGGTATCCAACAACCATGCAGGAATTGGTTCATATCAGTCCATAATTATATAAAGCCCCCATATAAACCGATCCCCAGATTTGACCTCCGGTGCCTTTTGGAGAAGCAAATTCATCCGATCTGGTTGAAATTTGGTACGTGGTGGTAGTATATGATATTTAACAACCATGCCAAAAATGGTCGATATTAGTCCATAACCATATATAGGCCCCATATAAACCCATCTCGATATTTGGTTTTGGAGCCACTTGGTGGAGCAAATTTCATACGAGTCAGTTGAAATTTGGTACATTGTGCTAGTATATGGTCGGTAACGACCATGCCTAACTAAGTCCATAACGGTCTATAGTTATATATAGCCCTCAGATAAATCGACCCCCAATCACAAAAAATTGGTCCATATCAAGTTCATAATTGTATATAGCCCCCATATAAGCGACCCCCATAGGTTATGTGGCAGCCCGATGTATCAGGCTCACTTAGACTATTCAGTCCATTGTGACCCCCATATTTCAATTCTGGCTCTCTAGGTATCGTGCAAAAGTCCATATCGAGTCGTGATTATTTGTAGACTTACCTATACATACCTTTTTTGTCTAATATATACCACGTACACTCACAGAAAAAATCATGCTCATTTCAAAACGATTCGTTCATGAAAGTGAATCAACACATATGTGGTGTCAAACTGTGAACAGGGGGTGTCAATCTGACAACGATAAAATGACACCATGCGTTATCAAAATAACAACCAGCGTTCATGATATTAAAAAGTTATGGTTACGACTTTATAAACAAAATTAAAAAAAAAAGATATCCGCTAGCGTGACTCGAACCTGTGTTTTCTGAACCATACGCGTTAACAGTCGCCTTAGCACATTGCACCACCGAGGGAATTGCCATAATAACGTCTAACGATTATGTTAAGACTTTTCATGGCCAAAGAAAAACGAATGCCGTTCATGAAATCGTGAACGCCCGTGGACGAAATTGTGAACATTCCATTTTGATTTTTTGTGAACGTTTCCGTTTCATTTTGTCACCGTCCGTTCACGACTATGGAACGTAATTTTTTCTATTAGTGTATGAACTAACTCACAATATAGAAAACGACGTTAAGAAGTTTTAAGATACCACAAGCCAAGTAATTCGATTGTGGATGACAGTCTTTCGTAGAAGTTTCTACGCAATCCATGGTGGAACGTACATAAGATTCGGCCTGGCCGAACTTACGGCCGTATATACTTGTTAATTTTACATTAAAATTCGATGCCTGAAGAAGCGGTTGATGCCTTCAGAATTGCATATTTTGGCCATACTTTCATCAGAATGGAAAACAACAACAATTGGTTCAAACGCATGCAAAAGTGTATAGATCTTAATGGGGGAATTTTTTGAAAAACTGTAAAGCGATTTTCGATGACTAATATTTGTTTTTGTTCTCTAATCCCGCAATATTTAACGCAATCATCATATTTACTTGAGAACTTGCGAAATACCTTGCACTTTTTATTTTCTTATCTTTTATAAGAAAATTTATTGGATATTTTTGCAAAAAGCATGTTTTTTTATTCACATTAAAACTCAGTTTGCACCTGGATATGACACCTTAAGAAAAATATTTTCTGCATGAAAATAAATGCAAAAAAAAAAAATCGAAAATTGAATAGATCAAAAAACTTAAAACATTTTTTAAATCACATTTTCGAGTTCCTAAGTGATAGAACCGTAAAACATTGAATTTTTCCATATAAATTTACTAACATCACTTTAAAGCTCAAATTGATAGATGGTATCTGTAAAACATTTCCAAAATTCTGGGAAACGATATCGATGTCATCACCATACTTTGTTTGTCATTGATTGCTTGGATGCGTGCAAACGGGAGATGGAGATGGCAAAGCATGCAACTGACTCTCTGGGCGTTGACTATGGTGATGTAAATAAATGGAAAATATTGCAAACCAAAAAAAAAAAAAATCGTAAATATTGCAACGCATTTGAATGCAATTAATTTTCTGCATACATAAGAGACGCAGCAGTCAGTCAGCCAGTCAGCCCGTCAACCATCATCGTCAACATCAGCTGGTGCAACATATTTGCATAGAGGCAAATAATGTAGCAAAACAGTCGTTTTGAGGAAATAATGGACAAAACTCATCGGGGCATGTCATGGTGTTGTCTCCTCCTCAGTAGCCGTGTTGGTGTTGATGATGGTCGGGTTTTTCGGATGGATGCAGTTTGATAGCTACCGTCATGATCGAAATTCCATGGTCCCTCTTTTCTTCTACAGTGTGTAGACTTCGGCACACCCGCCAACTGACTATTTTGAACGCCTATTTGATGGTGGTGTAGCAGTGATAAATTTCCACAATTTACCACATTTTAATTTAGTCATTTTCGTTGGTCATTCCTTCCGCTCCGCGCTCGCTACCACCACAGTCTATGACTTTGTGTATTTATCCACAAAAACAAAATGCTGGTAAAAACTCAACGACTGTTTTTTTCCCTGCTGAAATTATGCGAGTTGCAAATTTTCCATGTTGGCGTTTTGGCAACGGACATACAATTTACCTATTTTTAGTGTAATTAATCACTGAATACACTTTTGTATTTATTTCTTTTGCTTTTTGCTGACTCTGTTCATTGTAGGAAAATATATTGGAGGGTTTTTTTTTTAAACCTTCGTTGCAATGATATTTTGTTATTTTTCAAATTATGCAAATTTTCTCAAAGTTTATTTATTACAATGATAGATTAATTTTTTTCTTTCTATGTCAATATGGACAAGTACGATGCACTATGATGGGATATACAGTGGGGCTGATATGCAAAGCAGTTAACTTCAGATAAGCCTTGGGGTCTTTGCGGGGTTTTGGATATCGTAATGAATTTTATTATAAATAAATAAATAACTATAATGTATTACTATCATTTCTGAACTGCCAGATTTACCCCAGTGATAATTCATTTTATTTTTTACAAGCTCACAAAAGCATTTTGATCTATTGCATTCACAAATAAAGTTATCCGCGATGGCATTCAAGTACGATAGTGTGATTGCTTTATACTTAACCATTGCCACCGTGGTGCAATGGTTAGCATGCCCGTCTTCCATACACAAGGTCGTGGGTTCGATTCCTGCTTCGACCGAACACCAAAAAGGTTTTCAGCGGTGGATTATCCCACCTCAGTAATGCTGGTGACATTTCTGAGGGTTACAAAGCTTCCCTAAGTGGTTTCACTGCAATGTGGAACGCCGTTCGGACTCGGCTATAAAAATGAGGTCCTTTGTCATTGAGCTTAACAAGGAATTGAGCAGCACTCAGTGATAAGAGAGAAGTTCACCAATGTGGTATGACAATGGACTGAATAGTCTAAGTGAGCCAGATACCACGGACTGCCACCTAACCTAACCTAACTTTTATACTTGGCTGACAAATCACAATGAGCTATCTTTGGAGACCTCCGTGGGGCAATGTTTGACATGTCGGCCTTGCATAACATACATACACAAAGAAGTTTTTCAGCAATAGATTATCCGCGCTCTGTAAAGCTGGAGAATTTTTTTAAGTGCTTCAAAGCTTCTCTAAGCGGTACCCAAAGGGAAGGTCCCTAAACATCGGGCAGCACACATTCATAACAGTCTAACCTAAATTAAAGCACTCCAGTATTTAAATGTGAATGAATCGTTTGTTTGCTGTTTATCGCGATACTCGCAGGGCTGCATCGCGTCCCAAAAGAGAACAAGAACCAGAAATGATACGAAAAGTGCAGGTCATATTTGATAGAACTTCACGCTGCAATGCTAAATGACTTACTCGTGATCAGAACATGTCGCGTGAACAAATGCAAGACGTGCTGAAAAAATAAACTTGGACCTTGGATCAAAGCCACTGAAGTTAGGTTATGTTGGGTAAGGTTAAATTAGGTATAGTAGCACCCCATTATTTCAGGCTCACTGAGACTATTCAGTCCACTGTGAGACCACAGTGGTGAACATCCTTCTTCTCACTTAGTGCTGCCTGATTCCATGTTTAACTCAATGACGAGGAATTTCATCTCATAGTCGAGTTCGAATGGATTTTCACATTATGGTGGAACCACATAGAGAAGGTTTGAAATACTTAAAAAATTTCACGGGTATTACCGAAGGAAGATTATCCACAGCTGAATAACTTTTTGATTTGCGATCGAAGCTGGGATTGAATCCAGGACCCTTTGCGTACAAGGCGAGCATGCTAACCAGTGCACCACGTTGCGTCAATTGAGCCATTGCGGTTTCAAAGAGTGCAAGAGCACCCGTGGTGCAATGGTTGTATACACAAGGTCATGGGTTCGATTCCTGCTTTGACCCGACACCAAAAAGTTTATCAGCGGTGGATTATCCCACCTCAGTAATGCTGGTGACATTTCTGAGCGTTTCAAAGCTTCTCTAAGTGGTTTCACTGCAATGTCGAACGCCGATCGGACTCGGCTATAAAAAGTAGGTCCCTAGTCATTGAGCTTAACATGGTTAGGTTTGGTTAGGTGGCAGCCCGATGTGTCAGGCTCACTTAGACTATTCAGTCCTTTGTGATACTACATTGGTGAACTTCTCTCTTATCACTGAGTGCTGCCCGACTCAGTGATAAGAGAGAAGTTCACCAATGTCGTATCACAAAGGACTGAATAGTCTAAGTGAGCCTGACACATCGGGCTGCCACCTAACCTAACCTAAGAGCACTCCGAATTCGGTTTTCTCCGATGTAAAGCCATTCCAAATTGTGCAGCTTCGTTTGGCCACCAGAATTCCAACGCCAACAATGGTAATGATATGGGCGGCTGTAATGGATGACCGTGGGGTCAAAATATATGAGAAACATTATCGGGAAAATATCCGAAAATATTATTGAAGCTTTGGGTAGTCAAATATTTTGGCCGCAAGCATGTTCCTCACTTCATTTCGACATCACAATAGCTACGAAAATCTCCGGAACTCAATCCGTTGACATATGAGCGCTATTTGTACTATTTTATAGTTGTTTACAGCAACTTTCAAAAACTTTCCTCCAAAAATGGAATTAAATTGTGAACATTTTCGTGTGATTAGCTCCGTCAAGGACCAGTATTTATCGATTTTATGATGAGGTCGTAGTTCACTCCAAGACGAAATTCTTGAGGCTGATCCAAAATCATTGGTTGTTCCGAAAACCATTGATGCTATGCGCCAAGTTGTATTGCAAGATCGTCATGTGCCCTGATATTGAAGAATTTTATTTCTATAGAAAATTTTGACAAAATTTTATATCTATAGAAAAATTTGTCAAAATTTTATTTCTATAAAAAAAATTTTCGCCAAATTTTATTTTTATAGAAAATTTTGTCAAAATTTTATTTCTGTAGAGAATTTTGTCAAAATTTTACTTCTATAGAAACTTTAGTCAAAATATTATCTCTCTTTGGAAAATTTTGTCAAAATTTTATCTCTATAGAAAATTTTGTCACAATTTTATCTATATAGAAAATTTTGTCACAATTTTATCTATATAGAAAATTTTGTCACAATTTTATTTCTATAGAAAATTTTGTCAAAATTGTATTTCTATAGAAAATTTTGTCAAAATTTCATTTCTATAGAAAATGTTGTCAACATTTTATTTCTATAGAAAACTGTATTTAACTTGTCAAAATTTGTTCCTATAGAAAATTTTGTCAAATTTTATCTCTTTAGAAAACTTTGTAAAAATTTTATCTCTATAGAAAATTTTGTCACAATTTTATTTCTATAGAAAATTTTGTCAAAATTGTATTTCTATAGAAAATTTAGTCAAAATTTCATTTCTATAGAAAATTTTGTCAACATTTTACTTCTATAGAAAATTTTGCCAAATTTTATGTCTATAGAAAATTTTATCAAAATTTTATTTCTATAGAAAACTGTATTTAACTTGTCAAAATTTTTCTTCTATAGAAAATTTTGTCAAATTTTATTTCTATAGAACATTTTGTCACAATTTTATTTCTATAGAAAAATTTTTGAATTTTTATATCTATAGAAAATTTTGTCAAAATTTTATTTCTATACAAAATTTTGTCAAAATTTTATTTCTATAAAAAATTTTGTCAAAATTTTATTTCTATAGAAAAATTTGTCAAAATTGTCAAAATTTTATTTCTATCGAAAAATTCGTCAAAATTGTCAAAATTTTATTTCTATAGAAAATGTTGTCACAATTTTATTTCTATAGACAATTTTGTCAAAATTGCATTTCTATAGACAATTTTGCCAAAATTTTATTTCTATAGAAGATTTTGTCAAAATTTTATTTCTATAGAAATTTTGTCAACATTTATTTATTTCTATAGAAAATTTTGTCAAAATTTTATTTCTATAGAACATTTTGTCAAAACTTTATTTCTATAGAAAACTGTATTTAACTTGTCAAAATGGTTCTTCTATAGAAAATGTTGTCACATTTTATTTCTTTAGAAAACTTTGTAAAAATTTTATCTCTATAGAAAATTTTGTCACAATTTTATTTCTATAGAAAATTTTGTCAAAATTGTATTTCTATAGAAAATTTTGTCAAAATTTCATTTCTATAGAAAATTTTTTCAACATTTTATTTCTATAGAAATTTTTTTGAATTTTTATGTCTATAGAAAATTTTGTCAAAATTTTATTTCTATAGAAAATTTTGTCAAAATTTTATTTCTATAAAAAAAATGTCGCAAAATTTTATTTTTATAGAAAATTTTGTCAAAACTTTATTTTATAGAAAGTTTGGTCAACATTTTATTACTTTATAAAATTTTGTCAAAATATTATTTCTATAGAGAATTTTGTCAAAATTTATTTCTATAGAGAATTTTGCCAAAATGTTATTTCTACAGAAAGTTTTTGCAATATTTTATTACCATAGAAAATTTTGTCAAAATTTTATTTCTATAAAAAATCTTGTCAGAACTGTATTTATATATTGGTGGGTCATCTGCGCTATAGTTCTGATCGTCATGTGCCCTATCCTGATATTGAGCCAACGTATAGAAAATTTTGTCAAAATTTTATTTCTATAGAAAATTTTGTCAAAATTTTATTTCTATAAAAAAAAATTTCGCAAAATTTTATTTTTATAGAAAATTTTGTCAAAATTTTATTTCTATAGAAAGTTGGGTCAAAATTTTATTACTTTATAAAATTTTGTCAAAATATTATTTCTATAGAGAATTTTGTCAAAATTTTATTTCTATAGAGAATTTTGTCAAAATTTTATTTCTACAGAAAGTTTTTGCAATATTTTATTTCTATAGAAAATTTTGTCAAAATTTTATTTCTATAAAAAAATCTTGCCAGAACTGTATGTATATATTGGTGGGTCATCTGTGCTATAGTCCTGATCGTCATGTGCCCTATCCTGATATTGAGCCAACCTTAGGCATTGGTGGGACCAGCATACATTCCATGTTGCATGAGCATTTGACCGTCAACAAATTTTTTTCACGTTGGATCCATGGTTGCCACTTGTGTTAAAACCTACCAAAATAGTATGAAATAACATCAATATTAAAACATTGAATGATATTGAATTTATAGAAAAATTTGTCGAAATTTTATTTCTATAGAAAATTTTTGTCAAGATTTTATTTCTATAGAAAGTTTTGTCAAAATTTTATTTCTATTGAATATTTTGTCAAAATTGTCAAAATTTTATTTCTATAAAAAAAATTTTCGAAAATTTTATTCCTATAGATAATTTTGTCAAAATTTTATTTCTATAGAGAATTTTGCCCAAATTTTATTTCTGTAGAAGATTTTGTAAAAATTTTATTTCTATAGAAAATCTTGTCAGAATTTTATTTCTATAGAAAATGTTGTCAAAATTTTATTTCTATAGTAAATTCGATTTGTTGGGTCATCTGCGCTATAGTCCTGACTTAGCACCGAAGGACTACTTTTTATTTCCAAGCCATAGTGATTAGTTCAAACAACTTAAATTAAGATTTTAATGAAAATTATATTGGTGAAATTTTTTCCAATGCTATATTAATATTCTCCGTATCAAAACTGTCCATTGTCCATCAGCTGTGACCTTAGTTGATTTTATCTCATATACATGATTTTTTCAAATTTTTGACCACTAATATTACTTATATGGATAATTTCCAAGCCATAGTGTAATAAAAAAAGAAAAATAATTTTTAATTAATATCCGTTATTTGGCATTTCAATGAAATGTATTGGCGAGTCGTATGTCGCTATGAATAATAGAAACGTGCATTCACCGCTACGACACCATCCCGCCAAATACTTATAAAAAAATTCAATGCATTTTGTTATTCTATAAGGTTGTGTTGTCTCTCTTTGGTTCATCCTAATTTGTAGTTTTTGTTTTTTTTTTTTGCGCTGTTCAACTCTATTTTGAAATATTGGCAATAGAGCGCACTGAAAAAATTGAATAATCTAAAAACGATGTGATGGTGATGACGATGAGCCATGAAAATGAACCGCCACAATCTACAAATCTGACATTTACAAAATTGGCAAATTGCCAAAATATTTATTAACTCAATGCAATTTTCGATTTTTTTTCTTCAAGGATGCATTTACATTTCGTTGTTTTGGCCTATTTTAGATTTGGGCGTTCGTTTGTTGCTATTTTTTGACATATGGATGCTTTAATTGTAATTTTGAGAGGAAATTTAATTGGAATCTAATAGGAATGGAATGCATATAAAATTCAATGAAATAAAAAATAAACTGTAGTTAATTAAAAAGTCGCATTTGCTAATAGGCGATATTTTCTTTTCTCAACAACTAAATAAGGGAAAATTTTAATTCCAAATCCAAAACAGTTGAGATTTTAATTTTGGTTACTACTGAGCGAAGTGGTACAACCAACCCCATCTTCAGGGTAAAGGGGTTTGTTAGTCTCCTGCCTGGAGCTTGCCCAGAAGGAGGGTAGGGGGAAAATACGGTATCACTCTCAAGCAGGCTCATTCCAATCCCCGGGGAATCTAAACTGATACCACAAAATCGGTAGTAACGAAGAGGTCAGCACTAAGGAATTTCTGCGACGGATGAACCAGATGACAAAACAAAAGGCGAAGAAACATTATCTTCCGGCGACGAAGCTTGAAAATCTTCCCAATCCCAATGCACACAAAATATAAGAATGTTCTGAAGTGCAACGTTAAAATTTGAAAAGAATGAACCAGAGATAAACCAAAAGGTGAAGGTGCAAGACTCTACGAAGAAACAGCTTCGAACTCCTACCAATTCCTTGGAGGAAAGGTTTAGATCTCCGCAAAAGCGCAGAACATTTATCGCGAATCTGAATACAAAAAAGACAACATTTCTAGGGAAAAGGATTAGCCAAAAGGCGACGGAGCAAAATGTTTCGAAAGAGTTGCTTTAAACTCCTCCCAATTCTATGGGAAGGAGGGTCAGATCTCTGGAAGAGAAGAACATTGAATGCTCCCTGTCAAATATTTTGAAAGGACCAAGTGCTGCCCCCAAGAGAGTCTGAGAAACAAGATTGATCGGAATACAAAAAAATCTGAGCAGGAAAATTATATCATTGCAGTAAAGGGAGGAGATGTTGAGCAGTTACAGATCCTGGGAGGAACTGTGCTATGTAGTGATCAACCAAAGCAGTGCATCCTGCCAAATACCTAAGGTCAGCAAACTGGCATCGCGGGCTTAGTCATTAAGAAAATTGTCAATTTTTTTGGAAGGTTGTCATCTTTTCTCTTGCCCAGCTAAACCAATCCGACTCACCACCAGATCACTCTGGACACATCCCATCTTATGCGCCGTCCAGACTATAGTTAAGCTTTTCCGGACGGAATGTCTGTGTTTGTAAAGAATCTTACAGTGTCACCGAACGCTAAGAATTGTCGGACGTATGTGACGGACGTATCGAACACTGTTGTCCGGATAAACTTATAGTCTCAGAGTTCCTTGATATGGATACAAGCTGAATTACCAAAGCGCATAACTTAAAAACGGATGAAATCACCATAAACTATTACAACAAGAATGGGATTATCGTACATGCCCAGGTTAAGTGTACACGAGCACTTTATGAGTCACACTATATGCGTCAAATTTTATTTCTATAGACAATTTTTCAAAATTTTATTTCTGTAGAAAATTTTGTCAAAATTTTATTTATATAGAAAATTTTGTCGAAATTTTATTTCTATAGAAAATTTTATCACAAATTTATTTCTATATAAAATTTTATCAAAAATTTATTTCTATATAAAATTTTGTAAAAAATTTATTTCGCATTGTTGTCGTTTCTTTATTTCAGCTTAAAACCATACATTGACTAAACTACAAGAGTAGCTTAACCAACAGAGGAAAAGAATGTTTGTCAAATTTATTTGGGCAAAGCCCTATAGACTGCAAGATGGTTGGATGGACGCACGTTTCGGAATTACCACATTCCTCATCAGCATCCTCTACTTGCAGCAAAACTATCAACCAATTATCAGAATAAATTCAGGCAGTTTATTAAACCCAACAAAAACCACACTTGAACCCTCCGAAAAAAGGTTTTACATTGATAGCCGGCTTATGCCAAATAAATTCGAAACAAACATATCTCTTTTCCTATGCCACTGTCAAATCATCGATTTGAATTCACATGGCTGGGTTTATTTTGAGCGTGCCTCCTCTTCTTTTTCCATTTGTTTTGTTTTGATATTGTTGGTTTTGTTCTTTAAGCATTGTTGTCGTTTCTTTATTTCAGCTTAAAACCATACATTGACTAAACTACAAGAGTAGCTTAACCAACAGAGGAAAAGAATGTTTGTCAAATTTATTTGGGCAAAGCCCTATAGACTGCAAGATGGTTGGATGGACGCACGTTTCGGAATTACCACATTCCTCATCAGCATCCTCTACTTGCAGCAAAACTATCAACCAATTATCAGAATAAATTCAGGCAGTTTATTAAACCCAACAAAAACCACACTTGAACCCTCCGAAAAAAGGTTTTACATTGATAGCCGGCTTATGCCAAATAAATTCGAAACAAACATATCTCTTTTCCTATGCCACTGTCAAATCATCGATTTGAATTCACATGGCTGGGTTTATTTTGAGCGTGCCTCCTCTTCTTTTTCCATTTGTTTTGTTTTGTTATTGTTGGTTTTGTTCTTTAAGCATTGTTGTCGTTTCTTTATTTCAGCTTAAAACCATACATTGACTAAACTACAAGAGTAGCTTAACCAACAGAGGAAAAGAAAAAGAAACGACAACAATGCTTAAAGAACAAAACCAACAATAACAAAACAAAACAAATTTATTTCTATAGAAAATTTTGTAAAAAATGTATTTCTATAGAAAATTTTGTACAAATTTTATTTCTATAGAAAATTTTTAAAAATTTTATTTCTATAGAAAATTTTGTCAAAATTTTATTTCTGGAGAACATTTTTAAAAATTTTATTTCTTTAGAAAATTTTTCAAAAATTTATTTCTATAGAAAATTTTGTCAAAATTTTATTTCTATAGAAAATTTTGTCAAAAATTTATTTCTATAGAAAATTTTGTCAAACTTTTATTTCTATAGAAAATTTTGTCAAAATTATATTTCTATAGAAAATTTTGTCAAAATTATATTTCTATAGAAAATATTGTCAAAATTTTATTTTTATAGACAATTTTGTCAAAATCTTATTCCTATAGAAAGTTTTGTCAAAATCTTATTTCAATAGAAAATTTTGTCAAAATTTTATTTCTATAGAAAATTTTGTCAACATTTTATTTCTGTAGAAAATTTTTAAAAATTTGTCAAAATTTTATTTCTATAGAAAATTTTGTCAAAATTTTATTTCTGTAGAAAATTTTTAAAAATTTGTCAAAATTTTATTCCTATAGAAAATTTTGTCAAAATTTTATTTCTATAGAAAATTTTGTCAAAATTTTATTTCTATAGAAAATTTTGTACAAATTTTATTTCTATAAAAAATTTTGTCAAAATTTTATTTCTATAGAAAATTTTGTAAAAATTGTATTTTTATAGAAAATTTTGTCAAAATCTTATTCCTATAATAAATTTTGTCAAAATCTTATTTCTATAGAAAATTTTGTCAAAATTTTATTTCTGTAGAAAATTTTTATTTCTGGAGAAAAATTTTATTTCTGTAGAAAATTTTGTCAAAATTATATTTCTTTAGAAAATTTTGTCAAAATTTTATTTCTATAGAAAATTTTGTCAAAATTTTATTTCTGTAGAAAATTTTTAAAAATTTTATCTCTGGAGAAAATTTTTAAAAGTTTTACTTCTGGAGAAAATTTTTAAAAATTTGTCAAAATTTTATTTCTATAGAAAATTTTGTAAAAATTTTATTTGTATAGAAAATTTTGTCAAAATTATATTTCTATAGGAAATATTGTCAAAATTTTATTTTTATAGACAATTTTGTCAAAATCTTATTCCTATAGAAAGTTTTGTCAAAATCTTATTTCAATAAAAAATTTTGTCAAAATTTTATTTCTTTAGAAAATTTTGTCAACATTTTATTTCTGTAGAAAATTTTTAAAAATTTGTCAAAATTTTATTTCTATAGAACATTTTGTCAAAATTTTATTTCTATAGAAAATTTTTAAAAATTTGTCAAAATTTTATTTCTGTAGAAAATTTTTAAAAATTTGTCAAAATTTTATTTCTATAGAAAATTTTTTCGAAATTTTATTTCTATAGAAAATTTTGTAAAAATTTTATTTCTATAGAAAATTTTGTCAAAATTTTATTTCTATAGAAAATTTTGTCAAAATTTTATTTCTATAGAAAATTTTGTAAAAATTTTACTTCTATAGAAAATTTTTAAAAATTTCATTTCTATAGAAAGTTTTGTCAAAATTTTATTTCTGGAGAAAATTTTGTAAAAATTGTCTTTCTTTAGAAAGTTTTGTAAAAATTGTATTTCTATAGAAAGTTTTGTCAACATTTTATTTCTATAGAAAAGTTTATCAAAATTTTATTTCTTTAGAAAACTTTGTCAAAATTTTATTTCTGTAGAAAATTTTTAAAAATTTTATTTCTGGAGAAAAATTTTATTTTTGTAGAAAATGTTGTCAAAATTTTATTTCTATAGAAAATTTTGTCAGCATTTTATTTCTATAGAAAATTTTGTCAAAATGTTATTTCTATAGAAGATTTTGTCAACATTTTATTTCTGGAGAAAATTTTTAAAAATTTTATATCTATAGAAAATTTTGTCAAAATGTTATTTCTATAGAAAATTTTGTCAAAATGTTATTTCTGTAGAAAATCTTGTCAAAATCTTATTTCTGTCAAAAATTTATTTCTATAGAATCTAACCTAAACTAACTGACATATACGAAGAATTACAGAAATGTCCATTGTATATTTTAAAAAGTAGCTATCTAACGTAGAACTAACAAAGCTTAAATAAAATGGGAGTTAAGCTGATAAGTTATATATTAATTTTTTAACTGATTTTTAAATTTTAAGAGATGATGGTCACAGTGCCCTTCGTATTATCACTTCAAATTTAATTGATTTTTTATTTTCATTTTCATTTTCTGTTTATGGAATATGGCATTTTCAACCAACACCAATTTTCCTTTGTCTCATCAAAGCAGGTTCACAATTTAAGTTTGCATTTATTTATGATTATTTTTTCTCTCGATTTCATTCACTCCTCATTGCTGGTTGGATGAAATATTATTCCATTATGTCTGTGATTTCAACAGCTTCTCTGGATGGTTTCTTGGAGATGTGCTGTTTTTCCATAATTATAAATGCCATGGATGGCATTCCTCTTCTCTGCATTCTGACAATTATCATTAATTTTTCATAAATTTTTATTTTTCATTTTAATGAGTGTGCACAACATTCACAATTTACAATAAGTGATCCTCTCGTTGTTGTTCCCGTATATTGGTCGAATTACATTTCCAAGAAATTTGCAAATGTCGGATTGTGTAAACACGCACGCACACACACACACACACGCGACTGTTGTTTTCCAATTGTCCGTTTTACATTTGCTATTCACTCCATTTTGTGTTAATGATGATGAAAAACAGCCGCTACAGTCATCATCGAAATGAATTTGCGAAAGTGCATCTGTTTGTTATTGGTCCTTCGACTCATGCCAATGGACGTCACTCATACGCTGGGTGGTACATTGTGGGTTAATTAAATTTTCCTTTACATATTGATGTGTGGTATGAATTATTACACACATACGCACACATAAATACATGTATACATGTTCTTCTTATGTATGTCGTTGGTTTTTTTCTGTGTACATATAAAAATGATACAATATTTAATTGTATTTCGTGTATTAAATTATGAACATGCTGCGCTGAACAACAAATATGTTTTTTTTTTGCTTTTTTTCTCAATCGAAAAATTCCAATGCATTTATAATGAAATGCATTTTAATTATGCATATACATAAATATTACTCGTACGCCACAATAAATATGCACATAAATAGAAAAATTGAAGTTATTTGGATGTTTTTGAATCCCAAAAAATATTATGTGAGCAGGGGATAAAATATTTTTCCTAAACTAGATTTGACCACGGTCGCCACAGTCGGTAGAATTTTAACAAAAATGGTAGATTTTTCACTGTTTTGAAGATTGGTAGAATTCTTGATGTTTTGGTAGTATCTTGCAAAATGTTCCTTTCTACTTCACAAATTTTCCATGAAATTTCCTATAGAAATAAAATTTTCACAAAATTTTCTATAGAAATAAAATGTTGACAAAATTTTCCTAGCAATAAAATTTTGACAAAATTTTCTATAGAAATAAAATTTTGAAAAAATTTTCTATAGGAATAAAATTTTGTCAAAATTTTCTATAGAAATAAAATTTTGACAAACTTTTCTATAGAAATAAAATTTTGACAAAATTTTCTATGGAATTAAATTTTTGACAAAATTTTCTATTGAAATTCGATTTTGATAAAATTTTCTAAGTAATAAAATTTTTACAGAATTCTCTAAAGAAATACAATTTTGACAAAATTTTCTATAAAAATAAAATTTTGAGAAAATTTTCTATAAAAATAAAATTTTCACAAAATTTTCTATAGATATAAAAATTTGACAAAATTTTCTATAAAAATAAAATTTTCACAAAATTTTCTATAAAAATAAAATTTTCACAAAATTTTCTATAGAAATAAAATTTTGACAATTTTTTTTTAGAAATAAAATTTTGCGAAAATTTTCTATAGAAATAAAATTTTGAAAAAATTTTCTATAGAAATTTGATTTTGATAAAATTTTCTAAGTAATACAATTTTGACAAAATTTTCTATAGAAATAAAATTTTGACAGAATTCTCTATAGAAATACAATTTTGACAATTCTCTATAGAAATAAAATTTTGACAAAATTTTGTATAGAAGTAAAATTTGACAAAATTTCCTGCAAGATGGTTGGACGTACAGCTGTTTCGGAATTACCACATTCCTCATCAGCATCCTCTACTTGCAGCAAAACTATTAAACAATTATCAGAAATAATTCGAGTACTTCACTCAACCCAAAGTGAACTACACTTGAACCTTCCGAAAAAAGGTTTGATAGTCGGCTACTGCCTAAACAAATTTGCAAGCATTTGCAATTTTGCGAACATTTTCTTACACAAATTTTTTTTCGAAAATTTTCTATAGAAATAAAATTTTGACAAAATTTTCTATAGAAATTCGATTTTGATAAAATTTTCTAAGTAACAAAATTTTAATAAAATTTTCTAAGTAATAAAATTTTGACAAAATTTTCTATAGAAATAAAATTTTGACAAAATTTTCTATAGAAATAAATTTTTGACAACATTTTCTACAGAAATAAAATTTTGTCAAAATTTTCTATAGAAGTAAAATTTTAGCAAAATTTTCTATAGAAATAAGATTTTGACAACATTTTCTATAGAAACTAGATTTTGATAAAATTTTCTATGTAATAAAATTTTGAGAAAAATGTCTATATATATAAAATTTTGAGAATATTTTCTATACATATAAAATTTTGAGAAAATTTTCTATAGAAATAAAATTTTGCAAAAATTTTCTATATAAATAAAATTTTGCAAAAATTTTCTATATAAATAAAATTTTGCAAAAATTTTCTTAGAAATAAAAATTTGACAAATTTTTCGTAGAAATAAAATTTTGACAAAATTTTCTATAGAAATAAAATTTTGGGAACATTTTCCATAAAAATAAAATTTTGGGAAAATTTTTTACAGAAATAAAATTTTGCGAACATTTTCTATAGAAATAAAATTTTGACAAAATTTTCTAAAGAAATTTGATTTTGATAAAATTTTCTAAGTAATAAAATTTTGACAAAATTTTCTATAGAAATAAAATGTTGACAAACTTTTCTATAGAAATAAATTTTCAACAAAATTTTCTATAGAAATAAAATTTTGACAAAATTTTCTATAGAAATAAAATTTTGACAAAATTTTTCTGTAGAAATTCTATTTTGATAAAAATTTCTAAGTAATAAAATTTTGAGAAAATTTTCTATAGATATAAAATTTTGACACTTCGATTTTGAGAAAATGTTCAATAGATATAAAATTTTGACAACATTTTCTATAGAAATGAAATTTTGGGAATATTTTCCATAGAAATAATAAATTTGGCAAAATTTTTCAATAGAAATAAAATTTTGAAAAAATTTTCTATAGAAATAAAGTTTTGACAAAATTTTCTATAGAAATTTGATTTTTATAAAATTTTCTATAGAAATAAAATTTTGACAAAATTTTCTATAGAAATAAAATTTTGACAAAATTTTCTATATGTATAAAATTTTGTCAAAATTTTCTATAGAAATAAAATTTTGACAAAATTTTCTATAGAAATAAAATTTTGCAAAAATTTCTATAGAAATAAAATTTTGCAAAAATTTTCTATTGAAATAAAATTTTGGGAACATTTGCAATAGAAATAAAATTTTGGGAAATTTTTCTATAGAAATAAAATTTTGACAAAATTTTCTATAGAATTAAAATTTTGACAAAATTTTCTATAGATATAAAATTTTGGGAACATTTTCCATAGAAATAAAATTTTGGGAAAATTTTCTATAGAAATAAAATTTTGACAAAATTTTCTATAGATATAAAATTTTGGGAACATTTTCCATAGAAATAAAATTTTGGGAAAATTTTCTATAGAAACTAGATTTTGATAAAATTTTCTAAGTAATAAAATTTTGAGAAAAATTTCTATATATATAAAATTTTGAGAATATTTTCTATATATATAAAATTTTGAGAAAATTTTCTATAGAAATAAAATTTTGCAAAAATTTTCTATATAAATAACATTTTGCAAAAATTTTCTATATAAATAAAATTTTGCAAAAATCTTCTTAGAAATAAAAATTTGACAAATTTTTCGTAGAAATAAAATTTTGACAAAATTTTCTATAGAAATAAAATTTTGGGAACATTTTCCATAAAAATAAAATTTTGGGAAAATTTTCTACAGAAATAAAATTTTGCGAACATTTTCTATAGAAATAAAATTTCGACAAAATTTTCTAAAGAAATTTGATTTTGATAAAATTTTCTAAGTAATAAAATTTTGACAAAATTTTCTATAGAAATAAAATTTTGACAAAATTTTCTATAGAAATAAAATTTTGACAAACTTTTCTATAGAAATAAATTTTCGACAAAATTTTCTATAGAAATAAAATTTTGACAAAATTTTTCTGTAGAAATTCTATTTTGATAAAAATTTCTAAGTAATAAAATTTTGAGAAAATTTTCTATAGATATAAAATTTTGACACTTCGATTTTGAGAAAATGTTCAATAGATATAAAATTTTGACAAAATTTTCTATAGAAATAAAATTTTGGGAATATTTTCCATAGAAATAATAAATTTGGCAAAATTTTTCTATAGAAATAAAATTTTGAAAAAATTTTCTAGAGAAATAAAGTTTTGACAAAATTTTCTATAGAAATTTGACTTTTATAAAATTTTCTATAGAAATAAAATTTTGAAAAAATTTTCTATAGAAATAAAATTTTGACAAAATTTTCTATATGTATAAAATTTTGTCAAAATTTTCTATATGTATAAAATTTTGCAAAAATTTCTATAGAAATAAAATTTTGCAAAAATTTTCTATTGAAATAAAATTTTGGGAACATTTTCCATAGAAATAAAATTTTGGGAAAATTTTCTATAGAATTAAAATTTTGACAAAATTTTCTATAGATATGAAATTTTGGGAACATTTTCCATAGAAATAAAATTTTGGGAAAATTTTCTATAGAAATAAAATTTTGACAAAATTTTCTATAGATATAAAATTTTGGGAACATTTTCCATAGAAATAAAATTTTGGGAAAATTTTCTATAGAAATAAAATTTTACGAAAATTTTCTATAGAAATAAAATTTTCTATAGAAATTTGATTTTCTATAGAAATAAAATTTTGACAAACTTTTCTATAGAAATAAATTTTCGACAAAATTTTCGAAAGAAATAACATTTTGTCAAAATTTTCTATAGAAATAAAATTTTGACAAAATTTTCTATAGAAAATCAATTTTGATAAATTTTCTAATAAAATTTTGCGAAAATTTTCTATAGATATAAAATTTTGACAACATTTTTTTAGAAATAAAATTTTGACAAAATTTTCTATTGAAATAAAACTTTAACAAAATTTTCTATAGAAATAAAATTTGACAAAATTTTCTGTAGAAATAAAATTTTGACAAAATTTTCTACAGAAATAAAATTTTGAGAACATTTCTTTAGAAATAAAATGTTGACAAAATTTTCTTAGAAACTAAATTTTCTACAGAGATGCAGATTTTACCAAAAATTTCTATAGAAATAAAATTTTGACAAAAATTTCTAAAAAGTCACTATGAACTCAACATCTTTAAAAATTTGTATTCTCGCTTTGGGTCATATTATCTAAGTCAATCATGGGCAAGTTCTACCTTTTTGAAGAAGTAGCAATAAAAGTAGGATGAAAATGTTTACAAAACTTTCTCTAAGAATAATTTTGTTTAAATTTCCTATAGAAATAAAATTTTGACAAAATTTTCTATAAACGCAAAATTTTGCCACAATTTTCCATAAAAATAAAATGGAATGGCAAAGTTAATAAACCCCCCATTCTATGGTAATGGGCAAAAAAAAAGATCAGAACAATTCCATCAAATCGGTTCAGCCGTATCTAATAGCACAAAGTCTATAGTATCCATCCCACCTTACCTCTTTGTTTCCCTGTTTACATAGTTTTGCATTTTTATCGTCTGTCTATTTGTCAGTCAGTCTACCAGAATTGTATTGTTCTCTTTGCAGTTTGCAGTTGTCCATTTATACTTTGGACATAATTGAATTTAATTCGTTTTGGTTTTGTTTTCGCATCATTCAATTTGAATTTCCGCCTAATTCATATGAACATCATTTACACATCTGCTGTGAATAATAGGAAAAACATACTGGCTTTTTTTCCATTTTTGGTTTGTCCAAAGTGTATTTTTGCTTATTTGCCTTTGTGTATAGTGAGGGGACAGGAAAAATATTTTCATGCCATCATTAGTTGAACAACGTAATTTTTATTTTCGTAATTAGTTTTGTGTTGTGACATAAATACTTGATTTTAAAATTGGATTGTGTATTCGCCTGTAATTCCCTATTGTGAGGAAAATATTTAGTGGTCATAATTGAGTGACTGTTGTTAGTAGTAATTCGAAACGCTTTCAGCCAATTACTAAGGCAAATGTTAAAAGGGAATTAATTATTAGAAAATCTTATAATCGTTGAGGAAATTAATTAAGGGTTTATAATGTAATTGTGATACTTTTGAATGATGAATGAGAAAAATAGTCAAAATCAACTTCATACTATATAAATATATATATAATAAATACAGTACATCCTCCCTAATCCAGAATGATATAGTTTGCACCTCTGTTAGGGCAGCTGGATTATGCCTCATTAAACGTATTAATCGCTTCTTTAAGTGTCAAAAAACGTTGGCCTCTCATTATATTTTATACGTATGGGAATAAAAAGAAGTCATTCGGACTATACGGCGGATGACCCATCAATCGATGTTTTGAATGCTCCCAAAGCAGTTGCATCAGTTGATGTGTGAGAGCTCGCATTGTCGAGGTGAAGAGTGATCCGTCTTCGGCGGTTGGTTTTCCTTATTTCTTGGGAACAGGAGATCATTTGCATGGCATCATTTTCTTTTGGGTGTGATGTTGCATTATCCAGCACCAACTTTTAACAGCTTGTCATAAACTCTTACATATTTGTAATAAAAAATTTAAAAAAGTGTCCGAAAAGTGCACTGTAATATCCCATGAGAGACAAAGAATTCTTCATGGTGAAATATTCAAATTTGAAACAATTATTTTTATACCCTCCACCGTAGGATTCCGTTTGTAACTCATCGAAATAGTGCTCTAAGACCCCATAAAGTATATATATTCTGGGTCGTGGTGAAATTCTGCGTCGATCTGAGCATGTCCGTCCGTCCGTCCGTCTGTTGAAATCACGCTAACTTCCGAACGAAAGCTATCGACTTTGAACTTGGCACAAGTAGTTGTTATTGATGTAGGGCGGATGGTATTGCAAATGGCCATATCGGTCCACTTTTACGTATAGCTCCCATATAAACGGACCCCCAAATTTGGCTTGCGAGGCCTCTAAGATAAGCAAATTTCATCCGATCCGGCTGAAATTTGGTACATGGTGTTTGTATATGGTCTCTAACAACCATGCAAAAATTGGTTCACATCGGTGCATAATTATATATAGCCCCCATATAAACCGATCCCCCGATTTGGATTGCGGAGCCTCTAAGAGAAGAACATTTCATCCGATCCGGCTGAAATTTGGTACATGGTGTTAGTATGTGGTCTCTAACAACCATGCAAAAATTGGTTCACATCGGTCCATAATTACATATAGCCCTCATATAAACAGATCCCCCGATTTAGCTTGCGGAGCCTCTAAGAGAAGCAAATTTCATCCGATCCGGCTGAAATTTGGTACATGGCGTTAGTATATGGTCTCTAACAACCATGCAAAAATTGGTGGTTGTTAGAGACCATAATTATATATAGCCCCCATATAAACCGATCACCAGATTTGACCTCCGGAGCCTCTTGGAAGACCAAAATTCATCTGATTCAGTTGAAATTTGTTACGTGATGTTAATATAGGGCCTCAAACACTCATGCAAAAATTGGTGGACATCTGTCCATAATTATATATACACACAGAGAAGAGATTGGTTTGAATTCGGTTGTAGCTAGGAACATTCTATATTTAGAAATATTTATAAGTTGTTCATATCAATTTTCAGTATTTACATGTATTTGTTCGTACTTATAACCATTTGGTGAGATTTTCAACAAATTTTCTGTCGTGTCACAAGATAAATGGTTGTGGCAACCAAATCTACGTCCTTTTAATAATTTTGATTCAAATTGGTTGATACGACCAACCGTAAAAACATTTCTTAAGTATCAGTTAGCAGCCACCATTTTCATATAGTAGTTACAGCCGAATGATATTTCAAATACTTTTTAAATGTCATTTGATGATATTAAAATTAATTGAAGAAGAACAAGTATATACGGCCGTAAGTTCGGCCAGGCCGAATCTTATGTACCCTTCACCATGGATTGCGTAGGAACTTCTACTAAAGGCTGTCATCCACAATCGAATTACTTGGGTTGCGATAACACTTGCCGATGGCAAGGTATCGTAAAACTTTTTAACACTGTCTTCTAAATTGTAAGTTAATCCATAAGGGGTATATATTAAACAAAAAAAAAAGGCCGATTAAATACGTATATAATTCAGTTTGAAAAAATTTTCTATAGCAATAAAATTTTGACAAAATTTTCTATAGAAATAAAATGTTGACAAAATTTTCTATAGAAATAAAATATTGACAAAATGTTCTATAGAAATAAAATGTTGACAAAATTTTCTACAGAAATAACTTTTTTACAAAATTTTCTATAGAAATAAAATTTTGACAAAATTTTCTATGGAAATAAAATGTTGGCAAACATTGCTATAGAAATAAACTTTTTACAAAACTTCTATAGAAATGAAATTTTGACAAAACTTTCTATAGTAATAAAATTTGACAATTTTTACATGGCTGTTAGAGGCCATATACTAACGAAATGTACCAAATTTCAACCGCATCGGATGACTTTTGCTCCTCCAAGAGGCTCCGGAGGTCAAATCTGGGGATCGGTTTATATGGGAGCTATATATAATTATGGACCGATATGGACCAATTTTTGCATGCTTGTTAGAGACCGTATACTAACATCAGGTACCCAATTTCAAACGGATCGGATGAATTTTGCCCCTCCAAGAGGCTCCGGAGGTCAAATCTGGGGATCGGTTTATATGGGAGCTATATATAATTATGGACCGATATGGACCAGTTTTTCCATGGTTGTTAGAGACCATATACTAACACCACGTACCAAATTTCAATCGGGTAGGATGAAGTTTGCTCCTCCAAGAGGCTCCGGAGGTCAAATCTGGGGATCGGTTTATATGGGAGCTATATATATTTATGGACCGATATGGACCAATTTTTGCATGGTTGTTAGAGACCATATACTAACATCAGGTACCAAATTTCAACCGGATCGGATGAATTTTGCCCCTCCAAGAGGCTCCGGAGGTCAAATCTGGGGATCGGTTTATATGGGGGCTATATATAATTATGGACCGATATGGACCAATTTTTGCATGGTTGTTAGAGACCGTATACTTAGACCACGTACCAAATTTCAACCGGATCGGATGAATTTTGCTGCTCCGGAAGGCTCCGCAAGCCAAATTTGGGGATCGGTTTATATGAGGGCTATACGTAAACGTGGGCCGATATGGCCCATTTTCAATACCATCCGACATACATCAATAACAACTACTTGTGTCAAGTTTCAAGTCGATAGCTAGTTTCGTTCGGAAGTTAGCATGATTTCCACAGACGGACGGACAGCCGGACAGACGGACGGACGGACGGACATGCTTAGATCGACTCAGAATTTCACCACGACCCAGAATATATATACTTTATGGGGTCTTAGAGCAATATTTCGATGTGTTACAAACGAAATGACAAAGTTAATATACCCCCATCCTATGGTGGAGGGTATAAAAATGTTCATATTTAATATCGAAATTTTAAATCGAGGGATGTGGAATCTTCACCATGGATGGGATCGTAACACATAATGAAAGGGATGTTTCCTGTGGACAAAAAAAAAAAAAAACAAAACATTGGTTTGTATTGAAAATATTTTTTTATATAACTCAAAATAACTCCATGTACCGAATTTCTAGCATGTATGGCAAACAAACATGGAGGAGTGGTTTAACTTGAATCCTGCTGGTTCCGGTACTCTCCCAAAGATATTGGTTCAAATGGTATGCTTCCCGAAGATAAATATAAAGTTTATACATATGTTGTCTCCATAAGATTCTGGACTTAATATGATGTCAAATCTAACCAAAACTAAACTCGGAAATTTTACTTCTAGTCACATCCAATTTGGGTGATTAGAACGCTTTTTTCACTGAAGTTAATACGGGAGAGCGGTGTAAATGAGGAATATATCAAACCCATACCGGTATAAAGCAAATTTGATATATCAATTAATGGTTCTAGATTTACAATTTCAGGAAAATAAAGTACATGTCGATTTCAAATTTTAATCAAATCGGATAAAAATATCGATTTTCTAGATTCAAGAATTCAAATCGGAAGATCGGCCTTTATTGAGGTTAGACGAAACCGATACACTTCTTATACCACACACACATTTGCGAACCCATAATAACTTAAGATTTCAATTTTCAAGCAAATCGGATAGAAATTGCAATGGCTCGATGATAAAGAACGCAAAATATGGGCCGATATAGCCCATTTTCAAACTTGATCTACCTGCAGACAAAAGAATTTCAACACGATAACTTCATTATTGAAGGCTGTAGCGTAATTACAAGACATTTGATCAAATACATTGTTTTTCGATTTATACTATATATATTTAAATAAAATAAAATAAAATATTTAATTGAGAAGAAATTGGTCTTTAATTTGGTCATGAGCACTATTAAGTTCGGGCAGCACAACCGAATGATAAAGGTAGCAACAACCGATGTCGTCGGCAGACCCAATGTACACCATATGAGATGTTAGTTGTGTCGACCGAATCAGTCGGGTGACACAACTGCCAACTGGTAGTTGCTATAACTGCCAAAAGGAGGTTGGCAATAAATTCGATTGTCACAATCAATCTGTATTCTCTGTGTATAAACCCAGTGTTGCCAACTCCCCAAGGCCAAAAAGAACCAAAAAAATATTATAAATTCTAACATACCACCTTCCACCACAAAATCGAAAATGAAATGCTCTACTAAAAAAAAAACCTTCCGAAGATGTATTATAGAACTTTTGTGAATTGAATTTCAAGAAGTTAAGGTGGGTATTAAGATCGAGTTTAGCCGCTAAAATAGTAATTTTTTTAACAATTACTTTCCTTTAATAAATCATTTTAAGGAATACAAACTTTGTGAAAATTTGCTTTTGGCTACTCCCCATCAAGTTATAATAAAATTTGCAGCAAATATGCATAATTTTATGCCCATTTTTACTGATATAGTTTTCACTTTAGCGCAAAACTCAAATTTAGTACTCACCATTATGAACCGCTATTCAAGTATACACCTTCATCAGTTTTAATGCTTTCGTCCAATTCATTTTGATCAGTGATGTTTTTCAACTTTCAAAATATTAATATATGGAAGGAGTCTATTGCTTATTTCAGTTGTGCGTGCTTATGTGGATTTAATACTAACGTTTTTAATGGCACCTTTACCAAATTCAAAAATTCGACACTCATCGCTCGACTTTCCTACAGAATACCCTAAATGACAATATTAATTAAAAAACAAGTATATACGGCCGTAAGTTCGGCCAGGCCGAAGCTTATGTACCCTCCATCATGGATTGCGTAGAAACTTCATCTAAACACTGCCATCCTCAATCGAATTACTTAAGTTGCGGTAACGCTTTCCGATGGCAAGGTAAAGATCGATCCAATACGTATATAATTCAGTTTGACAAAGTAGACATACAATTTTTAAAAAATTTTCTACAGAAACAAAATTTTAACAAAATTTTCTATAGAAATAAAATTTCCACAAAATTTTCTATAGAAATAAACATTTTGACAAAATTTTCTATAGAAAGAAAATTTTGACAAAAATTTCTACAGAAATAAAATTTTAACAAAATTTTCTATAGAAATAAACTTTTGACAAAATTTTCTATAGAAATAAAATCTTGGTAGATTATTTTTGGCTCGAGTGGCAACCATAATTATGAACCGAATAAAATTTAAACAAAATTTTCTATAGAAATAAAATTTTGACAAAATTTTCTATAGAAATAAAATTTTGACAATGATGAAAATTTTATTATGAACCGAATCAAATTTTAAGAAAATTTTCTCCAGAAATAAAATTTTGACAAAATTTTCTATAGAAATAAAATTTTGACAAAATTTTCTATAGAAATAAAATTTTGGTAGATTATTTTTGGCTCTAGTGGCAACCATGATTATGAACCGATATGGACCAATTTTTGTGTGATTGGATCAATTTTGGTATGGTTGTTAGCGACCATATACTAACACCACGTGCCTAATTTGGATGAATTTTGCTCCTCCAAGAGGCTCCGGAGGTCAAATCTGGAGAATGTTTTATATGGGGGCTATATATAATTATGGACCGATATGGACCAATTCGGGCACGGTTGTTAAAGATCATATACTAACACCATGTTCCAAATTACAACCGGATTGGATGAAATTTGCTTCTCTTGGAGACTTCGCAAGCCAAATCTGGGGATCGGTTTATATGGGGGCTATATATAATTATGGACCGATGTGGACCAATTTTTGCATGGTTGTTAGAGACCATATACCAACACCATGTACCAAATTTCAGCCGGATCGGATGAGATTTGCTTCTCTTTTAGGCTCCGCAAGCCAAATCTGGAGATCGGTTTATATGGGGGCTATATATAATTATGGACCGAAGTGGACCAATTTTTGTATGGTTGTTAGAGACCATATATCAACACCATATACCAAATTTCAGCCGGATCGGATGAAATATGCTTCTGTTAGAGGCTCCACAAGCCAAATTTGAGGGTCCCTTTATATGGGGGCTATACGTAAAAGTGGACCGATATTTCCCATTTTCAATACCATCCGACCTACATCGATAACAACTACTTGTGCCAAGTTTCAAGTCGATAGCTTGTTTCGTTCGGAAGTTAGCGTGATTTCAACAGACGGACGGACGGACGGACGGACGGACGGACGGACGGACATGCTTAGATCGACTCAGAATTTCACCACGACCCACAATATATATACTTTATGGGGTCTTAGAGCAATATTTCGATGTGTTACAAACGGAATGACAAAGTTAATATACCCCCATCCTATGATGGAGGGTATAAAAAGCACCAAAAACACTGTCTAAACTACAGTTTAGACTTAACCTTTTTATTTATCTAATTGTTTTATAACCATTTAAATGAAATCTGTTCTGAAATTTAATTGAATTATTGTGAATTATTGATACAAGTTTAAGTCTTAAGTGAATTATCGATTAATTTCCCAAGTATATTATTGTGAATTATAAACTTTAAAATATGTTTCTTGGTAGGTTTATTCATACAAAAAATTCAATTCAATTTTGAATCTCAAACGGTGAGCATAGATAATAAACCAGATCTCCATAACTCTAACTCTTGATTTTCTCCTTTTTATTGAATTGTACCACTGTGATGTCATAATTTCTCATATGCTGAGAAATTATGACAAAGATCTAACGTCCACAATACTCCTAGATCCAAAGGTTCTCCAAGTGTTGTTCCGCCCACCTACCCACAAATATAGTCCACACACACTAAAGGAATTGGAATCCATCTACTCAATTTCTTTATCCACAATTCCACTAACACCCAAACTAAACATGGTCCACTCGAGGAGAGGATTCTCAAACCAGCGCAGGCAATCAACAACCAATAGTGAGGAGAACAGAAGGTAAAGTACAAATAGAAAAAACCTTTCTCATTAGTCGAGCTTGGACGATGATCGATGCACATGATACGTACCGCTTAACCGCTTAATAAATTAAAACTCGTTATCCGAAAATAAATAAATGACAGAAATTTGAACAATTTCGAGGAAAACTAGTGTAAATTCGCAAACGTGGCAAAATATAATAAAAAGGCTTATAATACTAAACTTTTCGTACATCATACAGTAAAAACGTAAAACGGGATTGTTAATGATGTGTACAACTAAATTTTGCATAAATGATCTACAAGTGAAAACAGAAATTTTGTCGGAATTAGTGATTTAAAAGTAATAATGGTTAATATGCAAAGAAATCTCATTCCTGTCATGCATTAGATAAAAATCCCTTAATCGTACATTGCACAAATTTATGTTTTGTTAAATTGCACATATTTCTTATACTAAATTGCCTAATTTCTTGTTGAAATAACCCAATTCTAAAGTTCTTTTATCTCAATGGCTATTTTGCACGAATTTCTTCGAAAATTGCACATTTTTCTTATACTAAATTGCCCTAATTTCTTATCAAAATAACCTAATTCTGAAGCATTTTTATCTTAATGGCTATATTGCACAAATTTCTTCGAAAATTGCACATATTTCATATTCTACGAGTTCATATATTTTCTTCTAAATTTCTCATTTTATATTTCCGAAAGGCATTTAAAAATCTATTTTCCTAGCCAAAGCACCTAAAAAAAAAAAACAACAACAAAAACAAAAAAAAAGTAAAACTAAATTTCACACATCCTCAAAATCATATATTCTAAAAATCGAAGTGAAACATTATTTGCACTTTCAAAGACAAAATTCAGAAAATTTTAAACAAATCGAAAAAGGAAAAAGTGGAATTACAGTTACATAAATGCAACAATAAGTAAATGCAAAATCGTCAATTCTCCTGCAATATTCTTTTCATTTTTTTTTTCACAGTATCAAACTACCGTTAAAATTGGTAAAAAAAAATATATTGCAACGCTTATACACATTTTACATTTCTTCCCTCTATATATTCCAATTCTACATTCTCTTAGTTTACACACTTTCACATTTTGTTTCGTCATTCCATTTTTTGTGTCGAAATTCTTTACCATGATAATCTCTCTTGAGTTAAGAGTTTATATTTGGTTTGCTATGAAAGAGAGTAGAATGCGAATGATATTGTGAGAAAGAAGAAGAGTGACAAAAGCGAATGAATGAGTGGAATGAGTTTGACTCATAACACACATATGAAAAACCAGTGAGATAAAGAGAATTGTAGCAGCAGTATATGGGAAAGAAGATCTCAAATATTTCAGAATTCAAAAATTATCAAAGCATTTTCGTTTATGAAACACAAATTCATTTAACTCTATGAGCAATTTATATTTTTCAAGTGCAAACAGTGGTTGATTGTTAAGAAAAAAAAAAATACAAGTGAAAACCGGAAAAATTATTATAATAAACATTGGATTTCGCGTAAGTAATATTAAAAATCGATTGTTCGGTTCGGGAAATAAATTCTTGCATCTTTTATGAATCCTTAAACAAGTATTAAGGTAATATTTCCTTACATTTACTAACATACAGTAGCTAATATTTTAGTACTTTCTAACTCGTACTATATTGACATTTATACCATCTCGACATACTGTGCGAGAGTCAGAGAGATCATAGGCCTAATGCACTCCAGTCACAAGCTGAAAAGTGTTATACTGGCACAGTACTTTGATGCACAAAAATATCTAGTCGCACATTTAAGCCAACGTTTGTGAAAGACAGTGTCTCATGCCCAAAGCCAAGGTAAAAAATTAAATTTACTTCAAAATTTATGGATTTGTATAAAGGTCTGAAGTAATTATATTTGGACCCAGAGTATTGGCAAATACGAAAAATTATAATCGCGGAAAAATTTAAATCTGCGTTATTTAATAACCAATAACGTCAATGCACTCTCGAACAAAAAACTCTCACATATTGGATACACATAAACAAAAAATTCGCTCCGATAATGAAAATAAATTTGAGATATGTTCACAACCATAACACTAATTTACTAACGATTAAATAACTATAATTTAAATGGTATATTTTATTTAATTTACAACATATTTAAATAACAACGAATTAAATAGCAACATTTTGAATAATATTTCCTATATGATTTTACACACACTAAATCTGATTTTCCAATAATTTTGTGGATCCCAATAGTGGATGTAACTTGATATAAAGTCTATTAGATATTTCGTCAAAGCACAAACTCATTGAATTCGTATGAGAAAACAAATTTCTTTAATACAAATAAGGATACTAAATTATGGGTTGTATACCATTGTTGTATGTATAACAGTGCTTACACGTTTTTCGCGGGAAAAATTGAATAAAAAAGAAAAAAAAAATTCAAATCACTTGAGTAAAGAATTTATTTACTACGTAGCAGATATTTTCCGGATTTATGCTCTTTGATCCCAGTATATATATTGGATATACATTTTGTTGAAACGTACGGCAAAACATGTTCACAAAGAATTATCTGTTTGAAACAAACGAGTGTTATTATACTCTCATGTTGCTCTGAGTTATATTGGTTTCATTTTATGCTGGCAGATGGCCTAACGAAGTCATTGTTTACTGTCAATTTTCAGAGTTTACAAATAACTCGCTGCTATATTTTTACTAGAATATGGCAAACACAAAATTTCAAATAATGGTTTATAATTTACCTAGGAACTAAATTTCTTACCATCATATGATTATTTCTATACGTGCGAATTTTACAAGGTTTACAATTAACCTCAAGCTGTAAATTGTCAACGGATTTATAGCACCTCGAAAATTTAGAATTCCAAAACATTTGTCCGCTAAAATAGTATCATACACCTCTTCGATGCTCACCATTTTTTAATCAAGACAATAATTTTCATATCTTGGAATTAATTTGGTTCAATCGCATTTTTTTAATAATTTGAATTTTCTCACATTTTCAAATACCTTAAGGTAGAAGTGAAAACTTAATTTGGGGTATTTTTTGTTGTTTTGTTTGATTGGAACACTTATTAGTAATCGGAAAATTCAATTACCAGATCCATGCATTGTGAATTTTGATCTGAGGATTTTATTGAAAAATCGTATCTTCATTTGTGATTTTCCATAAGTTTGAGGATTTTATATACGAATATAATTTTCCAAAAGGGGAAAATAGTTTATCGTTCAAACCAATTGCAGCAATTTCCCGTTCTGAAAGACGTCACTAAAATTGCAAGTGTAAACGCTTTTTGTCTAAGGTTGTCTCCAAACCATTTCTTTTTCGAATTTTCATAAATATGTCGAACCCGACTGACTTAAATATTTCCGAGAAGTTACAGGCAGGAGGGAGTGTGGTGAAGTCCTCTCCCGTTTTTGAAAAATTTGCTTTTGTGTGCACTCAACTAACAGACTTTTGTTCTTCTTTCGAGAGTTCGGATATTGCTGACCAGACAGATTCCCTACTGGAAGTCAAGCTTGACGACTTAGGGGATCGGTGGCGGAAAGTGCAACATGAGTATGAAACTCTGATGTTATCCTCCGAGTCACTGGTATCCAAGGAACTAAAACAAAATGCCAAAGTTAATCTCAATATTTGCTCTGAGGCATACTACGAAACTCGGGCGCAAATTTTAGATATTTTACGAATGTCTATTAACACTGCACCTCGCATGAACACTCGGTTGACGCTGCTTCCTGAAAGAAATTCAGAACCTCAAAATTCCAATCATAACAGCACAGAAGTGTGCATAAAGGTTCCCCCGTGTGATACAGAGGTTTTCAAGGGTAGTTATGAAGAATGGCCATCTTTTCGTGACATGTTCACGGCCGTATATGTCAACCACCCGAAGCTTACACCAGCTCAAAAGCTCTACCACTTAAGAAATAAAACCAAAGGTAGCGCTGGTGCAATAGTAAAACGTTATTCCTTATGCGACGAAAATTTCATTTTAGCTTGGAATTCTTTAAAAACTCGTTATGAGAATAAACGAGTTTTGGTTGACAACCAACTGAAAATATTATTCAATATTCCCGTAGCCACAACGGAAAGTAGCGAATCCCTGCAAAGAATACATTCTACAGTGAAAGACTGTCTTTGCACATTGGGCTCCCTAAATGTTAGCGTCGAAACTTGGGATCCCATGCTGATATATCTGGTATCTACGAAACTGCCAGAAGAGACTATATCGCAATGGGAACAGTCTCTAAAATCTCATCGTGAGCTACCCAGTTGGTCCCAAATGGATGAATTTTTGATCAACCGATTCGAGGTTGTCGAGCGCATATCTAGCTTTAAAACTTCGAAGATTCAAAATGACTCAAACTCAAAAAGTTTCCAACACAATTCGAGTAAAATACAATCATACACTTCCCAAGAAAAGTTACATCAGAATTGTTCTCTGTGTGGTTTAGATCATAGCATTCGCTTGTGCCCGGATTTTCGGAAATTTTCACCCCAAGAGCGTATCGATTTTGTTTTTAAGAATAAACTCTGCAATAATTGTCTCTCCGCATCTCATTTGAAGGCGAAATGCAAAAGTAAGCGTGTATGTCTTACTTGCAAGAAAACTCACCATAGTCTTTTACATTTGGGAAATTCGAACAGTCATGCACAAAATTCTAGCGCAGTGAATACTGAAATGACTGAACGAGATAATACTAAGAGCAATCCTAACTGCCCTATCCCTTCAACATCGAAAGAGGCTTACACTCGTGTGGATGCGAATTTCTGCCAAAACAGTGAGACCATTTTATTACGGACTGCCTTAGTCCAAGTATACCATAGAGGCGAATTGTTCACTATAAGAGCCTTAATTGACCCAGGCTCTCAGAGAACTTTTTTATCTGAAAGAATCAGAACTCTTCTAAATATTCCATTCCGGAAATCTCGATTTGAAATCGGTGGAATTGGAGGAACGACTCAGTTTTCAGACAAAGAATGTGACTTAGTCCTCTATGCTCAAAAACACAATGTTAAATTTTCAATTAGTGCCATCATTCTACCCAAAGTTACTAGAAAGTTACCCGCTGTGTCTTTCGAGATTCCCAATTGTCCAGAGCTACTTCAACTCGATTTAGCTGACCCTAATTTTTATGTCTCGTCTCAAATAGATCTTATTCTTGGTAATGATTCTGAGCGCTTTATTAATATAGACGGTATTAAAAAGGATGTTTACGGTTTTGCTTCTGCTTATAACACAATTTTTGGATGGGTTCTCAGTGGTCCCATGCCAACTGAAAACGTTCAAGCTTTCACAACAAAAGTCGTCTCTCTTGAATCGGATTCCTTAAGTATTGCACTTAGAAAGTTCTGGGAAATTGAGGAGGTCCCATCAGTCCTCGAGATATCGGACTCAGATAAATATTGTGAAGAATTTTATTCTGCCACAACCAGTCGTGACAATGATGGTCGTTATGTTGTGAGGCTTCCCTTTAAAAAGGAATTCCCAGACAGTCTAGCTCTTGGTTCATCCAGATTCATTTCGCTTGGCCAATATGCGAGAATGGGAAGAACATTAGTGAAAGATCCCGAGCTCCAATATCAGTATAACTCTATCCTTGAGGAATACATCTCTTTAAATCACATGGAAGAAACTTCCTCCCAAGAGATATGCGCTCAAGGGAAATTTTATTCATTTTATCTTCCACACCATGCGGTCGTTCGTCCGGAACATAAATCCACGAAAGTTAGGATAGTTTTTAATGCATCCCGTAAGTCCAAATCGGGACTTTCGCTCAATGATGTGCTCCATCAAGGTCCCACACTCCAAAATGATCTCGTTTCCGTAATTCTTAATTGGAGGAAGTATAGATATGTATTCGGTGGAGACATCCAAAAAATGTATCGACAGATAAAGATACATCCCGATGATAGGGCGTATCAACGGATTTTATTTCAAAAGGATCCAAAGGGGCCAGTTCTGGATTATGCACTGAACACAGTAACATTCGGGGTTAACTGCGCACCTTTTCTCGCGATACGCACCTTACTACAACTCGCTTCTGATTCTGAGCATGAGTTCCCCAACGTTTCTAGGATATTGAAAGAAGAAACATATGTCGATGATATTTTGTCTGGAGGGTATTCGATTGAGGAGACCATTGAGTCTCAGAAGGATCTTATTAAAGTACTCAGTTCCGCAGGATTTCCTTTAAAAAAAATTACTGCTAATGATCCAAAATTGCTCACCCATCTCCCTCCCGAGGACTTATACGATTTAGATTTGTTGAGGTTCTCTGAGTCTAGCTCAACAAAGACTCTTGGAGTTAGATGGAATGCTTTAAGTGACAAATTCTCTTATTCCATCACTCCTACCATAACACAAAAAGCTACCACAAAGCGTCTCGTACTTTCCCAGGTTGCTCAACTTTTTGACCCAGCAGGATGGATAACACCTGTGATAATTAGAGCAAAGATATTCATGCAGCAACTCTGGCTCGAAAAATCTGGTTGGGATGATGAGGTATCCCCTGATTCTCTTCACACATGGAATGAATTTGTAAATGACTTAGCTCAATTAAGTACAATAGAAATACCGCGTTGGATTCAATTTATGCCAAGTGATACGGTTCAAATACATGGGTTTTGTGATGCTTCCAAAAGTGCTTTCTGTGCATGCGTTTATCTCAGATTTCAAACATCCACCTCTACTGTGTTTTCGAATCTTTTCGTTGCAAAAAGCAAAGTAGCTCCTCTCAAGACAATTTCGTTGCCTAGATTAGAATTAAATGGGGCTTTGCTACTATCCCATCTCGTTAAGTACGTTCGACAAATATTTAACGACAACATTGAGTCTGTGAACCTATGGGCAGATGCGTCTATAGTACTCGGTTGGTTATCAAAACCACCACACACCTGGGAAACGTATGTAGCTAACCGTACATCCCAGATACATACACTCGTCCCAGATGCCAAGTGGAGATACATATCTACTCGAGACAATCCAGCCGATCTTGGCACTCGTGGTTGTAAGCCGCGAGATCTTGTATCGAATACTCTTTGGTGGAATGGTCCATCATGGCTTACAAACCCTGAATCCACTTGGCCATCGAGAAACCCAATAATTCCGGACTTAAAAGAAAACGTAATAGCATCTCATCAGGCTATCGCTGAGCAAATTGATTTGACATCTCGGTTTTCCTCATACTCGAGAGCATTACGTGTTATCTCATATATTTTCCGCTTTTTTCACCGCTCCAATGCCAAATTTAAAAATAATGAAAGCGCCCGTACCCCAAACCTTTCTCAAAAAGAGATTCTATTTACTAAAACTCGGTTGATCTCACTGGCTCAGCAACAACATTACAAATTTGAATATGAAAGTTTACGTCAATCCAAACCAATGCCACATAAGAGCAGTCTACTAACATTAAATCCGTTCTTGGACTCAGAATTAATTATGAGATCAAACGGTCGCTTATCCAATTCGTCCCTACCTTACAAAGAACGATATCCAATAATCCTTCCTGGCAATTCCCATTTCTGTCGGCTCTATTTATCTCACTTGCATATATTTTTGGCCCATGGGGAATGTAATCAAATGTGCAGATTTGTTCAAACGGAATACTATATTCCCCGCTTAAAATCTCGTGTTAAAAATGTGATTCACAAATGCAAGACATGCATTATATACAAACACAAAACTCGTTCTCAAATTATGGCTCCTTTGCCACCAGAACGATGCGATTTCTCGCCCCCATTCCATGTCTCTGGTGTTGACTTTGCTGGCCCATTTGAACTTAAAAGTTCCCCTCTCAGAAAAGCTCCCATTATCAAGGGCTATGTCTGTGTTTTTGTATGCTTCAGTACCAAAGCGATTCATTTAGAAGCATGCAGTGACTTATCGTCCTCGGCATTTGAGGCTGCATTTGCTCGTTTTGTGGGGAGGCGAGGGCTCCCTTGCAGAGTTTTCTCAGACAACGGTCGCAATTTTGTTGGAGCCAGTAGAATTCTTCTTCGTGAATTCAATCAATTTGTTCAAACAACCGCCAAAGATATTTCGCAAAAGTATTTACTTCACGGCTTTGAGTGGAAATTCATACCTCCCCACGCACCTCATATGGGAGGTCTATGGGAAGCCGCAGTTAAAAGTTTCAAAACTCATTTCAAGAAACTTGCTGGCGCTCATAGATTCACATTCGAGCAATTTTCTACTATCCTAGCACGAATAGAAGGGGTCTTAAACTCTCGACCTATCTCGGCTTTGACAGAGGATCCCTCCGATCTCACAGCCTTAACACCAGGACATTTTTTGAGAGGATCTCCTCTACTTGCTCTGCCGGAACTAATTGCTCCAAAATTATCTATGATAAATAAATGGACCAAATTGAAAGCTCTTCACCATCAATTCGCTCTTAGGTGGAAAGAAGAGTATTTGAGAACTATGAACAAGCGATATAAATGGAAATCCCCAATGTCGAATTTCAAAGTAGATGACCTCGTTGTCATAATGGATGATCTACTTCCACCGTACGAATGGCAATTAGGCCGAATTGTCAAAACTCATCCAGGATCGGATTCTAACGTACGCGTTGCTGATATACGTACTGCGACAGGCATTATAACTCGATCCATAGCAAAGTTATGCTATTTGCCCTTTAATAAGGACATTGATGAAACTGAACCACTATAAAAATCCAATCTCATGCGTTACACTACTATTTTCATTAACACTTACATATATTAATAACATATCATGCATTTCAGATCCACAATACGTCAGCAACGACGGTCTCAGAACGTGTACAAGTGCAAGCTGTGCAATAAATTTCACGCACTTAAAGTTTGTCGCAAGTTTTTAAAAATGAGCCCTAAGGAACGCAATATCTGGGTTCTGCGTGAAGTGTACTGCGTTAATTGTCTTGCTAGGAGCCACAGATTCCGTGATTGTCGCTCAAGAAACATGTGTAAAAAATGTGGAAGGCCACATAACACCTTGTTGCATCCTAATTATGCCGAGCGGAAATCTAGAACAACCAACAACAATGGAAGCGAAAATCGTGAGGTTGACCACAACAACAATAACAACAACGCTTCTAGCAACAGCTCAACCCAACAAGCACCAAACCAGAAAATTTTATCAGAAGCTATACGAGCCTTAGCGACTGTTTTATGTTCAGCGCCAAAATGAAGACGAGCCGGGAGCATGTCTAAACTACAGTTTAGACTTAACCTTTTTATTTATCTAATTGTTTTATAACCATTTAAATGAAATCTGTTCTGAAATTTAATTGAATTATTGTGAATTATTGATACAAGTTTAAGTCTTAAGTGAATTATCGATTAATTTCCCAAGTATATTATTGTGAATTATAAACTTTAAAATATGTTTCTTGGTAGGTTTATTCATACAAAAAATTCAATTCAATTTTGAATCTCAAACGGTGAGCATAGATAATAAACCAGATCTCCATAACTCTAACTCTTGATTTTCTCCTTTTTATTGAATTGTACCACTGTGATGTCATAATTTCTCATATGCTGAGAAATTATGACAAAGATCTAACGTCCACAATACTCCTAGATCCAAAGGTTCTCCAAGTGTTGTTCCGCCCACCTACCCACAAATATAGTCCACACACACTAAAGGAATTGGAATCCATCTACTCAATTTCTTTATCCACAATTCCACTAACACCCAAACTAAACAAACACTAAATGAAAATGCCAGAAAGCACCAAGTTGGTGCTTTTTTTGAAAAGGCACCAAAAAGGCAATTTGGTGCTTTTTAGAAATCAAAAGGCACTAAATTTGGTGCTAAAAGCACCAAATTGGCAACACTGTATAAACCGATCCCCAGATTTGACCTCCGGAGCACCTTGGAAGAGCAAAATTCTTCCATTCGGTTGAAATTTGGTACGTGATGTTAGTATAGGGTATCCAACAACCATACAGGAATTGGTTCCTATCAGTCCATAATAAAATATAGCTCCCATATAAACCGATCCCCAGATTTGACCTCCGGTGCCTTGTGGAGAAGCTAAATTCATCCGATCTGGTTGAAATTTGGTACGTGGTGGTAGTATATGATATTTAACAACCATGTGAGTTGAAATTTGTGGATGACAGTTTTTCGTAAAAGTTTCTGCGCAATCCATGGTGGAGGGTACATAAGATTCGGTCTGGCCGAACTTACGGCCGTATATACTTGTTTTAATTTTATTCTGCTTTTACTGATTATTTTATCTGCTAAACTCGAAATTAGTACCCACCCTACAATCTCCTAGATATGATAATTATATGTGCACATATTTTACTGAGCCCCGATGGCGGGTTTAACTCCCAGAAAGGCTCCTGCCTTTGCTCACCTAGGTAGGTACACTTTTTTGATAGATTTTCTGTCACATTATTTGACATTGAGAAGTTGTAATTTTATTAATCACGCAAAATAATTTTATTTAAAATTTTTGAATAGGTTCGCACCCCCAGAGAAGTTTCTTAGTTGCACCAATGATATTGGACAAGATGGTTTTACATTGAAAAATGGTTTTACATTGAAAAATTTCCACACACTTACACCATTACCGGGAAATTCCATTACTCCTTACTACATTTAAACAAAAGAATATTAAAATTATTTTGTCATAGAATCGTATCGTATAATGACAACAATAACAGGGCATAAATGACATGTGCAGAATTGTATATTTCTCAAATGTTCCTAATACCAGGTTGGTTACGCTAACAATTCGTAGTCCTTAATGTCAATGGCAGCTTTATTTTTATGATGCCAATAAAAAGCATTTGCACCCACAATTGCTGCTCGATGCTTTTGGTATGACCATGCTGCTGTTGTTGTTGTTACACTTATTGTCACATTCTCATAGAGAATTGTTCGCATTCATTTTGTTGTTGCATCAAAATGCTGAAGACCGAACCGAATAAAATGTTTAACAATTATGCGAACATAAAACGTACACAATAAATGGTGTAGTTAGAAGTTAGAGTACTTATTGATGCTAACCCAGCATACATGTTGGGGGATCATTTCATTTTGTTGCATTTTCATTATTTATAATGTATGGCTCATATTGTTCTTTTCATTATTTACATTTAGTTTCTTTACTTTTAGTAATTTAACCTATTTAATCGTGTTTGATATATGTTTTAAAAATGTCTATTAATTTCTTCCCTGCTTTTTCAGCTTGAAGTTAAACATTTGTTTTCCAAAAAGTTTCGTGCAATGTCGAAAGAATTGATTTAGGCTTTGTGGCATTGGAATATTAAATTTTTACAACGAAACATCAACAAACGCAATACTTGTGATGCGTTGTTGTACACACCAGTTTTGTCAGTTTCGGACTACACTAGCCACTACATAGTGCGGAATTTTATTTTTGACCAAGCTTTGTTGGTCCTAAACCACCGTGATGGCCGCCTCTTCTACACGCAAAAAAACAATTCATTCCTCCCAAACGAAATTTTAGAAAAACAAATACCGTTTTCCATTTACTTTTCTCTTAAGGAAGAAAAGAATTTCTTTTCTGTCTTATTGTATCTTCCCTCACATCTTTCTCACTTTCATGAGGTTTTTTAATTCATAGCACCTTTTTTGTAATACAAACCGGGTAGAAGAAATTTCGTCTGGACGAACAATTGAACCGCGGACCATACAGTGTGTAAGCCAACACACTATCCACTGGGCTACGTAGCTGTTATTGTCATCAACAGAAAATTATCACTATAACCGTCAACGCACAAACAACGCAAACAGTCGAGCAGCTATATTTATATAGCATAGTTTCGGGCGTCCACGAGCTGATGTAAATGAACTTTATTAAACAGAAACATACATTTAGTTGGCCACCCTGGATCAATGGTTAGAATGCCCGCCTCACATACAAAGGGTCGTGGGTTGTATCCTCATTATATACAAGTTTTTTAATCTTGACCGATATTATCCACTATCGTCCACTGACAACCAGTAAAGTTGACGAAATTTATGTTTGATCTCTGTGTGTTAGTTTCTTGACATGCTCTTTCCATCTATCCAAATATTTTGCGGAATTTGCAAATTGTATAAATTTATCGTTTAAATACAATGGTATAAGTGGAATAAGTTTATTCGTAAATGTCATACGAAAGGATTTGCTTCCATGTTCATCCTTCATTTATGAATCCAACTTTGAATTTTGGATGGAGCATTACTAAGCTTTGACGTAGCTTCAATTTCAGTATTTGCAGTGGCAAGCACTCTATTTTTTACTCTAAAATGTCGACGTGTATTATATGACTCTATTAGAAGATCGTTGTAGAGTTTTGTTATGAGACCTAGATGTCAAACCTTATCGAAAGCTTTATCTACCCAGGAAAAGAGCGTCGCCAAAAATTTAATGAAAATGTTCTTTTTGGATACGGCAGTGGTGCAAAATTGACGAAGAAGCGATGAATTTAACATGGGCATGTCGACAGCCGGTGAACTGAATTTGCATCACTTCTTTAGATGTGATACGTATTCAATGTTGTGGATGTAAATTAAAAAATTCTGTGACATTTTGTGAAATAAATATTTTTTTTACTATTTTTAATGAATTGTAACGCTTGTTCGAAACGTTTGACCTCAAATATTTTCAAAAATTCACAATTTTTTCAGATTGGATTTAGCATTTTTCTTCGACAAAATTTAAATAATTTGTATCATTTTATGAATTCTTAAACTGTTTTTAACCAATTTGAAATAAAACAAGTAAGGAAAGTCTAAAGTCGGGCGGGGCAGACTATATTTTACACTGCACCACTTTGTAGATCCATATTTTCGATAGCATATCAAATCCGTCCAATGTGTTGGGTGCTATATATAAAGAAATATGTTCCCATATACCAGTACATATATTTAAATCTGACCCGATCTGAACAATATTTGTTAGAGTCCTAAAAAAATTTATAGACTTGGTATTTAAGTCGGCTAATGCTCTGAAGTGGAACAAAATGTTAGTAAAAAAATATGGGAAACATTTATGTTAAATCTGAAGCAATTTTTAGGCAACTTTGCAAAAGTCTATTCATGATTTATCGGTCGATAGGTATTTATTAGAAATATAAGAAAATTGGAGTCATTTGAAAGTTTTCGGCTTAGCAGTAGCGTCAGAATCAGAAAAACATATATATGGGTGGTATATCTAAATCTGAACCGATTTCAAACGAATTTGCCACGCACAGATAAAATGCTAATTCTACTCCCTGTGCAAAATTTCACTAAAATCGGATTACAAATTTGACCTCTGAGGTCATATAAGTGTAAATACGACGAAAAATATATATGGGAGCTATATCTAAATCTGAACCGATTTCAACCGAATTTGCCACGCACAGATAAAATGTTAATTCTACTCACTGTGCAAAATTTCACTTAAATCGGACTACAAAATTTGTCCTCTGGGGTCATATGAATAAATATCATATACCACCACCACGTACCAAATTTCAACCAGATCGGATGAATTTTGCTTCTCCAAAAGGCACCAGAGGTCAAATCTGGGGATCGGTTTACATGGGGGCTATATATAATTATGGACTGATATTAACCAATTCCTGCATGGTTGTTGGATACCATATACTAACATCACGTACCAAATTTCAAACGAATCGGATGAATTTTGCTCTTCCAAGGGGCTCCGGAGGTCAAATCTAGGGATCGGTTTATATGGGGCCTATATATAATTATTGACCGATTTCGACAAATTTTTGCATGGTTGTTTGAGGCCATATATTAACACCACGTACCAAATTTCAACTGAAGCAGTTGAATTTTGGTCTTCCAAGAGGCTCCGGAGATCGAATCTGGTGATCGGTTTATATGGGGGCTATATATAATTATGGACCGATGTGGACCAATTTTTGCATGGTCATTAGAGACCATATACTAACACCATGTACCAAATTTCTGCCGGATCGTATGAAATTTGCTTCTCTTAGAGGCTCCGCAAGCCAAATCGGGCGATCGGTTTATATGGGGGCTATATATAATTATGGACCGATGTGGACCAATTTCTGCATGGTCATTGGAGACCATATACTAACACCATGTACCAAATTTCAACCGGATCGGATGAAATTTGCTTCTCTTAGAGGCTCCGCAAGCCAAATCGGGGGATCGGTTTATATGGGGGCTATATGTAATTATGGACCGATGTGGACCAATTTTTGCATGGTTGTTAGAGACCATATACTAACACCATGTGCCAAATTTCAGTCAGATCGGATGAAATTTGCTTCTCTTAGAGGGTCTGCAAGCCAAATTTGGGGGTCCGTTTATATGGGGGCTATACGTAAAAGTGGATCGATATGGCGCATTTGCAATACCATCCGATCTACATCAATAACAACTACTTGTGCCAAGTTTCAAGTCGATAGTTTGTTTCGTTCAGAAGTTAGCGTGATTTCAACAGACGGACGGACGGACGGACGGACATGCTCAGATCGACTCAGAATTTCACCACGACCCAGAATATATATATATACTTTATGGGGTCTTAGAGCAATATTTCGATGTGTTACAAACGGAATGACAAAATTAATATACCCCCATCCTATGATGGAGGGTATAAAAAGAAAAATTTGAGTATTTTATTGTGCAATTATATATCTCCGTAGAAAATCACAATGATTACATGCATCACATATTTCACATTCGAATATTGGCCCCTATTTACAAAACCACCCATAGACAAACAATATCTGTCACTTTCATGTTGAATAGCCTTTAGTGTCTGGGTGAGCTACCTTGTGTGACTCAGAGCACAAATAAAATTGCGCTTCAATGTAGGCTATCTTGCGGAGCAATGACGCCATTGTTGATTTGTGCGTTGAGACTTAATTAACCGCCATGTGACAAAGTAATTAATTTTAATAGACATGAATATGTTCAAGCCCAAACACAAAAAAAGTTATTGTAAAAACAGTCTAGCAGACAGACCGAAGGACCAATAAAGTGAAATAAAAAAAAAACAGAAACATTTGTCCCACAAAGCTGACGCCACAAGAGACAAAAAAAAGTGCCCCTGGTAAGGAGTTACCTTGTGCTAAAGAATGTTGGCGAAAAAAACATGACATGCTTTGTACAATAAATGGCAAGTTACGCTAGAACAAAATTTTACAACGAATAAGCACACTCTGACGTAGAATATACCAATTTACATTCTGCATCCGTTTGCTTGCCTGCCTGCCTGCCTTCTGAGTTTCTCCTTATCTTTTGTGCTAAATCTATTAAGGCTGTACTGTCATGCCATGTCAAACGTTTTCATACATTCAATGGTCGGAATGTTGTCGTCTAACCTTTGACATGAGATAACACAAACAAATTAATTAAAAATTGTAATATTTTTTTTGTTTTGCTTGCTCCCTTTGTGTTCCCCTATGTAAGTGTGTGTGTGTGTGGGGGGTGGCAAGGATGTTTACACGCACCTGTTTAATAATTGTTTAACTTGAGTGTCCTTTCTCCACTTTTATTTGTTTTACTTTTAATTATTTCTTATTTTATTAAACTCATATTAATTTTTCACTCCCTCTCTCTTTACAGTCCAACCGGTGTGACATTGCGTTCACCATTTCAAATTAAGGATTACTTATTGTCATCGGGTACCTGTAAATGTGGATTACCGTGTCCTTTACAGCCAGACTGTATCTTCAATTTTAATGTTCAGGTGAGTGTAACAAATATTCCATGTAAGGTATACAATCCAATAAAAACTATGGTATTTCTCTCTATAAATCTTTCGGAATAAAAACACAAATTTGTATCGCCCTTGGTCTAATGTACTAATACATATATTTTTATTGATAGAAAGTATTTACAATCTACTTGTTGTGATATATGCATGACAATATCTCGATAATACGATCGGCATATAATGTGAGTAGACGTTCAGGAGCTGGAGAATACGATTTCTAGTTGCTCCCGAATTGTGTTCTCCGCTGTGATAAATGGGATAGGAAGTTTTGAGCGTTCTGTTAGACGGTTGCCAAATGAGTGGTAATTGGTGAAAACTTCAGTTCGTACACGGATGAAAAAGACTGTTTTTCATATGTTTGGCTATAAACATTATATGTTTGGAACACAATATTTTTGAGTGCAAGCATATAATGTTCATAAACTAGCATAACATGTTTGGGACATATATGTTAATATGTTAGAACATATTATGTTTGGGACATAAAATGTTTGTAAATATAATATGCTTGGATGCAAACATATATTAATTTAGAAATAGCCTATAAACATATATGTGTTTAGTAGCTTGGAGCGCTATTTAACAGGGAGCGATATTGAATTAAGTTGGTGGTTGTTGCTTGTTATTACAAAATTAACATTTTATTTGTCCTTGGGCAATTGATCAGCTACTTCTTTGATCCTTACAAACTGTGTGGTCCGCTGTTCGAATCCCCGCCCGGCAAAAGGTAAAATTAAAATAAAAAAAATCATAAAATTGAATAATTTCTTCTACAATGTTTGTATTACAGAAAAAGGTGCTAAGAACTAAACAAGTATGTACGGCCGCAAGTTCGGCCAGGCCGAAGCTTATGTACCCTCCACCATGGATTGCGTAGAAACTTCTTCTAAACACAATCGAATTACTTAAGTTGCTTGCCGATGGCAAGGTATCTTAAAACCTCCTAACACCGTCTTCTAAATTGTGTGTAAGTCCATACGTGCTTATATTTAATCAAAAAAGATCAATCAAATACGTATATAATTCAGTTTGACAAAATTTTCTACAGAAATAAAATTTTCACAAAATTTTCTATAGAAAGAAAATTTTTACAAAATTTTCTACAGAAATACAATTTTAACAAACTTTTCTATAGAAATAAAATTTTAACTAATTTTGCTATAGAAATACAATTTTGACAAAATTTTCTATAGAAATGCAATTTTAACAAAAATTTTCTATAGAAATAAAATTTTTACAAAACTTTCTATAGAAATAAAATTTTGACAAAATTTTCTATAGGAAAAAAATTTTGACAAAATTTTCTATAGAAATAAAATTCTGACAAAATTTTCTATAGAAATAAAATTTTGGTAGATTATTTTTGACTCGAGTGGCAACCATGATTATAACCGAATAAAATTTAAACCAAATTTTTTTATAGAAATAAAATTTTGACAATGATGAAAATTTGATTATGAACCGAATAAAATTTTAACAAAATTTTCTATAGAAATAAAATTTTGACAAAATTTTCTGTAGAAATAAAATTTTGAAAATTTTTCTATAGAAATAAAATTTTGGTAAATTATTTTTGATTCGAGTGGCAATCATGATTATGAACCGATATGGACCAATTTTTATGTGATTGGAGATCGGCTATATATAACTATAGACCAATATTGACCAATTTTGGTATGGTTGTTAGCGACCATATACTAACACCAAGTTCCAAATTTGAACCGGATCGGATGAATTTTGCTCCTCCAAGAGGCTCCGGTGGTCAAATCTGGAGAACGTTTTATATGGGGGCTATATATAATTATGGACCGATGTGGACTAGTTTTTGCATGGTTGTTAGATACCATATACCAACATTATATACCAAATTTCAAGCGGATCGGATGAAATTTGCTTCTCTTTGAGGCTCCGCCAGCCAAATTTGGTGATCGGTTTATATGGGGGATATATCTAATTATGGACCGATGTGAACCAATTTTTGCACGATTGTTAGAGACCATACCAACACCATGTACCAAATTTCAGCTGGATCGGATGAAATATGCTTCTGTTAGAGGCTCCACAAGCCAAATCTGGTAATCAGTTTATATGGGGGCTATATATAATTATGGATCGATGTGGACCAATTTTTGCATGGTTGTTAGAGACCATATACCAACAACATGTACCAAGTTTCAGCAAGATCGGATGAAATTTGCTTCTCTTTGAGGCTCCGCAAGCCAAATCTGGGGATCAGTTTATATGGGGGCTATATATAATTATGGATCGATGTGGACCAATTTTTGCATGGTTGTTAGAGACCATATACCAACACCATGTACCAAATTTCAGCCGGATCGGATGAAATATGCTTCTGTTAGAGGCTCCACAAGCCAAATCTGAGAGTCCCTTTATATGGGGGCTATACGTAAAAGTGGACCGATATGGCCCATTTGCAATACCATCAGACCCACATCAATAACAACTACTTGTGCCAAGTTTCAAGTCGATAGCTTGTTTCGTTCGGAAGTTAGCGTGATTTCAACAGACGGACGGACGGACGGACGGACATGCTTAGATCGACTCAGAATTTCACCACGACCCAGAATATATATACTTTATGAGGTCTTAGAGCAATATTTCGATGTGTTACAAACGGAATGACAAAGTTAATATACCCCCCATCCTATGGTGGAGGGTATAAAAATCTCGTGGAAGTGAGAAAGATGTGGGGGAATATACAATTAGGCAGAAACAAAATTTTGAGCATTCAGGTTGAAAACCTATGTTGTTAGCACCTATATTACCTGTTTATTTTCATAATTCATTATGATTGTAAATATATAAATAAATAAATAAAATTTTGAGCACAATATTGTTTGGGAGAATTTTTTTTAAGCATATAATATTTTTGGGTGCAAAATGCTTCCAAACATATTATATGTTCACATAATAACATATTGTTTTTTGGAAGACAACATTATTGAATTTGGATGCAAAAATACAAAATGTTTGGAATTTAGACTACCCAAACATATATTGTTTAGACCAATATGCTTTCAAACATATTATATATTGGTAGAGATCAAACATATAAATGTTTGGGCAATACCCAAAAATGTATATGCTTGAAGAAAAATATGTTTGGGAGTATATGTTACAGAAGCTAGCTACACTGCTCTTAGAATTTATTGTTGATTAAATATATATACTATTATTTCTTATTGAAATTGAAATAAAAGAATACTAAGTGTAACATTGCCAACTAGCCTCCCCAATGGCTTTTGGCGCTGAGGCATATAATATATATATATATATATATATATATATATATATTGTAAATTATATGCATTTTTTTAATAATAATAAAATAAAACAAGTGTATACGGCCGTAATTTCGGCCAGGCCGAATCTTATGTACCCTCCACCATGGATCGCGTAGAAACTTCTACGAAAGACTGTCATCCACAATCGAATTACTTGGGTTGTGGTATCTTAAAACTTCTTAACATCGTTTTCTAAATTGTGAGTTAGTCCATACGTGGTAGAGAGCCAGAATTGAAATATTGGGATCGCTTATATGGGGGCTATATACAATTATCAAATTGATATGGACCAATTTTTGTGTGATTGGGATCGATTTATCTGAGGTCTATATATAACTATAGACCGATATGAACCTATTTAGGTATGGTTGTTAACGGCCATATACTAGCACAATGTAGCAAATTTCAACTGACTCGGATGAAATTTGCTCCTCCGAGATGCTCCAAATCTCGGGATCGGTTTATATGGGGGCTATATATATCATTATGGACTGATATGGACCACTTTTGGTATGGCTGTTAAATATCATATACTACCACCACGTACCAAATTTCAACCAGATGGGATGAATTTTGCTTCTCCAAAAGGCACCGGAGGTCAAATCTGGGGATCGGTTTATATGGGGGCTATATATAATTATGGACTGATATGAATCAATTACTGCATGGTTGTTGGATACAATATACTAACATCACGTACCAAATTTCAACCGAATCGGATGAATTTTGCTCCTCCAAGGGGGAGGTCAAATCTGGGGATCGGTTTATATGGGGGCTATATATAATTATGGACCGATTTCTGCCAATTTTTGCATGGGTGTTTGAGGCCATATATTAACACCACTTACCAATTTTCAACTGAATCAAAAAAATTTTGGTCTTCCAAGAGGCTCCGGAGATCAAATCTGGTGATCGGTTTATATGGGGGCTATATATAATTATGGACCGATATGGACCATTTCTTGCATGGTCATTAGATACCATATACTAACACCATGTACCAAATTTCAGCCATATCGGATGAAATTTGCTTCTCTTAGAGTCCCCGCAAGCCAAAATTTGGGGGTCCGTTTATATGGGGGCTATACGTAAACGTGGACCGATATGGCCCATTTGCAATACCTACATCAGTAACAACTACTTGTGGCAAGTTTCAAGTCGATAACTTCTTTCGTTCGGGAGTTAGCGTGATTTCAACAGACGGACGGAGATGCTCAGATCTACTCAGAATTTCACCACGACCCAGAATATATATACTTTATGCGGTCTTAGAGCAATATTTCGATGTGTTACAAACGGAATGACAAAGTTAATATACGCCCATCCTATGGTGGAGGGTATAAAAAAAACTAATCTGTTCCAAAATTTAGGATGCTAACGATATTCTTGAAGGCTGTAACGTGATTACATCAGGCATAGGAACACGAATATATTGTCTCAGAAAATGTCCCTGATCGAGGATATCTAAGCCAGATATATTTTTGTGTTTTTAATTCGTTTTCTTCGCTACACGTTTAAATTTAAGATATTCGCAGCATTAACTATTACTTACCCCTCCATGTATGTTACATTCCTTCCATTTCAAAAAATATTAACAACAAACTGAGCTTTAAGGCGCAACCAAATCAGGAAATATCTTTAGTTTGCAAATTTCCAAGTTAACATCCCTCATAAATTTAAAATTCCTCAAAATACAAACAACAAAATTCATCATCTTAACATGGAAAAGCCAGTAAAAAGCAAGAACTTTTTTATCTAAAAAAAAAAATACATTCAATTTACCGCCTTTCATTTGAACCAAATAGTGCCTTTCTCTTTTTTATTTCTTGTAGTAGTAGAGCAAAAGTCATTAACAAGTAATTTTAGGACTATATTGACCATATTTGTACTACACGGTTGAAAAAGACTGTTTTTCATATGTTTGGCTATAAACATTATATGTTTGGAACACAAATTTTTAAACACAATATTTTTGAGTGCAAGCATATAATGTTCATAAACTAGCATAACATGTTTGGGACATATATGTTAATATGTTAGAACATATTATGTTTGGGACATAAAATGTTTGTAAATATAATATGCTTGGATGCAAACATATATTAATTTAGAAATAGCCTATAAACATATATGTGTTTAGTAGCTTGGAGCGCTATTTAATCTGGAGCGATATTGAATTAAGTTGGTGGTTGTTGCTTGTTATTACAAAATTAACATTTTATTGTTTTATTTTTCCTTGGGCAATTGATCAGCTACTTCTTTGATCCTTACAAACTGTGTGGTCCGCTGTTCGAATCCCCGGCCGGCAAAAGGTAAAATTAAAATAAAAAAATCATAAAATTGAATAATTTCTTCTACAATGTTTGTATTACAGAAAAAGGTGCTAAGAACTAAAAAATCTCGTGGAAGTGAGAAAGATGTGGGAGAATATACAATTAGGCAGAAACAAAATTTTGAGCATTCAGGTCGAAAACCTATGTTGTTAGCACCTATATTACCTGTTTATTTTCATAATTCATTATGATTGTAAATATATAAATAAATAAATAAAATTTTGAGCACAATATTGTTTGGGAGAATTTTTTTAAGCATATAATATTTTTGGGTGCAAAATGCTTCCAAATATTATATGGTCACATAATAACATATTGTTTTTTGGAAGACAACATTATTGAATTTGGATGCAAAAATACAAAATGTTTGGAACTTAGACTACCCAAACATATATTGTTTAGACCAATATGCTTTCAAACATATTATATATTGGAAGAGATCAAACATATAAATGTTTGGGCAATACCCAAAAATGTATATGCTTGAAGCAAAATATGTTTGGGAGTATATGTTACAGAAGCGATTTTTTGTGAGCGTGTACAAATGCAATTATCTTTGCTCATAGTGAATGGCCACACTACATGGTGATCATTAGCTCGTAGCGATCGCTTAGTTAGCTAGATCACAAATATGACTACACAGTCCGCGCCACATATGAACTGACAAAGACAGTACTCATCCAATTATAACGATAAATAATCCTCCCAGGTGCAATTATAATTCCAGCCTTTTTTTACAAACTTCTTCCAACTCGTAAACTGCACTACAATCCGACAAAAACATTTGTACAATCAAACATGCAAACCAAAAGTGCTAGGGACATCATCAGTGGAAAAAAAGGAGTTATGGTGAATGTATAGCAGTAACATATATGAGTCATTCCGTTCAGTTTGGCTGAATAAAAGTTTCTATGTGGAAGTCAGTAGGGATGCATAAAGGTTTCTAGATGAAAACTAATGGCTGAATAAAGTTTTCTAGGGGGGTGCGTCTATTATGCCTGGCTGAATAGTAAAACTTCTCTTCAACCTGGCTGAATAAGGTTTTTTTTATACTAAAACTTCCCTTCAGCCTGGCTGAATATAGGTTTCTATAGTATAGATTCTATTCATTTGGCTGAAAACAATTTCTATAGCAAAGCATCTATTCAACCCGGCTGAATAAAATTTTGTTATAGTAGGTTAGGTTAGGCTAGGTGGCAGCCCGATGTATCAGGATCACTTAGACTATGCAGTCCATTGTGATACCACATTGGTGAACTTCTCTCTTATCACTGGGTGCTTCCCGATTCCATGTTAAGCTCAATGACAGGGGACCTCCTTTTTATAGCCGAGTCCGAACGGCGTTCCACATTGCAGTGAAACCACTTAGAGAAGTTTTGAAACCCTCAGCAATGTCACCAGCATTACTGAGGTGGGATAATCCACCGCTGAAAAATATTTTGGTGTTCGGTCGAAGCAGGAGTCGAACCCACGACCTTGTGTATGCAAGGCGGGTATGCTAACCATTGCACCACGGTGTTATAGTAAAACTTCTGTTCAACCTGGCTGAACGATGTTTTCAGCCTGGCTGAATAAGAATTTTTATAGGAAAACTACTTTTCATCTTTGATGAATATTGGTTTCTATAGGGAAACTTCTATATAGCCTGGCTGAATAAGGTTTTGTATAGGAAAAATTATATTCAGTGTGGCTGAATAAGGTTTTCGGAAAAAAAACATCTATTCAGCTTGGCTGTAGAAAAACATCCATTCAGGCTGGCTGAATAAAGTTTTCTTTATGAAAACTTCCTGGTTGAATAATGTTTTCTGCAGTAAGACTAAAGTTTCCTAAGTAGGAAGATTTCTTTCAGCCTGGCTGAATAAAGTTTTCTTTCGGAAAACTTCCATTCAGCCTGGCTGAATAAGGTTTTTTTATAGGAAAATTTCTATTCAGGGTGGCTGAGTAAGGTTTTCTGAAGGAAAACATCTATTCAGCTTGGCTGTAGAAAAACATCCATTCAGGCTGGCTGAATAAAGTTTTCTTTATGAAAACTTCCTGGTTGAATAATGTTTTCTGCAGTAAGACTAAAGTTTTCTGTAGGAAGATTTCTTTCAGCCTGGCTGAATAAGGGTTTCTTTAGGAAAATTTATATTCAGCCTGGCTGAATAAGGTTTTCTATAGGAAAACTTCTATTCAGCCTGGCTGAATAAGGTTTTCTATAGGAAAACTGCTATTCAGCCTGGCTGAATAAGGTTTTCTATAGGAAAACTTCTATTCAGCCTGGCTGAATAAGGTTTTCTATAGGCAAACTTCTTTTCAGAGTGGCTGAATAAGGTTTTCTATAGGAATACTTCTATTCAGAGTGGCTGAATAAGGTTTTCTATAGGAATACTTCTATTCAGAGTGGCTGAATAAGGTTTTCTGTAGAAAAACATCCGTTCAGGCTGGTTGAATAAAGTTGTCTTTAGGAAAACTTCCTAGTTGAATAATTTTTTCTGCTATTCAGCCTGGCTGAATAAAGTTTTCTGTAGGAAGACTTCTTTCAACCTTGCTGAATACAATTTTATATCGGAAGACTCAACTTGCTTGAATAAAGGTTTCAATACGATATCTTCTATTCAGCGTGACTGAATAGAAGTTTCAATAGGAAAACTTCTAATTAGCCTGGCTGAATAAGGATTTCCGTGGAAGATTTTCTTTTCAGTCTCGCTGAATAAAGTTTTGTATGAATATGAAAAACTCCTATTCACATTGGCCACATAAAGATTAATACACGACAGCATATATTCAGAAGAAAACAAGTAAGGAAAGTCTAAAGTCGGGCGGGGCCGACTATATTATACCCTGCACTACTTTGTAGATCTAAATTTTCGATACCATATCACATCCGTCAAATGTGTTGGTGACTATATATAAAGGTTTGTCCCAAATACATACATTTAAATATCACTCGATTTGGACAGAATTTGATAGACTTTTACAAAATCTATAGACTCAAAATTTAAGTTGGCTAATGTACTAGGGTGGAACACAATTTTAGTAAAAAATATGGGAAACATTTAAATCTGAAGCAATTTTAACCCTGGAAAGTCATCCTTATTTTTTGTACACTAACGTCATCCTTCGTCATTTTGACTACAGCTTATTTCAAGACGCTGTAATTTGCATCCAGAGCAAAACTGAGAACCAAAATTGACTTTATTTACTTATTCAATTTGTTTTTAATTAGTATAAAACAAAAATTCATAAAATGGTTGACTTAGTAAAACTTAAATTTATCATTTGCCAATGGACTAAAATGCATTTTAGATCGAAAATGAAATTACGCGTCGTCATTTTGACGAAGGATGACTGTCTAGGGTTAAGGAAACTTCGCAAAAGTTTATTTATGATCTATCACTCGATATATATGTATTAGAATTAGAGTCATTTTTACAACTTTTCGACTAAGCAGTGGCGATTTTACAAGGAAAATGTTGGTATTTTGACCATTTTTGTCGAAATCAGAAAAACATATATATGGGAGCTATACCTAAGTCTGAACCGATTTCAACCAAATTTGACACGCATAGCTACAATGCTAATTCTACTCTCTGTGCAAAATTTCAATTAAATCGGAGTTAAAAATTGGCCTCTGTGGTCATAAGTGTAAATCGGGCGAACGATGTATATGGGAGCTATATCTAAATCTGAACCGATTTCAATAAAATATGGCACACTTGACTATACTACTAATTGTACTTCTAGTGCAAAATTTCAACCAAATTGGGGTAAAACTCTGGCTTCTGGGACCGTATTAGTCCATATCGGGCGAAAGATATATATGGGATCTATATCTAAATCTGAACCGATTTCAATAAAATTTGGCACACTTGACTATACTACTAATTGTTCTTCTTGTGCAAAATTTTAAGCAAATTAGTGTAAAACTCTGGCTTCTGGGGCCATATAAGTCCATATCGGTCGAAATATATATATGAGAGCTATATCTAAATCTGAACCGATTTCTTCCAAAATCAATAGGGTTCTATTCTGAGCCAAAACACATACTTGTGCCAAATTTGAAGTCGATTGGACTAAAACTGCGACCTAGACTTTGAATCCAAAAATGTGTTCACGGACAGACGGACATGGCTATTTTTGTCCAAGACTCCATGTGTATATCTCGTATCCTTCTGGGTGTTGTAAACATATGCACTAACTTATAATTCCCTGTTCCACAGTGTTGCGCATGGTATAACAATTCTACATGAATATTTCAAGGTTTTATATAAGAAACATTTTATGCAACCTGGCTGAATAAGTTTCTCAAATTTATATTCAGCTTAACTGGAAACGATTTTCTATAAGACAACTTGTTATCAGGCTGGCTGAATAAGATTTGCTGCTAGAAAGCCTGTATTCAGCCTGGCTGAATAAAGTTTTCTTTAGGAAAACTGCCTGACTGAATAAAATTTTCTGTATGAAGACTTTTATTGGGTGTGGCTGAATAAAGACTTATGTACGAAGCCTCGCAGAATAAAGTTGTATGTAGGAAGACTTCTATTCAGTGATGGTTAGGTTAGGTTAGGTTATGTGGTAGCCCGATGTATCAGGCTGACTTAGACTATTCAGTCCATTGTGATACCACAGTGGTGAACTTCTCTCTTATCACTGAGTGCTGCCCGATTCCATGTTAAGCTCAATGACAAGGGACCTCCTTTTTATAGCCGAGTCCGAACGGCGTTCCACATTCCAGTGAAACCACTTAGAGAAGCTTTGAAACCCTCAGAAATGTCACCAGCATTACTGAGGTGGGATAATCCACCGCCGAAAAACTTTTTGGTGTTCGGTCGTAGCAGGAATCGAACCCACGACCTTGTGTATGCAAGGCGGGCATGCTAACCATTGCACCACGGTGGCTCCCCTATTCAGTGATGCTTAGAAAATTTTTCTGTAGGAAAACTTATACTCATCCTGGCTGAAAGAAAAACTTCTACTCAATCTGGTTGAAAAGAGTTTTCTACGCGAAAGCTTATATTCAGAGGAAAAAACTAAACTAAAATTTTCTACGGAAAAACTCATATTAAGCCTCGCTGAATAAGGCTTTCTATACGAAAAATTTTATTCGGGGAAGCTCAATATGGTTATCTATAGGATAACTTTTATTCAGTCAGGCTGAACAAGGGTTTCTATAGAAAAACGAAAAAAAAATCAACTTTTTTGAAAAAGTTTTTCTATAGAAAAACTTGTAGTCAACCTTGCTGAATAAGGAGCCACCGTGATGCAATGGTTAGCATGCCCGCCTTGCATACACAGGGTCGTGGGTTCAGACCCAGTTTCGACCAAACACCAAAAAGTTTTTCAGCGGTGGATTATCCCACCTCAGTAATGCTGGTGACATCTCTGCGGGTTTCTAAGCTTCTGCAATGCGGAACGCCGTTCGGACTCGGCTATAAAAAAGAGGTCCCTTGTCATTGAGCTTAACATAAAATCGGGCAGCACTCAGTGATAAGAGAGAAGTTCACCACTGTGGTATCACAATGGACTGAATAGTCTATGTGAGCCTGAAATATTGGGCTGCCACTATACCTAACCTAACCTAAGGGTTTCCATAGGGAAACTTCTATTCAGCAATACTGCTGAATAGAAGACATCTATTCAGCATGGCTGTATTGATAATTCTCCTATATTTATTTAAAACTTTAAATCCACTTGTGTCCTGTTTCTTAAGGAATGCCTTGTACGAGTATATTAGTTTTCAAAAAGAGAATATCTATAAGAAACTCAAAGCAAAATTGCCTTAAGTATTGGAGTAAAACAAACAGAATTACACCCAAACGAATGATGTCTGGATGGGAAGTCTTATTGTGGGCATGCAAAAAAAAAAACAAACCTACGAAGAAGCATCCATACAAACAAATCCCTCATCAATTAAAACAAACACGCTCCAAGAAGCACCTGCTCCTGTTCCATGCATGAGATCATAAGATCGTCTCTATGGTAAGAAGCACATGACCGAAGAACTCAAAAAGTGACTTCTTTGAGTTTTGCAATGGTGGTCGTATGTCGGAATAAATCAATGACAGTAAAAAGAGGATGGTGAAGTTGAAATCGAAATATCATCTATTATTTGCACTATACTCCTAGATACACCTGGGGCTAATGCCATAGTTCTGGCATGGCATTTGTTTGCTTGAGCCAGTAAGACAGGAAAAGTTCATTAAAGTAGATTTGTAGAATAAGAACGTTTGTCACAATAACTTCATATCGTACAAAGTGGTCATTATGCCTTAGTTGGTGGTATAAGTTTTTTTTTTTAGCTTGAATGAAAATAGGAGAATTTAAGATGAATTTAACAACTTTTCGAGATGTAATTAAATATAATCAGAAAATGTATTGAGATCTTAAAATCCTTTTAGGTACGGTTGAAGAAATATTATTGTATTTCTATCGGTCACTCTGGTGCTTATGAATTGCTAGTGCGAATATTCTTAATTTAATATCCTCCACATTGACGAAATGTTGATGGACAATCTTGGTATTTCGCAAATTCACATCCAGTCTCCTAAACGGATGAAAAAGACTATTTGTCATATGTTTCGGTGTAAAAACTTAAAATTTTAGCATATTATTTTTAAATACAAATATATATTGTTCATAAACTAGTATAACATGCTTCATGAAGAAGGTCGGATTGTATTGCCAATAGACCATATCGTACACAGAGAATACAGATAGGTTGTGACAACCGAATTTATTGCCAACCTCCTTTTGGCAGTTGTAGCTACTATCAGTTGGCAGTTGTGTCACCCGACTTATTCGGTCGACACAACTAATACAACATACACAGAAAAAAATATCACCAAAATATTTCCAATTAAAAAGTTAATTGAAGTTGAAAATTTTTTCAATTAATAAATTAATTGATACAATTAACTTTTTAATCATGATAGAAACATTAAGTTAATTAAGACAATGATTGAACATTTTAAAATTTTTAATTAAAAAATTAATTGATACAATTAATTTTTTAATCAAATTCGGAAGACTAATTCAGTTAAAAAAAGTGCTGATTTCTTTTTTTATTTTTAATTATAAATGTATTTCAAACAATCATTTGTTAATCCAAATAAAAACTCTAAGCCAATTCAGAAAGTAATTAAAAATAGTTACCTTTTTTAATGAATAAATTAATTGAGTTTTGCAATTAACATCAATTAAATTTTTAATTGAATCAATTAAAAAATTAATTGAAATTTGCTGAAAAAATCAATTAATTTTTTAATCAAGAATTTTTTCTATGCCCAATTAAAACTGTGATTGATACTATCATTTTCGTGATTGAAGACATTTCAATTAAAAAAATAATTGGATCAATTAATTTGGTGATTGAATCAGAATTTTTTTTTTGTGTGTATGGTGTTGGTTGGGTCTGCCGACGCATCGGTTGTGGTTACCATCATCATTCGGTTGTGTTGCCCAACCTTAATAATACTCATGACCGAATTAAAAATCAATTCCTTCTCTATTAAATATTATATATGTATATTGGTATAAATACATAAAAATACAATGTATTTGATATCAAAAGATGAAAATTGCATTTAAAAATGTTTAGCGATTAAGTTGAATTTTCCATATCGCAATATATAACATCACCAATTTAGACGATATGGTGAAAATCTGTATTATCGGAACTGTAGCAAGGTCATGTTGATGCTTGATAAATCTTAACCGAGAAATTTGTTTTGGGCGGTAGGGAATAAATTTTACACTTAAACATTTAAGAAAATGGTATGATCACATCATAGACTGGACGATGCTAAGGATAAATAGCTGTAGAAACTGCATTACTTGGTATATAAAACTGGTATCCCGCAGTACAATGGGCCCATGGTATACAAATGTATCCGATTTCCTATGCAAAGATATTTACCAATTAAACATATTGAAGTGGAAATTGGGGTATATCCCAATCCGTTTTCGGGCATATCAAATAATCAGGACCTACATGATGTTTACAATCTTTAAGGTTTTTGTATGTAGCATCGTGGAGGTTTATTTCCCATCGCTTTCACTTCTCACGCTATCTTGACCTGATTTCCCTGAATATTTGACTTCTTGCCCATTGAGAAAGTGCATTTCTATGTCTCAGTTCTTCAGAACATTTATTGTTATATTTCTGACGTTTCAATATGGAAATATTAACAAGTATATACGGCCGTAAGTTCGGCCAGGCCGAATCTTATGTACCCTCCACCATGGATTGCGTAGGAACTTCTACTAAAGGCTGTCATCCACAATCGAATTACTTGGGTTGCGATAACATTTGCCGATGGCAAGGTATCGTAAAACTTTTTAACACTGTCTTCTAAATTGTAAGTTAGTCCATAAGGGGTATATATTAAACAAAAAAAAGGCCGATTAAATACGTATATAATTCAGTTTGACAAAATTTTCTATAGAAATAACATTTTGACAAAATTTTCTATAGAACTAAGAACTTGACCAAATTTTCTATAGAAATAAAATGTTGACAAAATTTTCTATGGAAGTAAAATGTTGACAAAATTTTCTATAGCAATAAAATTTTGACAAAATTTTCTATAGAACTAAAATGTTGACAAAATGTTCTATAGAAATAAAATGTTGACAGATGTTCTATAGAAATAAAATGTTGACAAAATTGTCTATAGAAATAAAATGTTGACAAAATTTTCTACAGAAATAAATTGTTTACAAAATTTTCTATAGAAATAAAATTTTGACAAAATTTTCTATGGAAATAAAATGTTGACAAACATTGCTATAGAAATAAACTTTTTACAAAACTTTCTATAGAAATGAAATTTTGACAAAACTTTCTATAGTAATAAAATTTGACAATTTTTACATGGCTGTTAGAGGCCATATACTAACGAAATGTACCAAATTTCAACCGCATCGGATGACTTTTGCTCCTCCAAGAGGCTCCGGAGGTCAAATCTGGGGATCGGTTTATATGGGAGCTATATATAATTATGGACCGATATGGACCAATTTTTGCATGGTTGTTAGAGACCGTATACTAACATCAGGTACCCAATTTCAAACGGATCGGATGAATTTTGCCCCTCCAAGAGGCTCCGGAGGTCAAATCTGGGAATCGGTTTATATGGGAGCTATATATAATTATGGACCGATATGGACCAGTTTTTGCATGGTTGTTAGAGACCATATACTAACACCACGTTCCAAATTTCAATCGGGTAGGATGAAGTTTGCTCCTCCAAGAGGCTCCGGGGGTCAAATCTGGGGATCGGTTTATATGGGAGCTATATATATTTATGGACCGATATGGACCAGTTTTTGCATGGTTGTTAGAGACCATATACTAACACCACGTACCAAATTTCAATCGGGTAGGATGAAGTTTGCTCCTCCAAGAGGCTCCGGAGGTCAAATCTGGGGATCGGTTTATATGGGGGCTATATATAATTATGGACCGATATGGACCAATTTTTGCATGGTTGTTAGAGACCGTATACTTAGACCACGTACCAAATTTCAACCGGATCGGATGAATTTTGCTGCTTCGGAAGGCTCCACAAGCCAAATTTGGGGATCGGTTTATATGGGGGCTATAAGTAAACGTGGGCCGATATGGCCCATTTTCAATACCATCCGACCTACATCAATAACAACTACTTTTGCCAAGTTTCAAGTCGATAGCTAGTTTCGTTCGGAAGTTTGCGTGATTTCCACAGACGGACGGACAGCCGGACAGACGGACGGACGGACGGACGGACGGACGGACATGCTTAGATCGACTCAGAATTTCACCACGTCCCAGAATATATATACTTTATGGGGTCTTAGAGCAATATTTCGATGTGTTACAAACGGAATGACAAAGTTAATATACCCCCATCCTATGGTGGAGGGTATAAAAATACGTATTCTTTCGACATTAAATAATTATTTAAATAGAAATGACATCCGAAAAATAATTTAAAAGACATTCGGTTGTGAAAACCATCCGTAAGTGGTGATTTCTATGTGACAGTTACGACAATTAATTACGGCAGGTTGTGTGATCCGAATTCAAGCAAATTTTTTTAAAATAGAGATATTTAGTTCCTACAACTGTTTGTCTTCTATCACAAACGAAAATCTATTGTAATGGTCGAGACAAGCATGTGATTGCAAATATAGTAGATCGATTGGGATAATTGATATTTAATTATAAATGTAGATATTTCATTGCTTCAACCGATTTCCAACCTATCTCTTCTCTGTGTGTACCACTTTTACGTATAGCCCCCATATAAAGCGATTCCTACATTTGGCTTTCGAATTCTTTAGGAAGAGCAAATTTCATCCAATGCGATTGAAATTTGGTATGTGGTGTTAGTATATGACCTTTAACAAACATGCAATACTTGGTTCATATCGGACCATAACTATAAATATAGCCCTTATATAAACCGATCCCCATATTGGGCTTTCGAATCCTCTTCGAGTAGCAATTTGATACAGAATGTTAATAAATTACAACTAATCAATATTGGTTATATCGGTCCATAATTGTATATAGTCCCTATATAAGCCGAAACCTAGATTGGATTTCCGGAGCTTCCTATAAGTGCAATTTCATCCGATCCGGTTTAAGTTTGATATGTGGTGTCACTTTATGATATCGCACAACAATGCAAAAATTGGTCCATAATTATATAACAGGTTGGCTGATAAGTCCCCGGTCTAACAAAGAAAAACACATTTTTTTGTCAAAATTCTTTTTTATTATTCAACGTAGTTCCCTTCAAGAGCTATATAACGATTATAACGACCTTCCAATTTTTTGATACCATTTTGGTAGTACTCCTTCGGTTTTGCCTCAAAATAGGCCTCAGTTTCGGCGATCACCTCTTCATTGCAGCCAAATTTTTTCTCTGCGAGCATCCTTTTGAGGTCTGTAAACAAGAAAAAGTCGCTGGGGCCAGATCTGGAGAATACGGTGGGTGGGGAAGCAATTCGAAGCCCAATTCATGAATATATGTCATCGTTTTCAATGACTTGTGGCACGGTGCATTGTATTGGTGGAACAACACTTTTTATACCCACCACCATAGAATGGTGACGGGGGTATAATAAGTTTGTCATTCCGTTTGTAACACATCGAAATATGGACTTACGACTATATAAAGTATATATATTCTTGATCAGGGAGAAATTCTAAGACGATATAACGATGTCCGTCTGTCTGTCTGTCTGTTGTAATCACGCTACAGTCTTCAATAATGAAGTAATCGTGCTGAAATTTTACACAAACTCGTTTTTTGTCTGCGGGCAGGTCACGTTCGAAGATGGGCTATATCGGTCCAGGTTTTGATATAGTCCCCATATATCTAGAGGTATTTTATGACCATAAAAAGATGTGCCAAAAATGATGAGTATCGGTCCATGTTTTGGTATAGCCCCCATATAGACCGATCTCTCGATTTTATTTCTTGGGCTTATAGAAACCGCAGTTTTTATTCAATTTACCTGAAATTGGAAATCTAGAGGTATTGTAGGACCACAAATACGTGTGCCAAAAATTGTGAGTATCGGTCCATATTTTGGTATAGCCCCCATATAGACCGATCTCCCGACTTTTACTTCTTGGGCTTAGAGAAACCGCAGTTTTTATTGAATTTACTTGAAATTGGAAATCTAGAGGTATTGTAGGTATGGTCCCCTTATAAAACGACCTCCCGATTTGGGGTCTTGGGCTTATAGAAACCGTAGTTTTTATCCAATTTGTCTGAAATTGGAAATTTATAGGTATTTTAGGACCATAAAGAGGTGTGCCACAAATGGTGAGTATCGGTCCATGTTTTGGTATATCCCCCATATAGACCGATATCCTGATTTTACTTCTTGGGCTTCTAGAATCCGAAGTTTTTATCCAATTTGCCTGAAATTGGAAATCTAGAGGTATTTTCGGGCCATAAAGTGGTGTGCCGAAAACGGTGAGTATCGGTTCATATTTAGTATAGCCCCCATAAGAACGATCTCCCGATTTAACTGCTTGGGTTTCTAGAAACCGTAGTTTTTATCTGATTCGCATGAAATTGTAAATATTCTGGTATTTTAGGCTCACAAAAACGTGTATCGGATTAAGTTTTTATCGGTCCATTTGGTAATGCCTCCATATAGACCGTCTTCACTTCTTGAGGGTGTAGAAGGCGCACTGATCATGAAAATTGCTTGAAACTCAATGTAAAATTTCCAGATTTTACTTCTTCAGATTTATGATTTCAAATCAAGACGTTATTTTATAATTTTCTTGCACACTTACAAGAGATGTTAATGATTCCTCTAAACCTCGAACAAAAATGGTTCTTATAAATCCAGAATCTTATATAGTCCTCATAGGTGAAATCTTTAAATTTATTTTCGGGAAGTGTCCTCAAGTCCTCAAGCCCTCCTGAAATTTCAAAGGAAACCCTAATATTTGGTTCATGGTGGTGGGTATTTAAGATTCGGCCCGGCCGAACTTAGTGCTGTATTACTACTTGTTTTACTTGTTTTTCTTCATATGGGGCCGTTTTGCTTCAAACGCTCCAATAACGCCATACAATAGTCACTGTTGATGGTTTTTCCTTTCTTAAGGTATTCGATAAAAATTATTCCATGCCCATCCCAAAAAAGAGAGGCCATTACTTTGCCAGCGGAGACGGTTCACCGGTCGCTGTCCACTCAGCCGACTGTCGATTGGACTCAGGAGTGTAGTGATGGAGTCATGTTTCATCCATTGTCACATATCGACGGAAAAGATCGGGTGTATTACGAATTAACAGCTGCAAACACCGCTCAGAATCATCAACACGTTGTTGTTTTTGGCAAATGTGAGCTCGCGCGGCACTCATTTTTTTTTTTTATTTAAATAATTCATATAATATATTAAGCTCAGTAAAATGCGGCCTCAGCGCCAATTAAAGGCTTTAAAGAGGCAAGTTGGCAATAGATACAATACAAAATCTATAGGTTAGTCAAAAGAAAATGAAATAATAACAATAAGGACTTCAAATTAATGTTATTTCAAAATTACTTGACTTACAAAAGAAGCGTGTCAAATCTTTCACATAAATACGACTTACATCTAGTTTTGAAGACAGAAATTCTTTCAGAATTCTTTACGTTAATGGGTAAATTGTTAAAATTTACTCCTCCCCTATAATCAATTCTTTGTTTACATCTTTCCAATCTACATCTTGGAATTCGAAGATTAGACTGATTTCGCGTATTGAATTCAAGTTGGTTTTGAGAAAAAACAATCGTTTGATGTCCGATATTATGTATGTTTCTGTAAACGAATATTAAAGCTTGACATTCATATAATCCATAAATAGGCAGTATAGTTTTCGAAACATCGTTGTACAATGAGATTGTTGGGTATGTTAAAGGTAGACCATATACTATTTTTAAGGCCTTATTCTGCATACGTTGCAAAGATCTCATAGCAGCACAATTCTTATTGAATGCATATACAATTGCCAAATAGTTCCAATGGAAGTGTATCAATGCCTGGTAAATCATTAACTTTACCTTCATACTTAGTTTATTTTTAAACTTATACAAAATTCCCACGGCTGGTGCTATCTTCTTCTTTAAATCCTTAATATGTAGATCCCATAACAGATTGCTCTGCAAAGTTATTCCCAAATACTTTACACAACTTGATTCATATATTCTTTCCCCGTTAACATTTACATAGAAGTTAGCATGTAGATCAGAAATACGAGGTCTGAATCGAATTAACTTCGTTTTCTGTGGATTAACTAAAAGCCGATTTAAGCGAGCATACTCAAGTATCAATGCGGCGTCTCTCTCAATCATAGCCTTTACCACTATATCACGCGAGTATGGATAAAACACTGCTATATCATCCGCAAACATGAATAGTTTCCCCCTCAGCTCTAGGTTCTTCAAATCATTCAAAAAAATCGAGAAAAAAAGAGGGCCTAAACAACTACCCTGCGGTACTCCGAACTTCGCGTCACACCTAACACTACTGCAATCATTGATGTGCACATACTGCTTACGGCGATTCAAATAATCCCGAAACAATAATTGTTCTTTCCCTTGTATTCCATAGTACCTCATCTTTTCTATAAGTATGTCATGATCCACGAGATCAAAGGCTTTCGTGAAGTCGAAAAATATACCGCAGACTCCACTAGATCCTTCATCGAAAGCAGTACAAACAAATCGAACCACATATACAACCGCATCTTGAGTACCACAACCCCTCCTGAAACCAAACTGAAAATCGTATAAGAACTTTTTTTGCACAGAGCTTCCGCATATCCAAATATTGGTGAATGATATGACCCACACGTTCCTTTGATATCTCTGCTATCTCGATCAACTTCATTTTACGGTCATTCAAAATCATTTTGTGGATTTTTTTGATGTTTTCGTCGGTAACCACCTCTTTTGGGCGTCCACTGCGTTCACCGTCCTCCATGCTCATTTCACCACGCTTGAATTTTGCATACCAATCAATTATTGTTGATTTCCCTGGGGCAGAGTCCGGAAACTCATTATCAAGCCAAGATTTTGCTTCCACCGTATTTTTTCCCTTCAGACAACAGTATTTTATCAAAACACGAAATTCCTTTTTTCCATTTTTTCACAATAACAAAAGTTGCTTCACAAAAGACGCTCTATCTCACAAACTAATTGAATTACAGACGTCAAATTTTGACACGAATCATTTGAAGGTTGGTACTATATAAAAATAATATGCATTTAATACTAGCGACGCCATCTATATCCCAGACCGGGGACTTATCAGCCAACCTGTTATAGCTCCCATATAAACCGATTCCCAGGGTTGTTTTCCCGAGCTTCCTGCAGAATTTCATCCGATCCGGTTGAGAAAATTGGTTCATATAGGTGCATTATTATTTATAGCTTCTCTATATAAACTGATCAAGAACTTAATTGGCTTATATAGACAGTCTATATCTATAGAGACTAAGACAAGTGTTACCACAACAAGTAATTACATTGTAGATGATAGTTTGTAGTAGAACTTTCTACGCAATCTATGATGGAGGATACAAAAGCTTTAGCCGAACTTACGGCCGTATATACTCCTTATTTATATCTTTTATCATTAATTAGGTCCACATATTCTTTTATAATAAGGAAGACAAGACTGTCAATTAAACCAAGAAAATAGGTGAACGTATTTGCTTTTCATTTAACCTATGATCAGCCGATGTGAATAAATTTTCGCATTATTTGTTGTGTTGCTTGTTAATACAAAAAGTTTTTCATAAAATCACATTTTTTTATGAAAATTGTTATTTGCAAGTTTTTTTTTTTGTCATCACTACTAAGAACTGCGTGGACAAGTTAAAAGCAATTGAAAACATATTCAACATAAAGTCCAATACTCCACGCTCTTATATTACAATAAATGCTTTGGTATAGGCTGCCTACCTTCAGTGGGCTTGGATAACACTCAGTACTCAGAAGAGATTTATTCAGACAATATTTTTTGTCCTGCTCCTTTCTACCTTTATGGTTTGGTGTGGTTTCTTATGTTCTTCACCAATATAAAGTAAAGCCATGATATATCCAAGTATTCGAGTTATGATGGCTAAGGGAATTACGTATTAAAAGGTAATAAAATTTTTATAATCAACCACCACCATCAGCAGTAGAAGAATCAACTTCGTCGTGTTTATCTGCAAAGTTATCCCATACGTAAAATTTCACGCAGAAATATAAATAAACGTAACCATTATATGTTGATGACAGTGGAGCAAATGCAATATATCGCAGCAAAAAAAAAAGTGGAAGTTACTCCTCCAAAATTGCATTTAAGCGCATCCAGGGATACTGGCTCACGAAAGTGGCCAGTTATTCAGAATTCAAAATTGAGCAGCGAACAAGTTTAATAATTGGGTTTACTTGCTTAAAAAGGTCATCTGAAAATTTGAACCATGGATTAGCCACTAGAACCCAAGCGACGGCGATCTCAACAGTCTATAATCGCTCCCCGTTCGTATTCATCGACCGTGTGGTCAAAATCAATGCCAAATATTCTCAAGAAAATGTCCTGAAGACGATAGTCCTGGCCAGACAAATAGTTCCACCGCAGTCCTTGGGTATTCCAACAGGACTCAACACCATATCACACTCAGTACGCGTTATGCATAAAGAGGATGTTCCACGCTTCATTTCTATCGCACAATGGCCACCAAGCTCTCTCCAGATCCGTTGGACTTTTACGCCTAGAGGAATCTTGGGCAGTAAGTGTGCCACTAAAGAGTCGATCATCTCAAAATGGCGTTTCACCGGGAATGGGCTAAAATACCGCAAAACCACTTTCGTGAAGCGTTTGATATCTTTGTCGGTCGTTTGAAGACCATAATTCCTATCAAAGGTATCCAAATCGAAACAAATGTTAACTACTTCAAAATTTGTATGTCATTTCCGATTGCCTTCTTTCCTTTTGACAAAATTTTACTAAAAACTACCAGTGTTTGATCAAATTTTTTGGTTATTATGAAAAAAATGTTTCTTTAAAAAAAATCATCATTTAAGTTTATTTATTATTTTTTGATCATCCCTAGGTTAGGTTAGGTTAGGTTAAAGTGGCAGCCCGATTAAATTTCAGGCTCACTTAGACTATTCAGTCCATTGTGATACCACATTTAACTAAAAGTACCTATTACATATGGGCACTTCTAGTCTTAACCACTGAACCTTCTCTATTATTTACTTTTGTGGAACCAACCAGATTGCTCCAAAAACATTAACAAACTGCTTAAGTTAACGTTTTCCATGTCAGCCAGTAATCTAAAGCTATATGCTCCTAAAATTCGCTTACGCCTTACACAAAAAGCAGGACACTCACACAAGAGGTGTTTAATTGATTCCTTTTCCTCCACGTCATGACAGCTTACACAATAGTCATTATAATTGGCACCTATAGTTTTTGCAAATTCGCCTATCAGGCAGCGACCCGTTATAGCAGATATTAGGAGTGCTATCTGACGCCTTGAGAACACTAGCATATCTAGTGTGCGGTTTAAGTTTAAATGGGGCCATATTTGCTTGGTGTCGTTACAACCCTTGCAATTTTCCCATCGAATATTGGCCATCATAACAGCCTTCTCACGCAGTAAGAGCTTGCAGGTGGCCAGAGGCATACCAACAGATTCTAGTTCCCCTGGAATATGTAAGGTAGTTCCTAGCCTTGCTAACACATCTGCTTCACAGTTCCCCGGTATGTTCCTATGACCAGGCACCCATATTAGGTGAATATTGTACTGCTCAGCCATCTCGTTGAGAGATTTGCGGCAGTCTATGGCCGTTTTTGAGTTAAGGAACACAGAGTCCAAGGATTTTATTGCAGGTTGACTGTCTGAGTATATATTAATGCCAATATTTGTTGGAACATTACTTCTCAGCCAATTCACCACCTCTCTTATTGCCAATATTTCAGCCTGAAAAACACTACAGTGATTAGGTAATCTTTTCGCTATTCGAATTTCCAGATCTTTAGAATATACTCCGAACCCCACTTGTCCATTCAATTTGGAGCCATCAGTATAGAAATCTATATATCTTTTATTCCCCGGGGTCTGTGTACACCACGCCTCACTGTTGGGAATTAGAGTTTCAAACTTTTTGTCGAAAAGTGGTTTTGCCAGGGTGTAATCCACTACGTTAGGCACATCTGGCATTACTTTGAGGACCGAACTATGACCGTACATTTTTTCCGACCACAGCGATAGCTCGCGCAACCGCACAGCCGTTGTTGCAGCTGACTGTTTGGCCAAAATGTCTAAAGGCAATAGATGTAGCATGACATTAAGGGAGTCTGTTCCTGTCTTACTAAATGCGCCTGAGATACATAAGCTCGCCATACGCTGAACTTTATCTAAACAAGTCGGTTTCTGAAGTGCCGGCCACCAGACTACAACACCATATAGCATTATAGGTCTAACCACTGCCGTGTATAGCCAATGCACAATTTTTGGTCTTAGTCCCCACTTTTTCCCTATTGCCTTTTTGCACGAGTACAAAGCTACCGTGGCTTTTCTCGCCCTCTCTTCAATATTAAGCCTAAAATTCAGCTTCCTGTCCAAAATAACGCCAAGGTATTTTGCACACTCACCAAAGGGAATTTCAGTACCCCCTAAGGAAATGGGCCTAACCGTGGGAGTTTTGCGATCTTTGCAGTACATGACTATTTCTGTCTTTGCTGGATTTACACCAAGACCATTATCTTTCGCCCATTTCTCAGTCATCCGGAGAGCTCTCTGTATAATATCTCTGATTGTGGATGGGAATTTTCCCCTGACTGCTAGCGCCACATCATCTGCGTATGCCACTACTTTTATCCTTTCTTTTTCTAGAGAAACCAAAAGGTTGTTTATAGCAACATTCCAAAGAAGAGGTGATAGAACTCCTCCTTGGGGTGTGCCTCTGTTCACATACCTTTGTATGGTTGCTTGCCCTAGTGTGGCTGAAATACGTCTCTTCATTAGAAGTTCGTCTAACAGCCTAAGTATACCTGGATCAACATTCAGAGTTTTCAGTCCATTTAATATCGAGCTCGGATGGACATTATTGAACGCCCCTTCGATGTCTAGAAACGCCACGATTGTGTATTCTTTGACAGATAGTGAGCTTTCAATAAAGCTGACCAGTTCATGCAATGCGGTCTCAGTAGACCTGCCCTTCGAGTATGCATGCTGTCGTTTCGAGAGCAAACCTGAATCCACGCTAGTTCTAAGATACATGTCTATCATCCTCTCCAGGGTCTTAAGTAGGAATGAGGATAAGCTGATTGGTCGGAAATCCTTCGCACTCGAGTGAGAGGCTTTTCCTGCTTTAGGTATGAAGACGACTTTTGTTTCCCTCCACTTTTCTGGAATATATGCTAAGTTTACACATTGTTTATATATCACCGTCAACCAGGGGATAATTCTTCCAGCCACTGCCTGTAACTCCGCTGGAGTAATTCCATCAGGTCCTGGGGATTTGAATGGTCCAAAGCTATTTAAAGCCCATTTTATTCTAGATTCCGACACAATTTCCTCGATAGGAAATGATCGCTGAGCCTCTGTTACACCGCCGGAACATGGTTCAATCGTCTGATTTCCAGGGAAGTGTGTGTCCAAAAGTACTTCCAACGTCTCCTCACTGGACGTTGTCCAATTTACCTCCGATGTTTTAATGAAACCTGGAGCGGTGTTAGTGGATGCTAGTACCTTCCGTAGTCTGGAAGCCTCTGACGTATTCTCAATACTGCTACATTAATCATCCCAAGAGTTTTGTTGAGATCTTCTCAGTTCTCGTTTATATTCTCTCAGATTCATCTTGTAAGTGTCCCAATCCTCCGGAGCTCTTGTGGACTTTGCTTTGTTAAAGAGCTTCCTGCAGGATTTCCTCATATTACTTAACTCCGTAGTCCACCATGGCGGCCGATTTGTTCTCCTTGGCTTTCCTCTAGGGCATGCAGCTTTCAGTGAAATGTTGAAGGCCTTAGTAATCCGCTCCACTGCGTGTTCGATATCTTGCACAGTGCTCATATTTGTCTCCGGCACTTCCGGTATCATCAAATTGAACGATTCCCTATACCTATTCCAATCAGCTTTCCTAACATTTGGCGGAAATATGGTCTTTGAAGTACGAACAGCCAATCTGAAACTGATGTAGCGATGATCTGAGAAGCTATGTTCCCTCAAAACTTGCCACTCAGATATCTTATCATTCAGTTCCGGAGAGGTCAACGTTACGTCCAAAACCTCTTGTCTGTTCCTGGTGACGAAGGTTGGTGCATCTCCCTTATTGCAAACTACCAGGTTAGTACGCAAAATAAACTCTATTAGCGACTCTCCCCTTGCATTAGTATCACTACTTCCCCAAATACTATGATGTGCATTTGCATCGCATCCCATAATGAGTTTTGTCTTTGTTTTTAGTGACTCATCAACTAAGGTCTTAACGGCACAGGGTGGCATATCCCTATCATGTCCCATGTAGACCGAAGATACCCAATATTTGCATGTGGATATCTCTAGACTGGCTACGACAGTGTTGATCATCCCTAGAATTGTAAATATATCGAAGGCTAAAATATTAATAGTTTACACCAACAACAGAAATTTAATAATTCTACAAAAGCCAGAAAAAGAGAGACTTTGATAGTATGGCCTAAAACAAAAATTAAAATTTTTAAAGATATTGATTTTATTCTAAATTTAGTCATCATTTTATTTTTATAGAATAATTTGCTAAAATTTTGTATCTATAAAAAATTAAATTTTCTACAGAAAATTTTGTCAAAATTTATTTCTACAGAAAATTTAATTAAAAATTTTATTTCTATAGAAAATGTTGTCAAAATTTTATTTCTATAGAAATTTTGATCTAAATTTTATGTCTATAGCAAATTTTGATAAAATTTTATTTCTATAGAAAATGTTGTCAAAATTTTATTTCTATAGAAAATTTGATGTAAATTTTATTTCTATAGAAAATTTTGAACAAATTTTTTTTCTATAGAAAATTTTGTCAAAATTTTATTTCTATAGAAAATTTGGTCAAAATTTTATATCTACAGACAATTTTATGTCTATAAAAATTTTTTTCAAAATTTTATTTTTGTAGAAAATTTTGTCAAAAATTTGGTCAAAATTTTATTTCTATATAAAATTGTATGTCTATAGAAAATTTTGTAAAAATTTTAGTTTAGTAGAAAGTTTGTTTAAAATTTTATTTCTATAGAAAAGTTGATCAAAATTTTATTTTGTAGAAGATTTTGTCGAAATTTTATTTCTATAGAAAACTTTGTCACACTGTTATTTCTATAGAAAATTTTGTCAAACTGTTATTTCTATAGAAAATTTTGTCACACTGTTATTTCTATAGAAAATTTTATCAAACTGTTATTTCTATAGAAAATTTTGTCAAAATTCATTTTTGTAAAAACTTTGGTAAACATTTTATTTCTATATAAAATTTTATGTCTATAGAAAATTTTGTAAAAATTTTATTTTTGTAGAAAATTTTGTAAAAATTTTATTTTAGTAGAAAGTTTGGTCAAAATTTTATTTCTATAGAAAATTTGGTAGAAATTTTATTTCTACAGAAAATTTTGTCAAAATTTTATTTCTATAGAAAGTTTTGTCAAAATTTTATTTCCATAGAAAATTTTGTCAAATTGTTATTTCTATAGAAAATTTTGTCAAAATTAATTTTTGTATAAAATTTTATGAACATTTTATTTCTACAAAAAAATTTTTGTCTATAGAAAATTTTGTCAAAATTTTATTTTTGAAGAAAATTTGGTCAAAATTTTATTTTTATAGAGAATTTGGTCCAAATTTTATTTCTATAGAAAGTTTTGTCAACATTTTATTTATTATTTTATTTATTAATTTTACTTTTGTAGAATATATAGAAAATTTGGTAGAAATTTTATTTCTACAGAAAATTTTGTCAAAATTTTATTTCTATAGAAAGTTTTGTCAAAATTTTATTTCCATAGAAAATTTTGTCAAATTGTTATTTCTATAAAAAATTTTGTCAAAATTAATTTTTGTATAAAATTTTATAAACATTTCATTCTACAGAAAATTTTTTGTCTATAGAAAATTTTGTCAAAATTTTATTTTTGAAGAAAATTTGGTCAAAATTTTATTTTTATAGAAAATTTGGTCAAAATTTTATTTCTATAGAAAGTTTTGTCAACATTTTATTTATTATTTTATTTATTAATTTTACTTTTGTAGAAAATTTGGTCAACATTTTATTTCTATATAAAATTGTATGTCTATAGAAAATTTTGTAAAAATTTTATTTTTGTTGAAAGTTTGGTCAAAATTTTATTGTTATTGAAAATTTGGTCAAAATTTTATTTCTATATAAAATTTTATGTCTATATAAAAATTTTGTCAAAATTTTATTTTTATAGAAAATTCGGTCAAAATTTTATTTCTATATAAAATGTTATGTCTATAGAAAATTTTGTCAGAAATTTATTTTTGTAGAAAATTTGGTCAAAATTTTATTTCTATAGAAATTTTTGTCAAAATTTTATTTTTATAGAAAGTTTTGTCAAAGTGTTATTTCCACAGAAAATTTGGTCAGCATTTTATTTCTATAGAAAATTTTGTCAACATTTTATTTTCACAGAAAATTTTGTTAACATGTTATTTCTATAAAAAATTTTGTCAACATTTTGTATCTACAGACAATTTTATGTCTGTAGAAAATTTTGTCAAAATTTTAGTTTTGTAGAAATTTTGTCAAAAATTTATTTTTGTTGAAATTTTGTCAAACATTTATTTTTGTAGAAAATTTTGTCAAAATTTTATTTCTATATGAAATTTTACGTCTATAGAAAATTTTGTAAAAATTTTATTCTTGTAGAAAGTTTGGTCAAAATTTTATTTCCATAGAAAATATTGTCAAAAATTTATTTCTATAGAAAATTTTGTCGAAATTTTATTTCTACAGAACATTTTGTCAAATTTTTATTTCTATAAAAATTTTGTCAAAATTTTATTTCCATAGAAAATATTGTCAAAAATTTATTTCTATAGAAAATTTTGTCGAAATTTTATTTCTACAGAACATTTTGTCAAATTTTTATTTCTATAAAAATTTTGTCAAAATTTTATTTCTATAGAAAATTTTGTCAAAATTTTATTTCTATAGAAAGTTCTGTCAAAATTGTATTTCCATAGAAAATTTTGTAAAAATTTTAGTTTAGTAGAAAGTTTGGTCAAAATTTTATTTCTATAGAAAGTTTTATCAACATTTTATTTCCATAGCAAATTTTGTTAAAATTTTATTTCTATAGAAAAGTTGATCAAAATTTTATTTTGTAGAAAATTTTGTCGAAATTTTATTTCTATAGAAAATTTTGTCACACTGTTATTTCTATAGAAAATTTTGTCAAACTGTTATTTCTATAGAAAATTTTGTCACACTGTTATTTCTATAGAAAATTTTGTCAAACTGTTATTTCTATAGAAAATTTTGTCAAAATTCATTTTTGTAAAAACTTTGGTAACCATTTTATTTCTATATAAAATTTTATGTCCATAGAAAATTTTGTAAAAATTTTATTTTTGTAGAAAATTTTGTAAAAATTTTATTTTAGTAGTAAGTTTGGTCAAAATTTTATTTCTATAGAAAATTTGGTAGAAATTTTATTTCTACAGAAAATTTTGTCAAAATTTTATTTCTATAGAAAGTTTTGTCAAAATTTTATTTCCATAGAAAATTTTGTTAAATTGTTATTTCTATAAAAAATTTTGTCAAAATTAATTTTTGTATAAAATTTTATAAACATTTTATTTCTACAGAAAATTTTTTGTCTTTAGAAAATTTTGTCAAAATTTTATTTTTGAAGAAAATTTGGTCAAAATTTTATTTTTATAGAAAATTTGGTCAAAATTTTATTTCTATAGAAAGTTTTGTCAACATTTTATTTATTATTTTATTTATTAATTTTACTTTTGTAGAATATATAGAAAATTTGGTAGAAATTTTATTTCTACAGAAAATTTTGTCAAAATTTTATTTCTATAGAAAGTTTTGTCAAAATCTTATTTCCATAGAAAATTTTGTCAAATTGTTATTTCTATAAAAAATTTTGTCAAAATTAATTTTTGTATAAAATTTTATAAACATTTCATTCTACAGAAAATTTTTTGTCTATAGAAAATTTTGTCAAAATTTTATTTTTGAAGAAAATTTGGTCAAAATTTTATTTTTATAGAAAATTTGGTCAAAATTTTATTTCTATAGAAAGTTTTGTCAACATTTTATTTATTAATTTTACTTTTGTAGAAAATTTGGTCAAAATTTTATTTCTATATAAAATTGTATGTCTATAGAAAATTTTGTAAAAATTTTATTTTTGTTGAAAGTTTGGTCAAAATTTTATTGTTATTGAAAATTTGGTCAAAATTTTATTTCTATATAAAATTTTATGTCTATATAAAAATTTTGTCAAAATTTTATTTTTATAGAAAATTCGGTCAACATTTTATTTCTATATAACATATTATGTCTATAGAAAATTTTGTCAGAAATTTATTTTTGTAGAAAATTTGGTCAAAATTTTATTTCTATAGAAATTTTTGTCAAAATTTTATTTTTATAGAAAGTTTTGTCAAAGTGTTATTTCCACAGAAAATTTGGTCAGCATTTTATTTCTATAGAAAATTTTGTCAACATTTTATTTTCACAGAAAATTTTGTTAACATGTTATTTCTATAAAAAATTTTGTCAACATTTTGTATCTACAGACAATTTTATGTCTGTAGAAAATTTTGTCAAAATTTTAGTTTTGTAGAAATTTTGTCAAAAATTTATTTTTGTTGAAATTTTGTCAAACATTTATTTTTGTAGAAAATTTTGTCAAAATTTTATTTCTATATGAAATTTTACGTCTATAGAAAATTTTGTAAAAATTTTATTCTTGTAGAAAGTTTGGTCAAAATTTTATTTCCATAGAAAATATTGTCAAAAATTTATTTCTATAGAAAATTTTGTCGAAATTTTATTTCTACAGAACATTTTGTCAAATTTTTATTTCTATAAAAATTTTGTCAAAATTTTATTTCTATAGAAAATTTTGTCAAAATTTTATTTCTATAGAAAGTTCTGTCAAAATTGTGTTTCCATAGAAAATTTTGTCAAATTGTTATTTCTATAAAAAATTTTGTCAAAATTAATTTTTGTATAAAATTTTATAAACATTTTATTTCTACAGATTTTTTTTTTCTATAGAAAATTTTGTTTTTGTAGATCAAAATTTTATTTTTATGGAAAATTTGGTCAAAATTTTATTTCTATAGAAAGTTTTGTCAACATTTTATTTCCATAGAAAATTTTGTTAAAATTGTCAAAATGTTATTTCCATAGAAAATTTCTACAGAAATTTTATTTTTGTAGAAAATTTGGTCAAAATTTTATTTCTATATAAAATTGTATGTCTATAGAAAATTTTGTAAAAATTTTATTTTTGTTGAAAGTATGATCAAAATCTTATTGCTATAGAAAATTTGGTCAAAATATATAAAATATATAAAATATATAATAAAATTTTATATCTATATAACAATTTTGTCAAAATTTTGTTTTTATAGAAAATTTTGTGAAAATTTTATTTCTATAGAATATTTTGTCAACATTTTATTTCCATAGAAAATTTTGTTAAAATTTTATTTCTATAGAAAATTTTCTCAAAAATTTATTTCCATAGAAAATATCTATAGAAAATTTTGTCAAAATTTTATGTTTTTAAAAAAAATTTCAAAATATTATTTTTATAGAAAATTTTGTGAACATTTTATTTCTATAGAAAATGTTGTTAAAATTTTTTTTCCATAGAAAATGTTGTTAAAATTATTTCTATAGAAAATTTTGTCCAAATGTTATTTCCATTGAAAATATCTGTAGAAAAATTTGTCAGAAATTTATTTTTGTAGAAAATTTGATCAAAATTTTAGTTTTATAGAAAATTTGGTCAAAATATTATTTTTATAGAAAGTTTTGTCAACATTTTATTTCCATAGAAAATTTCGTTAAAATGTTTTTTTCCATAGAAAATTTTGTTAAATTTTATTGCTATAGAAGTTTTTGTCAAAAGGTTATTTCCATAGAAAATATCTGTAGAAAATTTTGTCAGAAATTTATTTTTTTAGAAAATTTGGTCAAAATTTTATTTTTATAGAAAATTTGGTCAAAATATTTTTATAGAAAGTTTTGTTAACATTTTATTTCCATATTTTTTCCATAGAAAATTTTGTTAAAATTTTATTTCTATAGAAATTTTTGTCAAAATATTATTTCCATAGAAAATTTGGTCAAAACTTTATTTCTATAAAAAATTTTGTCACAATTCATTTTTATAGAAAATTTTATAAAATTTTTTTTTCTATAGAAAATTTTGTCAAAATTTTATTTCTATAGAAAATGTTGTCAAAATTTTATTTCTATAGAAAATTTTTTGAAAATTTTGTTTCTAGAGGCAGTTTGTGAAGTATCTCTTAGTTGAGGAGGAACATTTTGCAAAATCTACCAAAACATAAAGAATTCTTCCAATCTGTCAAACAATAACAAATCGAAAATTTTTGGTAGAATTCTGCCAACTGTGTCAACCGTTCTGGTGCTGGGTAATGAGAAGTTAAAGCGTCGTCGTGACCTAGACGCATTGAGCGGTGGCCAATCCAGGATTGACGGCCTAGAAGGTTTTGCTGCTATGCTACTTGGAACTGTATTGTATTGTAGCTTTGGCCAATGGAAGGTGAATTGTGTTCCATCAGGATAACGTTAAGACACACACAACGGTTGCAACTCGCCAAAAGCTCCGGAAGATTGATTGTTTCTGATGAATCTTTATAATGGTCCACACTTCGCACCAAGTGATTATCATGCGTACCTGGCCATGGCGAACAATTTTGATGAAAAAAATATGCGTGAAGATACATTTGAATTTGAACTTTACAACAGAGAACTTATTCATGACACGAAGCAGCTTCTTGAATACTAGTTTAGAATAAAATTGGAGGAAATTACTTAGGCATTTGGACCCATATCTGATAGTGAATAAAACCTTAAATACAAATATTATGAATTTTGTTTCACAACACCTGATAGTACAAATTCTCTACTTGCAGCAGAGAACTTAGACATAACACGAAGCCTGCTATATCATCAAGAAGTGAAATCGGTCTATATCGATGCCTTATCAAATAGATCGGTAAAAATAAATGCGATGCAGAGCTTTGAGGGTCTAAAAGTAGGCTTGCCAGATGGCCGGGATTCGCCTGGATTGTCACGGAATTTCGTCTCCAGGAAGTGTCCCGAATCTTTCACAAAATTTGGCAAAAATCCCGCAATTTTAATACTAAAGGCGTATATTTTAATTTTTTCCTAGTTTAGAGTAAAATTGGAGGAAATTAATTAGGAATTTGGACCCATATCTAATAGTGAATAAAACCTTAAATTTCATGCAAAAAAAAGTTTTTACTACACCTGATAGGATAAATTCTCTACTTTATTAGGAGCAAACATTTCTCCAACTTTGCCTCACTGTGACTTCCTTAAATATCCGGCAAAAATTAACCATAAAAAATTCAGTTAAACCAGTTTGTCAACTGAATGTTTATTGTTGCATGTACAAGTTTTCGTATCTAAGTTGCCAGCCTACCTTTCTGGCAACAATCCCATCCCCAATTCTTTATCATTTTCAAGATTTTTTTCTTAACTGCTTCTCATAAAAACAAACGCAAAAGATCCGAACTACGCACAATTTCTTTCATATGGAGTTTCTTATGTGACGTTTGAGAAACCTACGGCGAGTGGAGAAAAAAAAAATCAACAAATAATCTGAAGGTAAAAATCAGAGAAAAGCTCGTTTTATACGTCGTTTGTCGTCATCATCATCATCATGATCGTCATCGGGTATCGATACAAATTTGTAGTGTGATGTGTCCCAATCATGCTAGTTACAGCCTCCATATTCGCATATGCATGGTTTTTGCCAGCTGTATTCGAAGCGACTGAGAGAGGGCCTGCCCTTTATCTTACCTCATTGGCAACATATCTTAGTGGGTACTTCACATCTCCTACATGCTTTTGTTTGCCTTTTTCATGCGTCTTTATTGTCAATGGTTAGCTGTGGCAATTTTATTTTTATTACAGCCTTACTTGGGTATCTTCCATGAAGGTATGATAAAAAAATGCAAGTTTGATTTTTAGGAATAGCAATATGAGATTTTTAAAAATGTTTTAAAACTGTAAGGATGTTTAATCTATACACTGGATGAGTTGTGGTAGTTTGAGTGACACTGCTTTTGATAATGTGCAAAAAAAAAAACATATACCAAGCTAAAGCTTTTCCTTAGTCATTATAATGTTCATCGAAAAATTCTATTCTAAAAATGAACTTTCATCCAAGGTTGCCACACTTGGCAGAAAATGGTAGATTTTTTATTTGGTACATTGGTGGAGTTCTTGATGTTTTGGAAGACATTCCCCTCAAACAAAGAGATACTTAAATTTACTATAGAAATACGAATTTGACAATTTTTTTTTTTTTATAAATTAAATTTTTTTTCAAAAAATCATTAAAAAATTGTCTTATTATTTCATACCATTGGAGTAAGTTGTCCCTTTTTGACAATTTTTTTTATACCCACCACCATAAAATGGTGACGGGGGTATAATAAGTTTGTCATTTCGTTTGTAACACATCGAAATATCGATTTCCGACTATATAAAGTATATATATTCTTGATCAGAGAGAAATTCTAAGACGATATAAGCATGTCCGTTTGTCCGTCTGTCCCTCTGTCTGTCTGTCTGTCTGTTGTAATCACGCTACAGCCTTCAATAATGGCGCTATCGTCCCGAAATTTGGCACAGATTAGTTTTTTGTTTGCAGGCAGGTCAAGTTCGAAGATGGGCTATATCGGTCCAAGTTTTGATATAGTCCCCATATAAACCGACCTCCCGTAGTTTTTTATCAGATTTGCCTGAAATTGGAAATCTAGAGCTATTTTGGGACTGTAAAGAGGTGTGTCGAAAATGGTCCGTATCGGTACATGTTTTTGTATAGCCCCCATATAGACCGATCTCCCGATTTTGCTTCTTAGGCGTCTAGAAACAGTATTTTTATCCGATTTGTCTGAAATTGAAAATCTACAGGTATTTTAGGACCGTAAGGAGGTGTGTCGAAAATCGTTCGTATCGGTCCATGTTTTGATATAGCCCCCATATAGACCGGGGAGCCACCGTGGTGCAATGGTTAGCATGCCCGCCTTGCATACACAAGGTCGTGGGTTCGATTCCTGCTTCGACCGAACACCAAAAAGTTTTTCAGCGGTGGATTATCCCACCTCAGTAATGCTGGTGACATTTCTGAGGGTTTCAAAGCTTCTCTAAGTGGTTTCACTGCAATGTGGAACGCCGTTCGGACTCGGCTATAAAAAGGAGGTCCCTTGTCATTGAGCTTAACATGGAATCGGGCAGCACTCAGTGATAAGAGAGAAGTTCACCAATGTGGTATCACAATGGACTGAATAGTCTAAGTGAGCCTGATACATCGGGCTGCCACCTAACCTAACCTAACCTAACCTAGACCGATCTCCCGATTTTGCTTCTTGGGCGTCTAGAAACTATATTTACCATCCGATTTGCCTGAAATTGGAAGTCTAGAGGTATTGTGGGACTATAAAGAGGTGTGTCGAAAATGGTCCATATCGGTCCATGTTTTGGTATAGCCCCCATATAGACCGATCTCCCGATTTTGCTTCTTACGCTTCTAGAAACAGTATTTTCTATCCGATTTGTATGAAATTGAAAATCTAAAGGTATTTTGGAACCATAAAGAGGTGTGTCGAAAATGGTCCGCATCGATCCATGTTTTGATATAGCCCCCATATAAACCAACCTCCCGATATGGAGTCTTGGGCTTATAAAAACCGTAGTTTTTATCAAATTTGCCTGAAATTGGGAATATAGAGGTATTTGAGGACCATAAAAAGGTGTGCCGAAAATGGTGGTCATCGGTCCATGTTTTGGTATA